>NC_091282.1:1218628118-1218957181 GCF_032444005.1 Ranitomeya imitator | reverse complement strand
CTTGTTTAGCACTTGCACAATTGTTCTCCACTTTCTTGCACTTGTTCAGCACTTGCACAATTGTTCTTCACTTTCCCGCACTGGTTCAGCACTTGGACAGTTGTTCTTCACTTTCGTGCACTAGTTCAGCACTTGCACAATTGTTCTTCACTTTTCCGCACTGGTTCAGCACTTGCACAATTGTTCTTCATTTTCCTGCACTGGTTCAGCACTTGCACAATTGTTCTTCACTTTCCTGCACTGGTTCAGTACTTGCACAATTGTTCTTCACTTTCCCGCACTGGTTCAGCACTTGCACAATTGTTCTTCACTTTCCCGCACTGGTTCAGCACTTGCACAATTGTTCTTCACTTTCGTGCACTGGTTCAGCACTTGCACAATTGTTCTTCACTTTCGTGCACTGGTTCAGCACTTACACAATTGTTCTTCATTTTCGTGCACTTGTTCAGCACTTGCACAATTGTTCTCCGCTTTCTTGCACTGGTTCGGCACTTGCACAATTGTTCTTCACTTCCTTGCACTGGTTCAGCACTTGCACAATTGTTCTTCACTTTCCCGCACTTGTTCAGCACTTGCACAATTGTTCTTCACTTTCCCGCACTTGTTCAGCACTTGTGCAATTGTTCTTCACTTTCTTGCACTTGTTCAGCACTTGCACAATTGTTCTTCACTTTCTTGCACTGGTTCGGCACTTGCACAATTGTTCTTCACTTTCCTGCACTGGTTCGGCACTTGCACAATTGTTCTTCACTTTCGCGCACTTGTTCAGCACTTGCACAATTTTTCTCCGCTTTCTTGCACTGGTTCGGCACTTGCACAATTGTTCTTCACTTTCGTGCACTTTTTCAGCACTTGCACAATTGTTCTTCACTTCCTTGCACTTGTTCAGCATTTGAACAATTGTTCTTCACTTTACGTCCGACCTCTACAACCAGGGCCAATGCTAGAAGCTAGACAAGTACAATAACAATAGCTGCAGTAGAAATTAATGTGCACGCCACGTAATACTGTTGTGTAATATAGGAGGACAGCTGTATACAATGCCAATGCTATAGCTTAGGGATTGTAACTCATGTACGATCTTTACCCCTTAGCCCCACTGTGAGAGGCCTCTCACTTAGCCAGGACAGACCTCCTTCTATGCATCAATAAAGGGCAAACTCCCCAAAATATGTCTGTCAATGGATTGTCTGGTTTGTCTTCTTATCCTAAGGTGACCAGCAAGAGCGGAGTTATGGGGTTCCTTTAGAACTCGCTGACAGAACTGAGGAGGAACAAACAATTTTTGGATGGGAATATTGTAAGGGGCTAACTCTTGGAGTCTACAAGACAAAGGGAAAACGAAGACACTAGAACTTCGGCGAGAGTAGGGAGTGGCTTGGTTCTATCAAGACGCCAGTGAAAAAGACCCTGGTGGACCCATCTAGGCTTGCATAAGATTGATCTTCCTATAGAGCGTTCATCTATCAAGTTGCCATGGCTCGAGATCGAGACCAATACTGGTAAATAAATAAACTAGGAAGACCAAGACGAGATGTCACTGAGAAAGAGTACTGTGCCTACTATGCACTTACCAGTCACTTGATCGTGAGAAGCAACGTGTCTAAAGTCACACACATTAGTGTCAATGTACTAGAATGTGTTTATACCAATAGATCCTATTCTTAATTAAGGCCTCGTGGTGTTAATGTTTTGGAGGTTATGTACCGAGAACGATTCCCTCTGTTTGAGCAGTCTCACATGATGGCCACCTCCCCAAGGTCTTGGTACCTGTTCTATATCCTGGAACCTAAGCTGGGAGACTGTGCATCTCGTTTCTCTAAAATGGCGTGGAACGGGTGGCCATATCATACCCCATTGTGGTGGATAACCAGAATGCCCAGAATTTATCAGATATCTCCCCTATTCTTGTCTGTCTTCAAGAGTCACCAATGTTTTAATTTTTTAATAACCCAAAAGACAATAAATAAAATAAACAATATCCTCTCTGGAAAAAAATATATAGAAATGTACACAAACTTTTCCCTTTTTTTGTGTATAAAATAAATACTAACAATATAAATATATACAGTGTCTTGAAAAAGTTTTCATACCCTGTGAACATTTCCACATTTGTTCACGTTACCCCCCACAAACGTAAATGTGTTTTATATGGATTTTATGTGATATAGCAACACAAAGTAGCAAGTATTTGTAATCTGACTCCATAACTAGGCTGCAAGTGTGGGGCTGCGCTATGTATCATACGGCTATGCACCACCACCCACAGAATCGAGAAAGAGCTTTCAATCTGTCAATCGTCATGGTCTGGCCATTCTGAGTTGGTGGAGCGATTTGTCTGGTTAATTCCGATAATGAACGAGACTACGCATCAGAGTAGAGAAATGGGCACAGCACTCTCTTTAAAGGGAACACAAAATCGAACAAACCAAGTAACCAACAATATCGTTTAAAAAATAGCAGATAGCGTTCAAACACACGCCATATACCAAAGATAACGTTTTGACCTATATCAGGTCCTTGACAATATCAGGTCCTTGGTATATGGCAGAATAAAGGAAGTCTTGACTGCAATATCACCTGTTTGGATGCTGTCTACTACACTTCTATGTATGTCGGTATTGAACCAGTACTCACACCAAGAACTTTGTCAGACACAATAGTAACAGCAGCGGCTGCAACAACTGCAAGAGGCGAAAAGCAAATTCTGAACCAGGGATGTAAAGAGGATAAATGTCAGACTATGATGGCTGACAATCACTAACAGAGGAGGAGGAAAGGAGGGGATACTTCAGAACTGGACTACAGGGAGAGAGGCGGGACAAACTTCAAAAAGCAAAGCTGATTGTATAGGAGTGTAACAGCAACAATACAATGATATACAATATTGTATAATTATATTCATAGAATCGTAGAATCATAGATTGTTAGAGTTGGACGGGACCTCCAGGGTCTTCGTGTCCAGCCCCCTGCTCAATGCAGAAGTCACTAACCCTTCTCAGACAGATGTCTGTCCAGCCTCTGTTTGAAGACTTCCATTGAAGGAGAACTCGCCACTCTTCCAGATTCTTTTTCCATACATAACGTATTCCATAGGTCATTGTTGCGGAGATACGTGGCACCTATGGTTCCATCTGTTGATCCTCCTGCCCCGGTTTTGGTGGAGGGGGAGTTGGAGTATATTGTGGAGAAGATTTTGGATTCTCGTGTTTCAAGACGGAAACTCCAGTATCTGGTTAAGTGGAAGGGTTATGCTCAGGAAGATAATTCCTGGGTCTTTGCCTCTGATGTCCATGCTCCCGATCTTGTTCGTGCCTTTCATATGGCTCATCCTGGTCGTCCTGGGAGCTCTGGTGAGGGTTCGGTGACCCCTCCTCAAGGGGGTGGTACTGTTGTGAATTCTGTGGCAGAGCTCCCTCCTGTGGTCACAAGTGGTACTTCGGCTGGTTCTCTCTGTGAGCTTCCGTTGGTGGAGGAAAGTGGTACTGCGGCTTCTGAGTTTCCTTCCTCAGGTGATGTGGTGAAGTCGTTAGGTGCTGCTCTATTTAACTCCACCTAGTGCTTTGATCCTGGCCTCCAGTCAATGTTCTAGTATTGGACCTGTTTCCTCCTGGATCGTTCCTGTGGCCTGCTGCTCTGCATAGCTAAGTTCCTCTTTGCTATTTGTTTGCTGTTTTTTTCTGTCCAGCTTGTCAATTTGTTTTTTACTGCTTGCTGGAAGCTCTGGGACGCAGAGGGTGTACCTCCGTGCCGTTAGTTCGGTACGGAGGGTCTTTTTGCCCCCTTTGCGTGGTTTTTGTAGGGTTTTGTGTTGACCGCAAAGTTACCTTTCCTATCCTCGCTCTGTTCAGAAAGTTGGGCCTCACTTTGCTAAATCTATTTCATCTCTACGTTTGTCTTTTCATCTTAACTCACAGTCATTATATGTGGGGGCTGCCTTTTCCTTTGGGGTATTTCTCTGAGGCAAGGTAGGCTTATTTTCTATCTTCAGGCTAGCTAGTTTCTCAGGCCGTGCCGAGTTGCATAGGGAGCGTTAGGCGCAATCCACGGCTGCCTTTAGTGTGGTTGGAGAGGATTAGGGATTGCGGTCAACAGAGTTCCCACGTCTCAGAGCTCGTTCTTGTTTTTTGGGTTATTGCCAGGTCACTGTATGTGCACTGACCTCTATGTCCATTGTGGTACTGAATTACCTTTCATAACACTCGTCAAGAAAAAGGATGGGACCATCCGGTTCTGTGTAGATTACAGGAAACTCAATGCCTGCACTGTTCGAGCCTCGTATCCGTTGCCCCGCATCGAGGAATCCTTGACAGCATTGGGGAAAGTCAAGTACTTCTCCACCCTGGGCCTAGCAAGCGGATACTGGCAAGTAGCCGTGGCAGAGAAAGACAGAGAGAAAACCGCCTTCATCCTTCCTATGGGACTGTTCGAGTTTAACCGGATGCCCTTCGGGCTCTCCAATGCTCCAGGCACCTTTCAACGGCTCATGGAAAAGTGTTTGGGAGATTTAAATTTTGAGGCTACCCTGATCTATCTGGATGACTTCATTGTGTTTTCATCCTCATTCGAAGACCACCTTGCCCGGCTTGGACAGGTACTCGGAAGACTGCGGGCTCATAACCTGAAGTTAAAGCCAAAAAAAGTCACCTCTTCAAGAGGGAGATCGAGTACCTAGGCCACATAGTGTCACAAGATGGAGTTCTACCCTTGCCAGAAAAAGTGGTTGCTATCCAGAAGTGGCCAGTCCCTCAAACAGTGAGAGAACTCTAGGCATTCCTGGGACTCGCGGGGTACTACCACCGGTTTGTTAAAGACTTCGCGAAGGTGGCAGGTCCTCTCAATGAGTTGCTGAGGGGGACCGCTGGAGTGCCGAAGACCCAGCACATCCCCTGGGCACAGGGACAACACGAGGCCTTCCAGGCTATAAAGAATGCCCTTACTTCGGCCCCTATTTTGGCCTACGCAGACTTCGATCAACCGTTCCTGTTGTACACCGATGGTAGCCTTCATGAACTCGGTGCAGTACTTTCTCAGATACAGGATGGACATGAGAGACTTATCTGGTATGCTAGCAGGTCCCTGCGAGACAGCGAAAGAAACCCTCACAATTACAGCTCCTTCCGGTTAGAGCTCCTGGCCCTGGTGTGGGCCATGACAGAAAAGTTTGCAGGCTTCCTGACAGGTACCAAAATTCAAGTTCGAACAGACAATAATCCTCTCGCCCACCTTGAGAATGCTAAACTTGGGGCCTTAGAACAACGGTGGATGGCTCGCCTGGCCAAGTTCGACTTTACCATCCGTTATCGCTCTGCTACCGAAAACGCAAATGCGGATGGGCTGTCAAGAGTGCCTGTGGAGACTCCAGTGGGGGATCTTGATGAGCAACTCAAAGAGGAGGAAACCCCAGACTTCAATAAGTTCAAGCCCCCAATGGTTGTGGCCCAGTCAAGAAGGGAGGCCTGCGCATTACCCTGGTCCCTGGGGAGAACTAATGAGGGATGGGGACACGTTCAGGATGAAGACGATGGGCTGAGACAGATGAAATGGTGGGTAACGCAAAAGCGGAAGCCTGGCAAACAAGAGAGAGATAATCTGGACTCTGAAATGAGGAGTGTGTTGCACCAGTGGGATAGACGGGAAGTGCGAGAGTCAGTACTATATCGTAAGAGGCAACAGCCAAAAGATATGGAAGTAAGGTGGCAAGTGGTCATCCCAGGAAGAATGGCTCAAGAAATAGCTAAAGAAGCCCACGAATTCGGAGTGCACTTCGGCCCTACAAAGACCTACCAATGGTTGCAGCGGTATGTGTATTGCCCCCGGTTGGAGCTTGTGGTGGAAGAGGTTTGCCGGCAGTGTCGAGTATGTGACCTCATTAAGAGTACTGAACAGAGGGCACCCATCCAGACCATACAAACTAAGGAACCGTTGGAAATCTTGATGATCGACTATCTCCTCGTGGGACACTCGGCCCAGGGGCTGCAATACTGTTTGGTGATGACCGATCATTTCTCTAAGTTCGCAGTAGTCACTCCGACTAGAGACCAGACTGCGGAATCGGCGGCGCGAGCCATCTGTCAAGACTTCATCCAGGTGTATGGGTGTCCAAAGCGCATCCACTCCAACCAAGGCGCATGTTTCCAAGGCAAGGTGATGGAAGAATTGTATCGCATGTATGCCATTGAGCGGTCCCGGACCACCCCTTGGAGGAAGATAAGAAGGTGTGTTGGCCAGACTATCTGCCAGAATTGGTCTGGACCTACAACAATCGGGTCCACTCCACCACGGGTTATACCCCCTATCTACTGTTGTTTGGAAGAGCTGGACGAGAGATCATTGAGCTGAATTTGGAACAGCCAGAGGAGCTGATGGAGCGAACTGTCACCTCATGGGTGAAAGAGCATTGGTAACATTTGCAAACGATACGGCGGTTGGCGGGTCAGCAACTGCAAGAAAAAGAACATACGGCCCGCAAACCAACTCAAGAGTTACCGCTCCAACCTGGAGAACGAGTATTGGTCAGGGAGAAACGCCCTAAGGGAAAACTAAGTGAGAGATGGGAAGTACAGCCGTACAAGGTTATCGAGCGCGTGTATGCTAACAGCCCTGTCTACAAGGTACAGATTGAAGATGGGGCATCTGCTCCTAGAGTACTTCACAGAAATATGCTGCGGCCTTGCTGGTCTGAGGTCTGTTCTATGCCATTGTCGCCTGAAGGCGCCACTCCACTTCCGGAATCTGTCATGCCTGATGACCAAATCGATGATGAGTGGTGGACCGTCCCTGACACAGTAGGGGATCCTCAGCCGCCCAGAGATGGTAATCCCATGGATGTACCAGTCCCACCATGCGAGGATGAGACCAGACCAGAGCTCACAACGTCCCCTGCAACAAGTGTTCCTCTGGAAGATAGTCAAGCCTTGCCTGACAGCCAAGAGCTTCGGAGATCCCAGAGGTCTAATGCAGGGGTTCCACCAGTCCGATATGTAGAACAGTGTGCTCTGTCTGTTTTTACACCTTTGTTGCCTCCTCCATTACACTTTTACCCTGATGCTGTGATGGCCGAGGATGACCATCATTAAGAAGGGAGGCATGTAAGAGGGTGGTGCTGTTATGGACAATAAGAAACACGCTATCACTTTTAGAGGCTGCATCCCCTTGTCTGGTGTGATGGTATGTTCTGCTTTTGGGTGTTATGAGCTGGTCGGTTCTTCTCTTATGGGTGTTATGAGCTGGTCGGTGCTGTGTGCAGGGGGTGGAGCTGAAGCAGCGTGGAGAGAGGAAGTTTCTAGAGAGGACTGGAAGAACTTTGTGCTGTTCTTGCCACAAGAAGGAACTTTGGCTGCAAGAAAGATTACACAGCTTGAGACGAACTGCGTTTGCTAAATAGACTTTCCCGGTTACAGCAAAGGGTGGCTGTTCTGTTCTGGTTTGTGAAGCCACGAAGATACTGAGAAGGGGACTTACAGTTTCCAGGAGCAAGGAGAAGACCACGCTTTGCAGAGCTGACAGGAATCCATGCGCACCACCGTTTTGGACTTCGGGGGCCCCCTGAGACTGTACCTGTGTCCCCAACATCACAGTGAGTTTGATCCTGTATGGTGCACCAGTGAGGGCCTAGTGCAGGCTCCAGTAGTTAGAGCACGGTAGCCGTGCGGCCTGCGTAGTAAAGGCCATTGAGGTTATATGCAGAGTAGCATTGATATTTGTGTTGTTGTGTAAAGTTGCTGGTTAGACAGACTCTGAGTTTGTAATTGTTGAAGCACGGTGCTATTTTACAGACAAGATAACTCATGTGCATTTTCTTTTGTTATTGTAAACCCCTGTTTGCACCTTCCTTGTCCCTTCCATTCCCTGTCTCCCAATAAATCTATCCTTTGTTGTTTGCACCTCATCTTGTGTACAGTAGTCTTCCTGCACCGCGGTGGTCCCCCGGCCATTGCTTCATTTGCAGGAACTAGTAGCCACTGGGTCCTGCAGTGACTAGCTTCCTGGCCTGAAGGTGGTATGATAGGCAGGTCCTCCCTCCACACCTTGCCTGAGCTTAGCTTTTGTTGTAGGTAGTAACTTGTGCTCTGGCAAGCTGTTGTTTTGCTCTGTTTATCCTGTTATCGACCCAGCTAGTTTAACCATTCTATCTGACCCCTCTGCTTCTGATCTCGGTTTTGTATTTTGAACCTGTGCTGCCTGCCCCAACCTTGGTCGGCCTGATAATGCTTCTGTTTTCACCCTCCTGTTTTCTGCATTTTTGCTTTGACCCGTGGGTCAGCTGTCACAGGTTCGGGGGCTGGCCTGGAGTGGCACCTGATAACTACCTACGGCCCAATCCTATACTCTTTGTCAGAGGCTCTAGTGAAAACCAGGAAGTCACTTAGTCACACTCCTCCAGGGTAAGCCCGGTCAATGGTACAGTGGGTCCACACTTATCATCACAGTAAGCTCAGGCCATGACCAGAGACCCCGAATCAAACATACAAGTGCTGTATGTGAAATTCATTCTTAGCATGAGCATAAAGACCAGTTGATGCGCAGGCAATTTCTCAGCTGCAGGATTTGTACACCTCTGTTTCCACCCTGTCCTGCACCCCAACCATGACACATCTGTTGTGAATTCTGTAGTCAAGCTCCCTCCTGTGGTCATGAATGGTACTTCGGCTGGTTCTGTCTATGAGCTTCCGCTGGTGGATGTGAGTGGGGCTGCGGCTTCTGAGTTTCCTTCCTCAGGCGACGAGGTTAAGTCGTTAGGTGCTGCTCTATTTAACTCCAGCTAGTTCTTTGTTCCTGGCCTCCAGTCAATGTTCCAGTATTGGTCTGGCTCTCTCCTGGATCTTTCTTGTGGCCTGTCTGCCCTGCATAAGCTAAGTTCTGCTTGTGTTACTTTTGTTTGCTTTATTTTCTGTCCAGCTTGCTATATTGGTTTTTCTTGCTTGCTGGAAGCTCTGAGACGCAGAGGGAGCACCTCCGTACCGTTAGTCGGTGCGGAGGGTCTTTTTGCCCCTCTGCGTGGTTGTTTGTAGGTTTTTGTGTTGACCGCAAAGCTATCTTTCCTATCCTCGGTCTATTCAGTAAGTCGGGCCTCACTTTGCTAAATCTATTTCATCTCTGTGTTTGTATTTTCATCTTAACTCACAGTCATTATATGTGGGGGGCTGCCTTTTCCTTTGGGGAATTTCTCTGAGGCAAGGTAGGCTTATTTTTCTATCTTCAGGGCTAGCTAGTTTCTCCGGCTGTGCCGAGTTGCATAGGGAGCGTTAGGAGCAATCCACGGCTACCTCTAGTGTGGTATGATAGGATTAGGGATTGCGGTCAGCAGAGTTCCCACGTCTCAGAGCTCGTCCTATGTTAGTAACTATCAGGTCACTTTGTGTGCTCTTAACCACTAGGTCCATTGTGGTTCTGAATCACCTGTTCAAAACAGTACTGGAGGCCCAAAGTACTAATGCTTCTCAATAGAGGGAAAAGAGAAGTTCTGAGACCATTTTTTTTTTCTTTGCACTGTGTTTTGTGTTTCTTTTCCCCTTTACATCAGGGTGGTTCAGAACACAGGTGTGGACATGGACATTGAGGGTCTGTTCTCTTTGATGGATAATCTCGCTATAAGTGTTCAGAACATTCAAGATTTAGTGGTTCAGAATCCTATGTTAGAACCTAAAATTCCTATTCCTGAGTTATTTTCTGGAGATAGAGCTAAGTTTCTGAATTTCAAAAATAATTGTAAACTATTTCTGGCTTTGAAACCCCGCTCCTCTGGTGACCCAGTTCAACAAGTAAAGATCATAATTTCTTTATTACGTGGTGACCCTCAAGACTGGGCATTTTCCCTTGCGCCAGGAGATCCTGCATTATGTGATATTGATGCGTTTTTTCTGGTGCTCGGGTTGCTTTATGATGAACCTAATTCAGTGGATCAGGCAGAGAAAATCTTGCTGGCTCTGTGTCAGGATCAGGATGAGGTAGAGATATATTTAGGAAGTGGTCTGTGCTCACTCAATGGAATGAATGTGCTCTGGCAGCAATTTTCAGAAAGGGTCTCTCTGAAGCCCTTAAGGATGTCATGGTGGGATTTCCTATGCCTGCTGGTCTGAATGAGTCTATGTCTTTGGCCATTCAGATCGATCGACGCTTACGTGAGCGTAAAACTGTGCACCATTTGGCGGTATTATCTGAGCATAAACCTGAGCCTATGCAATGCAATAGGACTTTGACCAGAGCTGAACGGCAAGAACACAGACGACGGAATGGGCTGTGTTTTTACTGTGGTGATTCCACTCATGCTATCTCCGATTGTCCTAAGCGCACTAAGCGGTTCGCTGGGTCTGCCACCATTGGTACGGTACAGTCGAAATTTCTTTTGTCCGTTACTTTGATCTGCTCTTTGTCATCCTATTCTGTCATGGCATTTGTGGATTCAGGCACTGCCCTGAATTTGATGGACTTGGAGTATGCTAGGCGCTGTGGGTTTTTCTTGGAGCCCTTGCAGTATCCTATTCCATTGAGAGGAATTGATGCTACGCCTTTGGCCAAGAATAAGCCTCAGTACTGGACCCAGCTGACCATGTGCATGGCTCCTGCGCATCAGGAGGATATTCGCTTTTTGGTGTTGCATAATCTGCATGATGTGGTCGTGTTGGGGTTGCCATGGCTACAAGTCCATAACCCAGTATTGGATTGGAAATCAATGTCTGTGTCCAGCTGGGGTTGTCAGGGGGTACATGGTGATGTTCCATTTCTGTCTATTTCATCATCTACCCCTTCTGAGGTCCCAGAGTTCTTGTCGGATTACCGGGATGTATTTGATGAGCCCAAGTCCAGTGCTCTACCTCTGCATAGGGATTGTGATTGTGCTATCGATTTGATTCCTGGTAGTAAGTTCCCTAAAGGTCGACTGT
This sequence comes from Ranitomeya imitator, assembly GCF_032444005.1. NCBI lineage: Eukaryota > Metazoa > Chordata > Amphibia > Anura > Dendrobatidae > Ranitomeya > Ranitomeya imitator. Next base: position 1,218,946,295 of record NC_091282.1, on the reverse strand, counting down.
TTAATTTATCGGTACCTGAGCACGCCGCTATGCGGAGTTACGTAAAGAAATCCTTGGAGAAGGGTCATATTCGCCCGTCGTCGTTGCCATTGGGAGAAGGGTTCTTTTTTGTGGCCAAGAAGGATGGTTCGCTGAGACCTTGTATTGATTACCGCCTTCTAAATATAATCACGGTCAAATTTCAGTACCCCTTGCCGCTGCTGTCTGATTTGTTTGCTCGGATTAAGGGGGCTAGTTGGTTCACCAAGATAGATCTTCGTGGTGCGTATAATCTTGTGCGCATTAAACAGGGCGATGAATGGAAAACAGCATTTAATACGCCCGAGGGCCATTTTGAGTACCTGGTTATGCCATTCGGGCTTTCTAATGCTCCATCAGTGTTTCAGTCCTTCAAGCATGACATCTTCCGAGAGTACCTGGATAAATTCCTGATTGTATACTTGGATGATATTTTGGTCTTCTCGGATGATTGGGAGTCTCACGTGAAGCAGGTCAGAATGGTGTTCCAGGTCCTGCGTGCGAATTCTTTGTTTGTGAAGGGGTCAAAGTGTCTCTTTGGTGTTCAGAAGGTTTCATTTTTGGATTTCATTTTTTCCCCTTCTACTATCGAGATGGACCCTGTAAAAGTTCAGGCCATTTATGATTGGACTCAACCGACTTCTCTGAAGAGTCTGCAAAAGTTCCTGGGCTTTGCTAATTTTTATCGTCGCTTCATCAATAATTTTTCTAGTATTGCTAAACCGTTGACTGATTTAACCAAGAAGGGTGCTGATGTGGTCAATTGGTCTTCTGCTGCTGTGGAAGCTTTTCAAGAGTTGAAGCATCATTTTTCTTCTGCCCCTATGTTGTGTCAACCAGATGTTTCGCTCCCGTTCCAGGTCGAGGTTGATGCTTCTGAGACTGGAGCAGGGGCTGTTTTGTCGCAAAGAAGTTCTGATGGCTCGGTGATGAAACCATGCGCCTTCTTTTCCAGGAAGTTTTCGCCTGCTGAGCGTAATTATGATGTTGGCAATCGAGAGTTGCTGGCCATGAAGTGGGCATTCAAGGAGTAGCGTCATTGGCTTGAAGGAGCTAAGCATCGCGTGGTGGTCTTGACTGATCACAAGAACTTGACTTATCTCGAGTCTGCCAAACGGTTGAATCCTAGACAGGCTCGTTGGTCGCTGTTTTTCTCCCATTTTGACTTTGTGGTTTCGTACCTTCCGGGCTCTAAAAATGTGAAGGCGGAAGCCCTGTCTAGGAGTTTTGTGCCCGACTCTCCGGGTTTGTCTGAGCCGGCGGGTATTCTCAAAGAGGGGGTAATTTTGTCTGCCATCTCCCCTGATATGCGGCGGGTGCTGCAAAAATTTCAGGCTACTAGACCTGACCGTTGCCCAGCGGAGAAACTGTTTGTCCCTGATAAATGGACGAGTAGAGTTATCTCTGAGGTTCATTGTTCGTGTTGGCTGGTCATCCTGGAATCTTTGGTACCAGAGATTTGGTGGCTAAATCCTTTTGGTGGCCGTCTCTGTCGCGGGATGTGCGTTCTTTTGTGCAGTCCTGTGGGATTTGTGCTCGGGCTAAGCCCTGCTGTTCTCGTGCCAGTGGGTTGCTTTTGCCCTTGCCAGTCCCGAAGAGGCCCTGGACACATATCTCTATGGATTTTATTTCGGATCTCCCCGTCTCTCAAAAAATGTCGGTCATTTGGGTTGTTTGTGATCGCTTCTCGAAGATGGTCCATTTGGTACCCTTGTCTAAATTGCCTTCCTCCTCTGATTTGGTGCCATTGTTCTTCCAGCATGTGGTTCGTTTACATGGCATTCCGGAGAACATCGTTTCTGACAGAGGTTCCCAGTTTGTTTCGAGGTTTTGGCGAGCCTTTTGTGCTAGGATGGGCATTGATTTGTCTTTTTCCTCGGCTTTCCATCCTCAGACAAATGGCCAGACTGAACGAACCAATCAGACCTTGGAAACATATCTGAGATGTTTTGTTTCTGCTGATCAGGATGATTGGGTGTCCTTTTTGCCTTTGGCTGAGTTCGCCCTTAATAATCGGGCCAGCTCGGCTACTTTGGTTTCGCCGTTTTTCTGCAATTCTGGTTTCCATCCTCGTTTCTCTTCAGGGCAGGTTGAGTCTTCTGACTGTCCTGGTGTGGATACTGTGGTGGATAGGTTGCAGCAGATTTGGACTCATGTGGTGGACAATTTGACATTGTCTCAGGAGAAGGCTCAACGTTTCGCTAACCGCAGGCGCTGTGTGGGTCCCCGACTTTGTGTTGGGGATTTGGTTTGGTTGTCATCTCGTTATATTCCTATGAAAGTTTCCTCTCCTAAGTTTAAGCATCGTTTCATTGGTCCATACAGGATTTCTGAGGTTCTTAATCCTGTGTCATTTCGTTTGACCCTTCCAGCTTCTTTTTCCATCCATAACATATTCCATAGGTCATTGTTGCGGAGATACGTGGCACCTGTGGTTCCATCCGTTGATCCTCCTGCCCCGGTTTTGGTTGAGGGGGAGTTGGAGTATATAGTGGAGAAGACTTTGGATTCTCGTATTTCGAGACGGAAACTTCAGTACCTGGTTAAGTGGAAGGGTTATGGTCAGGAATTCCTGGGTCTTTGCCTCTGATGTTCATGCTGCCGATCTGGTTCGTGCCTTTCATTTGGCTCATCCTGGTCGGCCTGGGGGCTCTGGTGAGGGTTCGGTGACCCCTCCTCAAGGGTGGGGGTACTGTTGTGAATTCTGTGGTCAAGCTCCCTCCTGTGGTCATGAATGGTACTTCGGCTGGTTCTGTCTATGAGCTTCCGCTGGTGGATGTGAGTGGGGCTGCGGCTTCTGAGTTTCCTTCCTCAGGTGACGAGGTTAAGTCGTTAGGTGCTGCTCTATTTAACTCCACCTAGTTCTTTGTTCCTGGCCTCCAGTCAATGTTCCAGTATTGGTCTGGCTCTCTCCTGGATCGTTCTTGTGGCCTGTCTGCCCTGCATAAGCTAAGTTCTGCTTGTGTTACTTTTGTTTGCTTTATTTTCTGTCCAGCTTGCTATATTGGTTTTTCTTGCTTGCTGGAAGCTCTGAGATGCAGAGGGAGCACCTCCATACCGTTAGTCGGTGCGGAGGGTCTTTTTGCCCCTCTGCGTGGTTGTTTGTAGGTTTTTGTGTTGACCGCAAAGCTATCTTTCCTATCCTCGGTCTATTCAGTAAGTCGGGCCTCACTTTGCTAAATCTATTTCATCTCTGTGTTTGTATTTTCATCTTAACTCACAGTCATTATATGTGGGGGGCTGCCTTTTCCTTTGGGGAATTTCTCTGAAGCAAGGTAGGCTTATTTTTCTATCTTCAGGGCTAGTTAGTTTCTCAGGCTGTGCCGAGTTGCATAGGGAGCGTTAGGCGCAATCCACGGCTACCTCTAGTGTGGTATGATGGGATTAGGGATTGCGGTCAGCAGAGTTCCCACGTCTCAGAGCTCGTCCTATGTTAGTAACTATCAGGTCACTTTGTGTGCTCCACTAGGTCCATTGTGGTTCTGAATCACCTGTTCATGACACACATCATCTCTCCTCAGAGTTGACATCCTCTACAAGCAAACACCTAAGGCTCCAGATTCTGGGGAAGCAGCTGAGCACCAGCTTCTGCTTCCTTTCCACTACTATGGAGATCAAAGGAGATCCGTGGCTTCACAAACCAGTGCCAGATTCACTTCACTCTCCATGCTCATCTATTTCCATAAGACCAAACCAAGATTGCTTTTATGGTCTCCTGTCTGTACAAGCACGGACTTCAGCAAATCCTTTTTGTGAATGTGAAGGTCCAGTGACCCCCGATTCAGGGAGATTCCTAGAGATATTTTGAGGGGTGTTCGAGGAGCTAGGCCTCACATCATCAGCTACCTCATCCATTAATACTTTTAGACAAGGTGTGGACACCTTGGCTCAGTATGAACCCTGGCTGCGGAGCTTGTTGTGAGTTCTGTTTTTGGGCTCCCTCTGGTGGTTACTGATGGTACTGGGTGACTTGTGTTCTCTGCGGTCTCTGGTGTCCACCTGTTCCATCAGGTTATAGGAGTTTCCTATTTAACCTGGCCTTTTTGTCATTTCCTCGCCGGCTATCAATGTAATCAGCGTGTCTTTTTACTTCTGCTCCCTGCGTCTGTTATCTTCAGGACAAGCTAAGTTTTGATTTTCCTGTTCCACGTTTTGCTTTATTTTTGTCTTTGTCCAGCTTGCTGATATGTGATTCCTTGCTGCTGGTTGCTCTAGTGGGCTGAAATTACTCCTCATGTTCCATGAGTTGGCACATGAGTTCAAGTAATTTCAGGATGGTTTTTTGAAGGGTTTTTCGCTGACCGCGCAGTTCACTTTTGTATCCTCTGCTATCTAGCTTTAGCGGGCCTCATTTTTGCTGATTCTATTTTCATAACTACGTATGTGCTTTCCTCTCATTTCACCGTTATTACATGTGGGGGGCTGCTATTTCTGTGGGGTGTTTCTCTGGAGGCAAGTGAGGTCTGTGTTTCTTCTAATAGGGGAAGTTAATCCTTCGGCTGGCGCGAGACGTCTAGGAATCATCGTAGACACGTTCCCCGGCTACTGCTAGTTGTGTGTTTAGGTTCAGGATCGCGGTCAGCTCAGGTTCCATCACCCTAGAGCTAGTTTTGTTTTTGTGCTTGTCCTTTTGTGATCGCCTGCCATTGGGATCATGACAGTATAGCCGGCCATAAAAAATTGGTCATCGTTTTGGCAGAAGTAGGAGGAAAAGTAGTCTGAGGAAGTTTCCTTTTTTTTTTTTTTGTTTTCCCCTCCTCAGTGTTTGCTGCCTAGCCTTAATTGCAGCTTGGCTGCTTTTTTCCTCCTCTTAATCCTTGAATGGCTCTGACCTCAGCTATTTATCATGGATGTCCAGAGTTTGGCTTCCAGCCTGAATAATCTTGCTGCTAAGTGTCATGATTCCAATGGCAGGGAATCACAAAAGGACAAGCACCAACGAGCTCTAGGGTGATGGATCCTGAGCTGACCGCGACCCTAAACCTGAACTCACAAATAACAATAGCCGGGGAACGTGCCTACGTTGATCCTAGACGTCTCGCACCAGCCGAAGATCTAACTTCCCCTATTAGAAGAAACACAGACCTCTCTTGCCTCCAGAGAAATACCCCACAGAAATATCAGCCCCCCACATATAATGACGGTGAAATGAGAGGAAGGCACATACACAGTATGAAAACAGATTGAGCAAAATGAGGCCCGCTAAAACTAGATAGCAGAGGATACAAAAGTAAACTGCGCGGTCAGCAAAAAACCCTTCAAAAAACCATCCTGTAATTACTTGAACTCATGTTCCAACTCATGGAACATGAGGAGCAATTACAGCCCACTAAAGCAACCAGCAGCAAAGAGACAATTATATGCAAGCTGGACAAGACAAAAATAAAGCAAAACGTGGAACAAGAAAATCAAAACTTAGCTTGTCCTGAAGATTACTGAAGCCAGAAGCTGAGGTAACAAAACACTCTGATAACCTTGATAGCCGGCGGGGAAATGACAAGAAAGCCCGGTTAAATAGGAAACTCCCAAATCCTAATAGAACAGGTGGACACCAGAGACAGCAGAACACAAATCACCCAGTACCATCAGTAACCACCAGAGGGAGCCCAAAAACAGAACTCACAACAGTACCTCCCCCTTGAGGAGGGGTCACCGAACCCTCACGAGAACCACCAGGGCGACCAGGATGAGCCCTATGAAAAGCGCGGACCAAATTATCAGCATGAACATCAGAGGCAACCACCCAAGAATTATCCTCCTGACCATAACCCTTCCACTTGACCAAATATTGGAGTTTCCGTCTGGAAACACGAGAATCCAAGATCTTCTCCACAACATACTCCAATTCTCCCTCCACCAGCACCGGAGCAGGAGGCTCAAGCGAAGGAACAACAGGTACCTCATACCTCCGCAACAACGACCGATGGAACACATTATGAATAGCAAACGATGCCGGGAGATCCAAACGAAACGACACAGGGTTAAGAATTTCCAAGATCCTATAAGGACCGATGAACCGAGGCTTGAACTTAGGAGAAGAGACCTTCATAGGAACAAAACGAGAAGACAACCACACCAAGTCCCCAACACGAAGTCGAGGACCCACACGGCGACGGCGATTAGCAAACTGCTGAGCCTTCTCCTGGGACAACTTCAAATTGTCCACCACATGACTCCAAATCCGATGCAACCTATCCACCACCATGTCCACTCCAGGATAATCAGAAGGCTCCACCTGACCAGAGGAAAAACGAGGATGAAACCCCGAATTACAAAAGAAAGGAGAAACCAAGGTAGCAGAACTAGCCCGATTATTAAGGGCAAACTCGGCCAGCGGCAAAAAGGTAACCCAGTCATCCTGATCAGCAGAAACAAAACACCTCAAATAAGTTTCCAAGGTCTGATTAGTTCACTCCGTCTGGCCATTCGTCTGAGGATGGAATGCAGACGAAAAGGACAAATCAATGCCCATCTTAGCACAGAACGTCCGCCAAAATCTAGACACAAACTGGGATCCCCTGTCAGAAACGATGTTCTCCGGAATCCCATGCAAACGAACCATGTTCTGGAAAAACAGAGGGACCAACTCAGAGGACGAAGGCAACTTAGGCAAGGGTACAAGATGAACCATTTTAGAAAAGCGGTCACACACAACCCAGATGACAGACATTTTTTGAGAGACAGGAAGATCCGAAATAAAGTCCATGGAAATGTGCGTCCAAGGCCTCTTCGGGATAGGCAAAGGTGACAACAATCCACTGGCTCGAGAACAGCAAGGCTTAGCCCGAGCACAAACCTCACAAGACTGCACAAAAGAACGCACATCCCTCGACAAGGAAGGCCACCAAAAAGACCTGGCCACCAAGTCTCTAGTACCAAATATTCCAGGATGACCTGCCAACGCAGAAGAATGGACCTCGGAGATGACTCTACTGGTCCAACTATCTGGAACAAACAGTCTCTCAGGCGGACAACGATCAGATTTACCCGCCTGAAACTCCTGCAAAGCACGTCGCAAGTCTGGGAAGACGGCCGACAAAATCACCCCATCCCTAAGGATACCAGTGGGCTCAGAATTTCCAGGGGAGTCAGGCACAAAACTCCTAGAAAGAGCATCCGCCTTCACATTCTTTGAACCTGGCAGGTATGAAACCACAAAATTGAAACGAGAGAAAAACAGTGACCAACGAGCCTGTCTAGGATTCAGACGCCTGGCAGACACAAGGTAAATCAGATTTTTGTGATCAGTCAAGACCACCACACGATGTCTAGCACCCTCCAGCCAATGACGCCACTCCTCAAATGCCCACTTCATGGCCAAAAGTTCCCGATTACCCACATCATAATTCCGTTCAGCGGGCGAAAATTTTCTAGAAAAGAATGCACATGGCTTCATCACCGAGCAATCGGAGCTTCTCTGTGACAAAACCGCCCCCGCTCCAATCTCGGAAGCATCAACCTCAACTTGGAAAGGAAGCGAAGCATCAGGCTGACGCAACACAGGAGCAGAAGAAAACCGGCGTTTAAGTTCCCGAAAGGCCTCCACAGCCGCAGGAGACCAATCAGCAACATCAGCACCCTTCTTAGTCAAATCCGTCAAAGGCTTAACAACACTAGAAAAATTAGTTATAAAACGACGATAGAAATTAGCAAAGCCTAAGAACTTCTGCAGACTCTTAAGAGATGCAGGCTGCGTCCAGTCACAAATAGCCCGAACCTTGACGGGATCCATCTCAATAGTAGAAGGGGAAAAAATATACCCCAAGAAAGAAATCTTCTGGACTCCAAAGAGACACTTTGAGCCCTTTACAAACAAGGAATTAGCCCGCAGGACCTGAAACACCTTCCTGACCTGCTGAACATGAGACTCCCAGTCATCAGAAAAAACCAAAATATCATCCAAATACACAATCATAAATTTATCCAGATATTCACGGAAAATATCGTGCATAAAGGACTGGAAGACTGAAGGAGCATTAGAAAGTCCGAAAGGCATTACCAAATACTCAAAATGGCCCTTAGGCGTATTAAATGCGGTTTTCCACTCATCACCTTGCTTTATTCGTATAAGATTATACGCACCCCGAAGATCAATCTTAGTGAACCATTTAGCCCCCTTAATGCGAGCAAACAAATCAGTCAACAAAGGCAAAGGATACTGATATTTGACGGTAATCTTATTCAAAAGACGATAATCTATACAAGGCCTCAAGGACCCATCTTTTTTGGCCACGAAAAAAAAACCTGCTCCCAAAGGGGACGAAGATGGACGGATATGTCCCTTTTCCAAGGACTCCTTAACATAATCCCGCATAGCAGTATGCTCTGGCACTGACAGATTGAACAAACGACCTTTAGGAAATTTACTACCAGGAATTAAATCTATAGCACAATCGCAATCCCTGTGAGGAGGAAGCGAACTGAGCTTAGGCTCCTCAAAAACATCCCGATAATCAGACAAAAATACAGGAACCTCAGAAGGAGTAGATGAAGCGATAGAAATCGGAGGTGCATCATCATGAACCCCCTGACATCCCCAGCTTAACACAGACATTGTTTTCCAGTCAAGGACTGGATTATGAGTTTGTAACCATGGCAGACCAAGTACTAGAACATCATGTAAATTATACAATACCAGGAAGCGAATCACCTCCTGATGAACGGGAGTCATACGCATGGTCACTTGTGTCCAGTACTGAGGTTTATTCATAGCTAAAGGTGTAGAGTCAATTCCCTTCAAAGGAATAGGAACTTCCAGAGGTTCCAGACTAAACCCACAGCGATTGGCAAATGACCAATCCATAAGACTCAGGGCAGCGCCTGAATCCACATAGGCATCGACGGAAATGGATGATAATGAACAAATCAGAGTCACAGACAGAATGAACTTAGACTGTAAAGTACTAATGGCAACAGACTTATCAACCTTTTTTGTGCGTTTAGAGCATGCTGATATAACATGAGCTGAATCACCACAATAAAAGCACAACCCATTTTTCCGCCTATAGTTTTGCCGTTCACTTCTAGACTGAACTCTATCACATTGCATTGTCTCAAGTGCCTGTTCAGAAGACACCGCCAAATGGTGCACAGGTTTGCGCTCCCGTAAACGCCGATCAATCTGAATAGCCATAGTCATAGACTCATTCAGACCTGTAGGCGCAGGGAACCCCACCATAACATCTTTAATGGCCTCAGAAAGGCCATCTCTGAACTTTGCAGCCAGGGCGCACTCATTCCACTGAGTAAGCACTGACCATTTCCGAAATTTTTGACAATATATTTCTGCTTCATCTTGCCCCTGAGAGAGAGCTAATAAAGCCTTTTCAGCCTGATTCTCCTGGTTAGGTTCCTCATAGAGCAAACCCAATGCCAGAAAAAACGCATCCACATTAAGCAACGCAGGATCCCCTGGTGCCAATGCAAATGCCCAATTTTGAGGGTCACCCCGCAGGAAAGATATAATAATCTTAACCTGCTGAGCAGGGTCTCCAGAAGAGCGAGATTTCAAAGAAAGGAACAGCTTGCAATTGTTCCTAAAATTCAGAAAACTAGATCTATCTCCAGCAAAGAACTCTGGAATAGGAATTCTAGGTTCAGACATAGGAGCATGTACAACAAAATCTTGTATATTTTGAACCTTAGCAGCAAGATTATTCAAGCTGGAAGCTAAACTCTGGACGTCCATGATAAACAGCTAAGGTCAGAGCCATTCAAGGATTAAGAGGAGGAAAAAAAAAAAAATCAGCCAGGCTGCAATTAAGGCTAGGCAGCAACCTCAGAGGAGAGGAAAAAAAAAAAAAACTTCCTCAGACTACTTTTCCTCCTACTTCAGCCCAAACATTTTGGCCGGCTATACTGTCATGATTCCAATGGCAGGGAATCACAAAAGGACAAGCACCAACGAGCTCTAGGGTGATGGAACCTGAGCTGACCGCGACCCTAAACCTGAACACACAAATAACAATAGCCGGGGAACGTGCCTACGTTGATCCTAGACGTCTCGCACCAGCCGAAGATCTAACTTCCCCTATTAGAAGAAACACAGACCTCTCTTGCCTCCAGAGAAATACCCCACAGAAATATCAGCCCCCCACATATAATGACGGTGAAATGAGAGGAAGGCACATACACAGTATGAAAACAGATTCAGCAAAATGAGGCCCGCTAAAACTAGATAGCAGAGGATACAAAAGTAAACTGCGCGGTCAGCAAAAAACCCTTCAAAAAACCATCCTGTAATTACTTGAACTCATGTTCCAACTCATGGAACATGAGGAGCAATTACAGCCCACTAAAGCAACCAGCAGCAAAGAGACAATTATATGCAAGCTGGACAAGACAAAAATAAAGCAAAACGTGGAACAAGAAAATCAAAACTTAGCTTGTCCTGAAGATTACTGAAGCCAGAAGCTGAGGTAACAAAACACTCTGATAACCTTGATAGCCGGTGGGGAAATGACAAGAAAGCCCGGTTAAATAGGAAACTCCCAAATCCTAATAGAACAGGTGGACACCAGAGACAGCAGAACACAAATCACCCAGTACCATCAGTAACCACCAGAGGGAGCCCAAAAACAGAACTCACAACAGCTAAGGTTCAAAATATACAAGATTTTGTTGTACATACGCCTATGTCTGAACCTAGAATTCCTATCCCAGAGTTTTTTTTCTGGAGATAGATCTAGTTTTCTGAATTTTAGGAACAATTGCAAGTTGTTTCTTTCCTTGAAATCTCGCTCCTCTGGAGACCCTGCTCAGCAGGTCAAGATTGTTATAGCTTTCCTGCGGGGTGACCCTCAGAATTGGGCATTTGCATTGGCACCAGGGGATCCTGCGTTGCTCAATGTGGATGCGTTTTTTCTGGCATTGGGTTTGCTCTATGAGGAACCTAACCTAGAGATTCAGGCTGAAAAAGCTTTATTGGCTCTCTCTCAGGGGCAAGATGAAGCAGAAATATATTGTCAGAAATTTCGGAAATGGTCGGTGCTTACTCAGTGGAATGAGTGCGCTCTGGCTGCAAAATTTAGAGATGGCCTTTCTGAGGCCATTAAAGATGTTATGGTGGGGTTCCCGGCGCCTACAGGTCTGAATGAGTCCATGACTATGGCTATTCAGATTGATCGGCGTTTACGGGAGCGCAAACCTGTGCACCATTTGGCGGTGTCTTCAGAACAGGCACCTGAGATAATGCAATGTGATAGAATTCAGTCCAGAAGTGAACGGCAAAATTATAGGCGGAAAAATGGATTGTGTTTTTATTGTGGTGATTCAGCTCATGTTATATCAGCATGCTCTAAACGCACAAAAAAGGTTGATAAGTCTGTTGCCATTGGTACTTTACAGTCTAAGTTCATTCTGTCTGTGACTCTGATTTGTTCATTATCATCCATTTCCGTCGATGCCTATGTGGATTCAGGCACTGCCCTGAGTCTTATGGATTTTGTCATTTGCCAATCGCTGTGGGTTTAGTCTGGAACCTCTGGAAGTTCCTATTCCTTTGAAAGGAATTGACTCTACACCTTTGGCCATGAATAAACCTCAGTACTGGACACAAGTGACCATGCGTATGACTCCCGTTCATCAGGAGGTGATTCGCTTCCTGGTACTGTATAATTTACATGATGTCTTAGTGCTTGGTCTGCCATGGTTACAAACTCATAACCCAGTCCTGACTGGAAATCAGTGTCTGTGTTAAGCTGGGGATGTCAGGGGGTTCATGATGATGCATCTCCGATTTCTATCGCTTCATCTACTCCTTCTGAGGTTCCGGTATTTTTGTCTGATTATCGGGAGGTTTTTGAGGAGCCTAAGCTCAGTTCACTTCCTCCTCACAGGGATTGCGATTGTGCTAAAGATTTGATTCCTGGCAGTAAATTCCCTAAAGGTCGTTTGTTCAATCTGTCAGTGCCAGAGCATACTGCTATGCGGAATTATGTTAAGGAGTCCTTGGAAAAGGGACATATCCGTCCATCTTCGTCTCCTTTGGGAGCAGGTTTTTTTTTCGTGGCCAAACAAGATGGTTCCTTGAGGCCTTGCATAGATTATCGTCTTTTGAATAAGATTACAGTCAAATATCAGTATCCTTTGCCATTGTTGACTGATTTGTTCGCTCGCATTAAGGGGGCTAAATGGTTCACTAAGATTGATCTTCGGGGTGCGTATAATCTTGTGCGGATAAGGCAGGGTGATGAGTGGAAAACCGCATTTAATACGCCTGAGGGCTATTTCGAGTATTTGGTGATGCCTTTTGGACTTTCTAATGCTCCTTCTGTCTTCCAGTCTTTTATGCACGATATTTTCCGTGAATATCTGGATAAATTTATTATCGTGTATTTGGATGATGTTTTGGTTTTTTCTGATGACTGGGAGTCTCATGTTCAGCAGGTCAGGAAGGTGTTTCAGGTCCTGCGGGCCAATTCTTTGTTTGTAAAGGGTTCTAAATGTCTCTTTGGAGTCCAGAAGATTTCCTTTTTGGGGTACATTTTTTCCCCTTCTTCTATTGAGATGGATCCCGTCAAGGTTCAGGCTATTTGTGACTGGACGCAGCCTACATCTCTTAAGAGTCTACAGAAGTTCTTGGGCTTTGCTAATTTTTATCGTCGCTTCATAACTAATTTTTCTAGTGTTGTTAAGCCTTTGACGGATTTGACTAAGAAGGGTGCTGATGTTACTGATTGGTCTCCTGCGGCTGTGGAGGCCTTTCAGGAACTTAAGCGCCGGTTTTCTTCTGCTCCTGTGTTGCGTCAGCCAGATACGTCGCTTCCTTTTCAGGTTGAGGTTGATGCTTCCGAGATCGGAGCGGGGGCGGTTTTGTCACAGAGAAGCTCCGATGGCTCAGTGATGAAGCCATGTGCGTTCTTTTCTAGAAAATTTTCGCCCGCTGAACGGAATTATGATGTTGGTAATCGGGAGCTTTTGGCCATGAAGTGGGCATTTGAGGAGTGGCGTAATTGGCTTGAGGGTGCTAGACATCGTGTGCTGGTCTTGACTGATCACAAAAATTTGATGTACCTTGAGTCTGCCAAGCGTCTGAATCCTAGACAGGCTCGTTGGTCACTGTTTTTCTCCCGTTTCAATTTTGTGGTTTCATACCTGCCAGGTTCAAAGAATGTGAAGGCGGATGCTCTTTCTAGGAGTTTTGTGCCTGACTCCCCTGGAAATTCTGAGCCCACTGGTATCCTTAGGGATGGGGTGATTTTGTCGGCTGTCTCCCCAGACTTGCGACGTGCTTTGCAGGAGTTTCAGGCGGATAAACCTGATCGTTGTCCGCCGGAAAGACTGTTTGTTCCGGATAATTGGACCAGTAGAGTCATCTCCGAGGTCCATTCTTCTGTGTTGGCAGGTCATCCTGGAATATTTGGTACTAGAGACTTGGTGGCCAGGTCTTTTTGGTGGCCTTCCTTGTCGAGGGATGTGCGTTCTTTCGTGCTGTCTTGTGGAGTTTGCGCTCGGGCTAAGCCTTGCTGTTCTCGGACCAGTGGATTGTTGTCACCTTTGCCTATCCCGAAGAGGCCTTGGACGCACATTTCCATGGACTTTATTTCGGATCTCCCTGTCTCTCAAAAAATGTCCGTCATATGGGTTGTGTGTGACCGCTTTTCTAAGATGGTTCATCTGGTACCCTTGCCTAAGTTACCTTCCTCCTCTGAGTTGGTCCCTCTGTTTTTTCAAAACGTGGTCCGTTTGCATGGCATTCCGGAGAATATCGTTTCTGACAGGGGATCCCAGTTTGTGTCTAGATTTTGGCGGACGTTCTGTGCTAAGATGGGCATTGGTTTGTCCTTTTCGTCTGCATTCCATCCCCAGACGAATGGCCAGACGGAACGAACTAATCAGACTTTAGAAACTTATTTAAGGTGTTTTGTTTCTGCTGATCAGGATGACTGGGTGTCCTTTTTGCCGCTTGCCGAGTTTGCCCTTAATAATCGGGCTAGTTCTGCTTCCTTGGTTTCTCCTTTCTTTTGTAATTCGGGGTTTCATCCTCGTTTTTCCTCTGGTCAGGTGGAGCCTTCTGATTGTCCTGGAGTGGACATGGTGGTGGATAGGTTGCATCAGATTTGGAGTCATGTGGTGGACAATTTGAAGTTGTCCCAGGAGAGGGCTCAGCAGTTTGCTAATCGCCGTCGCCGCGTGGGTCATCAACTTCTTGTTGGGGACTTGGTGTGGTTGTCTTCTCATTTTGTTCCTATGAAGGTCTCTTCTCCTAAGTTCAAGCCTCGGTTCATCGGTCCCTATAGGATCTTGGAAATTCTTAACCCTGTGTCGTTTCGTTTGGATCTCCCGGCATCGTTTGCTATTCATAATGTGTTCCATCGGTCGTTGTTGCGGAAGTATGAGGTACCTGTTGTTCCTTCGCTTGAGCCTCCTGCTCCGGTGCTGGTGGAGGGTGAATTGGAGTATGTTGTGGAGAAGATCTTGGATTCTCGTGTTTCCAGACGGAAACTCCAGTATTTGGTCAAGTGGAAGGGTTATGGTCAGGAGGATAATTCTTGGGTGATTGCCTCTGATGTTCATGCTGCCGATTTGGTCCGTGCTTTTCATAGGGCTCATCCTGGTCGCCCTGGTGGTTCTCGTGAGGGTTCGGTGACCCCTCCTCAAGGGGGGGTACTGTTGTGAGTTCTGTTTTTGGGCTCCCTCTGGTGGTTACTGATGGTACTGGGTGACTTGTGTTCTCTGCGGTCTCTGGTGTCCACCTGTTCCATCAGGTTATGGGAGTTTCCTATTTAACCTGGCCTTTTTGTCATTTCCTCGCCGGCTATCAATGTAATCAGCGTGTCTTTTTACTTCTGCTCCCTGCATTTGTTATCTTCAGGACAAGCTAAGTTTTGATTTTCCTGTTCCACGTTTTGCTTTATTTTTGTCTTTGTCCAGCTTGCTGATATGTGATTCCTTGCTGCTGGTTGCTCTAGTGGGCTGAAATTACTCCTCATGTTCCATGAGTTGGCACATGAGTTCAAGTAATTTCAGGATGGTTTTTTGAAGGGTTTTTCGCTGACCGCGCAGTTCACTTTTGTATCCTCTGCTATCTAGCTTTAGCGGGCCTCATTTTTGCTGATTCTATTTTCATAACTACGTATGTGCTTTCCTCTCATTTCACCGTTATTACATGTGGGGGGCTGCTATTTCTGTGGGGTGTTTCTCTGGAGGCAAGTGAGGTCTGTGTTTCTTCTAATAGGGGAAGTTAATCCTTCGGCTGGCGCGAGACGTCTAGGAATCATCGTAGGCACGTTCCCCGGCTACTGCTAGTTGTGTGTTTAGGTTCAGGATCGCGGTCAGCTCAGGTTCCATCACCCTAGAGCTTGTTTTGTTTTTGTGCTTGTCCTTTTGTGATCCCCTGCCATTGGGATCATGACAGGAGCTGGCTTGGAATGAAGAAACCCTAGTGGCGACCATCTGGCAGGGTTTATTCAGTTGTTTTAAGGATTAATTGGCAGGCAGGGATCTACCATCTTCCCTGGATGTCCTTAATACACTTAGCTACTAGGATTGATCTCCATTTCCATGACCAAGCTATTGAACAAGCTCAAGAATCGCCTCATGTCAGAAGACCATCCAGGCTAGCTCCAACTTTCCAGTTCCCCTAGCTGCTGCAAGCCACAGCACCCGCTATGGAGCCAATGGAGGTAAAGTGGATGAAACAGTCTGTTCAAGAGCGACAGTGAAGATTTAAAGAGAACGAGTGCATGTACTGAGGTGGCAAAGGACATTATGTTTGTCTATGCTCAGTGAGGCTGGGAAACTTCCAACACCTAGGATTGGTCAGAGAGATGACCCTAGGTGAGAAAGATTGCTCACTGAAACCACTGACCAAAGTCACCCTGACCTGGTGAGGAAGATCTATCTACGTGACAGCCCATTTAGACTCCGACTTCATCCATCAGGACCTGGTTTGTCAACTTCAGCTCGCTACACAACAGCTAGACCAACCCCTGGCTATTACCTTCATGAAGAGCAACTCCTGGGTGAACCTATCCGATATGTCACTGCCAGCCACGTTGCAGATTGGAGTTCTGCATTCCAGAATAATTTCTTTCTAGGTGCTACCATAATCCGTGAACTCTTATTCTGGTTCTTCCACGACTGCATCTACACATGCCTGTAGTTGATTCATACACCAGCCCAGTGCTTCAGTGGGGACTAAATTGTGTGACCAACTGATTTCCCATGGTCAAGTCCAAGTCTCCAAATTTGATGCCTTCGAACCTTTTTTCTCTACCCATCTATTATCGGACCTTTATAGATGTCTGTTGTGAAAAGAAGGCAGAGGTCTAGCCACCCCATAGACCTTATAATGGTCCTATCGATCTTCAGTGTGGTGTC
Organism: Ranitomeya imitator; assembly: GCF_032444005.1. Classification (NCBI taxonomy): domain Eukaryota; kingdom Metazoa; phylum Chordata; class Amphibia; order Anura; family Dendrobatidae; genus Ranitomeya; species Ranitomeya imitator. The sequence continues at coordinate 1,218,929,954 of NC_091282.1, read as the reverse complement.
TCCCACCCTGGGGCAGGGTGTGTCCACTTGCTCCATGTCGGAATACATCCAAGAAAAATTAGCCAAGGGTTTCATCTGTAAGTCTCCCTCTCCTGCCAGTGCCGGCTTCTTCTTTGTGACAAAGGATGATGGGTACTTACGTCCCTGTATTGACTATTGGGGAATTAACAAAATGATCATAAAGAACCAGTACCCTCTGCATTCGATCTCTGAACTATTTAACAGAATCCATGGTGCAAAGATTTTCACCAAATTGTATCTACGAGAGGCTTACAACTTGATTTGTCTCCACAAAGGCGATGAATGTAAGATGACTTTAATACCCGTGCTTTAATACCCGTGATGGTAACTACGAATATCTCGTCATGCCCTTTGGTCTGTACAATGTGCCCACCGTGTTTCACAAGTTAAAAAGTAGTAGATAAAACAATTAATTCAGCCAGGGAAAAAAAACATGCAACCAACTGGAATCTCCCTGATGCTGCAAAGGGAAACGGTAGGAAGTAAAAATGAATGTATATGAGAGGCACACAAATGGATTCATAAGTAATGAATATAGAAATAAAAAGCACACAGGGGAATTTGATATTCATGAGCAATAAGTCCTGGCACGAGAAATCCAAAATTGTCCTTTAGTTCGTAGTTAATAATAGGTATAACCTATATTCAATAGGATAGTTCGATGTCTGTAGCTGAAAGGAGGGCTGCCCGGCCGGTGGCAGCTGCTCCAATTACTTTTTCCAGATGATACAGGGCTTGTGCCCAAAAGCGCGCTAAGTAGTACAGGGTAGATCCGCCATGTGTAGCTGTATTCCACGGCACCTCCAATGGTCTGCGTGGGGTTCGGTGACTGCGTCCTTGAATCAGACGTGGAGAATGCAGTGATTTACCGTGAGACCAGCGCTCCAGCGCTCAGCGGGGATCCGGTCACTCTGGTTGGTAGCTGCGTCCCGACGGATTTGCTGAGGGAGCAGGACCTGTGTGACGCGGTGGATCACGTGATGCCGCATTTTTTTTATTATTTACCGAAAATACATAAATGCTTGACCAACCCTCCTGAACGCCCTAAGATCTCAGGAATAGAATGCCTTACCACTAACATGTCTCGGGACGTAGGCCTTCACTAACAGAAAATACTACCTCTGTTACCAGCCTACTTAAAGGACAGTGCATATGTCCTTACACTTTTGCAGCAAGTTCAATGGCAGGATCACTTTATTATTGGTGCCCTGGATATAGCATCTTTATGGTTGCGATTCAGCAACATACTTTTTAAACAAATTTTCTTCCTTACCTAAGGAACAGTAAGTACAAGTCTCAAAGTACACATTAGTAGCATATTCAAATATTTATACATCCACTATTCCAAACCTCAATAAGGGTATACATCATGTATGCTACGTATGGCGGACTATATAGAGATAGGCCATTCGTTATACAGACTAAAGCAAAAACACACGAGAAAACAACGAACAATAGGCCAGGTATATTGAAAAAGGTATAACAAATCTTTATTTAATTATATACAATAAAACAGGTGAAACAGTGAGTGTCCCTACAGGACATGTATGTTAATAGAGTCAGCATAAACGGGACATGGGAGGTCTGGTGTGAGTACCTACAAAATTGTTCATATATAATAGCTCAATATGCTATATTTCAGTACTAACAAATTATAGTCCCCATTCATATATATAGTGAGCAAAGCAAAAACCACTGTATTTGATATTCCTCCATACAGGATAGTATAGAACACAGAGGAGATTATTCCCAGTATTCAAATATTATAGGGTATCGCCATTGTATTCTTACCAGATAGATGGAATGCAAACGCCCAAATCTTTATGAGGGGACACACCAGAGGCTTCCACGTCACCCCGACGCGCGTTTCGGCACAGCCTTCGTCAGGGTCTAAGGAACAGGTTGACTTCCTTAGAAATTGTATGCAATTTATTTTAACATACAACTATTTTAAATATAAACTACACCCAGCAATTGGGTACTGCCATGGGGACCAGCTTCGCACCCAGTTACGCAAACCTCTATGTGGCTCGACGGGAGCAGGACACCATCTACCACGAGGGTGTAGTAAGGGGGGACCTGGTCCTCTGGCAACGTTTTATTGATGACATAATTTTCATTTTTTCCGGGGGACCACAATCCCTCAACCAATTTTTAAATGATATTGATAAAAATAGCTTTTTAAATTTTACAGCCACAACCAGTACTGAAAACTGTTAACCTTTTGGATTTAAATTTTTTTTATAGAAAACTCAAGTATAGATACTTGCACATTCATCATACCTACCGATACTAACAGTTTCATTCCTATTGATAGCTGCCACCTTCCTAGTTGGCTGCTAAATATACCCAAAAGTCAATTTATGCGAATAAAATGCAATTGCTCAATACCAGAAAATTATGACATTGAAGCTGAGGCACTATCACAGAAATGTATAAAAAAAGGATATGATAAACAATTATTGGACACGTCCAAACGTTCAGTGGAACAGATGCCACGTCAAAATCTGTTTCATGAAAAGAATAAGGAGAGCGAAGGTTCTACTGACCTCATCCCAATCATAACTCAGTATAACTCCAACTCTAAACTACTCACCCGAATAGTAAGAAAACATGGGCATGTGCTGAAAGATGACAACATTTGGGGGCACACATCCCTGCTTTTCCACGATTTGTATACAAAAGGTCCGGAATTTGGGGAATATTATTGCCCGGACTGTACAGACAAAACATCCTCCAAAACACTCCACTTTCCTACAAAATGCATCAATAGGTTTTTTCCCTGACACAATTGTAATATGTGCATACAAGTTCAAACTCCTAAAAAAAATGGGGAATCAGTAAGGATGACAAAGAATATAAAATAAAAAACGTCATCACCTGTTTTTCAGAAGGTGCGTGTTATACCATCAAATGTCCATGAGACAAGATATATGTGGGTCACACCAAACGCCCACTGAAAGTGAGAATTTGTGAGCATATTAGAAATATTAAAAAGAAATTTCTTACCCATCCTTTATCAAAGCATTGTGTAGAATGCCATAGACGTGCGTCACACACCATGGAAGTAATGGGCCTCGAAATTGTGCCCCAACATTGGAGGAGGGGAAATTTCATTAAAGCAATGTCGCGTGTCGAAAGCAAGTGGATTTTTACGTTGGATACCCTGATTCCTAGGGGACTAAATAGTGAACTTGAATTGTTGGGCTTTTATTGATACTTACATTGATTGATTGATATCGGGCCTATAAAAAGGACTCCGTCTGTCAGAGAGACCATCCCTGAAGAAGGACACCGAGTTTTCCGAAACGCGTTGGTTTTTGGTCTTCTCTGCCCTCCATACCTCCATCCAGCAGCAGTCACGCGGCATCACGTGATAAACCACGTCACACAGGTCCTGCTCCTTCAGCAAATCCGTCTGGACGCAGCTACCGACCAGAGTGACCGGATCCCCGCTGAGCGCTGGAGCGCTGGTCTCACGGTAAATCACTGCACTCTCCAGGTCTGATTCTAGGACGCAGTCACCGAACCCCACGCAGACCATTGGAGGCACCGTGGAATACAGCTACACATGGTGGATCTACCCTGTACTACTTAGCGCGCATTTGGGCACAAGCCCTGTATCATCTGGAAAAAGTAATTGGAGCAGCCGCCACCGGCCGGGCAGCCCTCCTTTCGACTACAGACGTTGAACTATACTATTGAATATAGGTGTTACGGCCGCTACTCACCTTTGCGGCTCCGTCCCTGGCTCTCGTCGTGCCGCTCCTTCCACCGGTGCTGCGGCTTCCGGGTTCTGGCGCGCTTCCTCCTCGGTGTCGCGAACTCCCGCCTTCAGTGCGCGCTCCCGCTGTCCTACTGCTGGTGGGCGGCGCGCTCGTTCCCGGCACCTTGTCTAGCTTCTGTGCAGGTGCGCAGGGATTCGCAGCTGATGCTGATCCTCTGTTTCCGGATACCTTCTGTCTCGGCCAATCCTGGGTAGGTTCGGGGTATTTCAGGCCACCTCCTCTGTTAGGAGGTGCCTGAGTATCATTTGCTATTTTGCTTCTGTCTCTGGCCCTTCTGCTTTGTGCTACTGTGCTTCAGTCAGCTCCGAGTGTTACTCCTTTGCTCTCGCCCTTTTGCTCGCCACTTTCCCGTTTCTTTAGGTGCTTTCTCTTCCTCTGTTCCGCTCCTGTTCCAGTCTTTCTTCAGCTCTAACTAGTCGTCCTCTTCCATTCTCCGTTGCCATTTGTCCCTCCGCCTCCGCTCCGGTACTCCAGTTTGTGTCTTTTTCTTTGTCCTCCGGAGCCGTCCCTCTTGGTATCTGCTACCGTGGATTAGCGACCTCTGGGCCTGCTCCTGACAGTCCCTGTATAGGGGTTGGTTACCATTAGGTCTGCTCGCCCAGGGGTAGGTCTCTTCCACGGTCCAGAGGGTCCACTCTCTTTTCACCTTGAACGTAATAATAGGCTATGCCTATTACTAACTAGGAACTAAAGGACAATTTTGGATTTCTCGTGCCAGGACTTATTGCTCATGAATATCTAATTCCCCTGTGTGCCTTTTATTTCTATACTGATTACTTATGAATATTTTATCCATTTGTGTGCCTCTCATATACATTAATTTTTACTTCCTGCCATTTCCCTTTGCAGCATCAAGGAGATTCCAGTTGGTTGCATGTTTTTCCCCTGGCTTAATTAATTGTTTTATCTATTACTTTTTAACTTGTGCTCTTTTCCTTTCACAGCCTTGCACCGGGGCGAGCTGCAATCTATTACTCAGACATATGAATCACCTTCCTCTCCTCAGCCATTATCATTTTATCAAATTTGGGCTGGTTGTAAGTGTGGCGCCCCAGTGTCCTGGTCGTCACAGTAATGTCGCTTAACTCCCGGGGAGAGTGATGTTACATTCGGAGGCAAGAAAGGATAACTGCATCCAGGTATCACAAACATACAACACATTCACACTCCAGGCCACCAGGGGGAGCTTTTGATCCTATTTGCTATGTGACTCCCCATATATATAAATAACGGGTAGTCTGTAGAGAAAGTTAGTTAGTTCCAGACAGGAGTCAGTTCCAGACTTCCGTCTGAGGAAGACAGAAGGTCCACGGAGCTTTGCATGCCCTCAGAGCTGCAGCTCCCAGGAAGAGACATTTTGAGGGCAGAATTGTATTGCAGCGAGCGTGAAGGAAAGCAAAGCACAGGAGAGGATACCAGAAGGGGACCAGCCCCGAACAGGCTGCCTCCTTCTGAGGTGCAGAACACTGGTAGCCGGAACACCGAGGTAGTAAGGACCTCTATGCCTTACTTCAGAGACTGGCAGGACAGCTAATTGCATATTACCTGTCCACACCTACACCCAGGAGGCACGGTGGCACCCCTCAGAGGCCGGGGCATGCTAGAGTCCCTATAAACCGCCTCAAGCCACCAGTCATATGGGTTTTGTCCTATCCGACTACGGGGGACAGAGAGAGAGACATTACATCTGTGAGGACCTTATCTGAAGCCATAGGCAGTAAGGGACTACAACACCACAGCACTAGAGGAAGGCTATTGATTTCCCCCTGGACAAGGGGACTCTGGACTTGCCTCCAAACCAGCCGGACTCTACCTGCCCTGTGATCTGGTGCCCTGGACTGTGGCTGCTGAAGACTTCAGTAATCGAGGTAAAGAGACTGCAACCTTGTGTCCTCGTTCTTCACTGCACCATTCACCGTCTTCCATTTACACACTGGGAAGCCCTGGGGATACACTTCACCTGTGGGAAGGTATACTATCCAGCTGCCATAACATCACCCCAGTGGACCCCTTAAAGCAGCGTCAGTCACCCTGACCGAACACCACAGGTGGCGTCACGAACATAAACTCTATCGCTTTAAAGACCTTCCCCTTTTATACGGACGTCCCAGGGCCACCGACCGGGTCACAGCCACTGTGACATCCCCCTGTGAACCGCAGGACCCGGTACCGAGTACCCCCTTGCGCTGACGGTGCTCCATCATTATCAGGTGTTACCTTCTAAATGTTTGTCTGTCTCATGATTAAGTCAATATTTTCCCCTTTACCCTCTGGTTATTTCAGCGCGAATCGATCATAAATATTTATAACCGCTCTTGAATACCCTGTGGTTAGTATCTACAGTCGCTGCAGCATTAACCCTTCCTATACTTTAACTCCTTCTTCTATCAATTTGTTTCTGTTGATAAACGTGATACAGCCCGCTATTTCCAACCTTTTCATTTAGTGGTGTTGAAAATGCTCTGTGTGCAAAGCTGATGCATATTAAAATTATTTTATTTTATTTTTTTTTTACAAACATGATACAGCAGCCGAGATCTGAGTTTGAAATTGTTTTGAGACGATCTTCTAGATTATGTGCATCTTTGGTACCCAATTTCTCATGGCCATCTTTTATACCTATCTTGAGAGGCGCATCTGTTACACCTACTGTGTTGTGAATTCTGTTGTCGGGCTCCCTCCTGTGGTCATGAATGGTACTTCGGCTGGTTCTGTCCATGGACTTCCTCTGGTGGGTGTTTCTGAGTTTCCTTCCACAGGTGACGAGGTTAATTCGTTAGCTGGCTGCTCTATTTAACTCCACTTGGATCTTTGCTCCATGCCACCTGTCAATGTTCCAGTATTGGTCTAGTTCTCTCCTGGATCGTTCTTGTGACCTGTCTTCCCAGCAGAAGCTAAGTTCCTGCTTGTTTTTCTTTGGTTTGCTATTTTCCTGTCCAGCTTGCTATTTTGATTGTTGTCTTGCTTGCTGGAAGCTCTGGGATGCAGAGGGAGCGCCTCCGCACCGTGAGTCGAGCGGAGGGTCTTTTTACGCCCTCTGCGTGGTCTTTTTGTAGGTTTTTGTGCTGATCGCAAAGTAACCTTTCCTATCCTCGGTCTGTTCAGTAAGTCGGGCCTCACTTTGCTAAATCTATTTCATCTCTGTGTTTGTATTTTCATCTTTACTCACAGTCATTATATGTGGGGGGCTGCCTTTTCCTTTGGGGAATTTCTCTGAGGCAAGGTAGGCTTTATTTTTCTATCTTCAGGGCTAGCTAGTTTCTTAGGCTGTGCCGAGTTGCATAGGGAGCGTTAGGCGCAATCCACGGCTATTTCTAGTGTGTTTGATAGGTTTAGGGATTGCGGTCAGCAGAGTTCCCACGTCCCAGAGCTCGTCCTTATTATCAGTAACTATCAGGTCATTCCATGTGCTCTTAACCACCAGGTCCATTATTGTACTGACCACCAGGTCCTAACAGTACAGGTGGCCCAAAGTACTAATGCATCTCAATAGAGGGATAAGAGAAGTTCTGAGACCATTTTTTTTTCTTTGCAGTGTGTTTTGTCTCTATTTTCCTCTTTACCTCTGGGTGGTTCAGGACACTGGTGTAGACATGGACATTCAAGGTCTGTCCTCTTGGATGGATAATCTCACTACAAGGATACAAAACATTCAAGATTTTGTGGTTCAGAATCCGATGTCAGAGCCTAGGATTCCAATTCCTGATTTGTTTTTTGGTGATAGATCTAAGTTCTTGAATTTCAAAAATAATTGTAAATTGTTTCTTGCCTTGAAACCTCGCTCCTCAGGTGACCCTGTTCAACAAGTAAAGATCATTATTTCTTTGTTACGTGGCGACCCTCAAGACTGGGCATTTTCCCTTGCGCCAGGAGATCCGGCATTGCGTGATGTTGATGCGTTTTTCCTGGCGCTTGGATTGCTTTATGACGAACCTAATTCAGTGGATCAGGCAGAGAAAATCTTGCTGGCTCTGTGTCAGGGTCAGGATGAAGCGGAGATATTTTGTCAGAAGTTTAGAAAGTGGTCTGTGCTCACTCAGTGGAATGAATGTGCCCTGGCAGCAATCTTCAGAAAGGGTCTCTCTGAAGCCCTTAAGGATGTCAAGGGGGGGGGGTACATGGTGATGTTCCATTTTTGTCTATTTCGTCTTCCACTCCTTCTGAAGTTCCAGAGTTTTTGTCGGATTATCGGGATGTATTTGATGAGCCCAAAGCCAGTGCCCTACCTCCTCATAGGGATTGCGATTGTGCAATTAATTTGATTCCTGGTAGTAAGTTTCCTAAGGGCCGATTGTTCAATTTATCTGTGCCAGAACACGCCGCTATGCGGAGTTATATAAAGGAATCCTTGGAGAAAGGCCATATTCGCCCATCGTCATCACCGTTAGGAGCAGGGTTCTTTTTTGTGGCCAAGAAGGATGGTTCTTTGAGACCTTGTATTGATTACCGCCTTCTTAAAGGGAACCTGTCACCCCGTTTTTTGAGATTGAGCTATAAATACTGTTAAATAGGGCCTGCGCTGTGTGTTCCTATAGTGTATGTAGTGTACCCCGATTCCCCATATATGCTGAGAAATAACTTACCAAAGTCGCCGTTTTCGCCTGTCAATCAGGCTGGTCAGGTCGGGAGGGCGTGGTGACATCGCTGGTTCTTCCTCAGCTTTACGTTGGTGGCGTAGTGGCGTAGTGGTGAAGACACAGCGCGCGATCTGCGCTGTCATCCCTTTCGTCGGTGGGGGCGGCCATCTTCCTGGGGCCGCGCGTGCGCAGATCGAGTGCTCTGCTGCACGGGGCTTCAGGAAAATGGCCGTGGGATGCCGCGCGTGCGCATTAGAGATCGCGGCGGCCATTTTCCCAAAGCCGAGATGCAAACTCGGCTTTGGGAAAATGGCCGCCGCGATCTCTAATGCGCACGCGCGGCATCCCGCGGCCATTTTCCTGAAGCCCCGTGCAGCAGAGCACTCGATCTGCGCACGCGCGGCCCCAGGAAGATGGCCGCCCCCACCGACGAAAGGGATGACAGCGCAGATCGCGCGCTGTGTCTTCACCACTACGCCACTACGCCACCAACGTAAAGCTGAGGAAGAACCAGCGATGTCACCACGCCCTCCCGACCTGACCAGCCTGATTGACAGGCGAAAACGGCGACTTTGGTAAGTTATTTCTCAGCATACATGGGGAATCGGGGTACACTACATACACTATAGGAACACACAGCGCAGGCCCTATTTAACAGTATTTATAGCTCAATCTCAAAAAACGGGGTGACAGGTTCCCTTTAATAAAATTACAGTCAAATTTCAGTATCCTTTGCCGTTGCGGTCTGATTTGTTTGCTCGTATTAAAGGGGCTAGTTGGTTCACCAAGATAGATCTTCGAGGGGCGTATAATCTTGTGCGTATTAAACGGGGCGATGAATGGAAAACAGCATTTAATACGCCCGAGGGCCATTTTGAGTACCTGGTTATGCCATTCGGGCTTTCCAATGCTCCATCAGTATTTCAGTCCGTTATGCATGACATCTTCCGAGAGTACCTGGATAAATTCCTGATTGTGTATTTGGATGATATTTTGGTCTTTTCGGATGATTGGGAGTCTCATGTGAAGCAGGTCAGAATGGTGTTCCAGGTCCTTCGTGCGAATTCCTTGTTTGTGAAGGGGTCAAAGTGTCTCTTTGGAGTTCAGAAGGTTTCATTTTTGGGGTTCATTTTTTCCCCTTCTACTATCGAGATGGACCCTGTTAAAGTCCAGGCCATTTACGATTGGACTCAGCCGACATCTGTGAAGAGCCTGCAAAAGTTCCTAGGCTTTGCTAATTTTTATCGGCGCTTCATCGCTAATTTTTCTAGTGTTGCTAAACCGTTGACTGATTTGACCAAGAAGGGTGCTGATGTGGTCAATTGGTCTTCTGCAGCTGTAGAGGCTTTTCAGGAGTTGAAGCGTCGTTTTTCTTCTGCCCCTGTGTTGTGTCAACCAGATGTTTCGCTTCCGTTTCAGGTTGAGGTTGATGCTTCTGAGATTGGAGCAGGGGCTGTTTTGTCGCAAAGAAGTTCTGAGGGCTCGGTGATGAAGCCATGTGCTTTCTTTTCTAGAAAGTTTTCGCCTGCTGAGCGTAACTATGATGTTGGTAATCGTGAATTGTTGGCCATGAAGTGGGCATTCGAGGAGTGGCGTCATTGGCTGGAAGGAGCCAAGCATCGCGTGGTGGTCTTGACAGATCACAAGAATTTGACTTATCTTGAGTCTGCCAAACGGTTGAATCCGAGACAGGCTCGATGGTCATAATTTTTCTCCCGTTTTGATTTTGTGGTTTCGTACCTTCCGGGCTCTAAGAATGTGAAGGCTGACGCCCTGTCAAGGAGTTTTGTGCCTGACTCTCCGGGTGTTCCTGAGCCGGCGGGTATTCTCAAAGAGGGGGTAATTTTGTCTGCCATCTCCCCTGATTTGCGGCGGGTGCTGCAAAAATTTCAGGCTGATAGACCTGACCGTTGCCCAGCAGAGAAACTGTTTGTCCCTGATAGATGGACTAGTAGAGTTATCTCTGAGATTCATTGTTCAGTGTTGGCTGGGCATCCTGGAATCTTTGGTACCAGAGATTTGGTGGCTAGATCCTTCTGGTGGCCGTCTTTGTCGCGGGATGTGCGTTCTTTTGTGCAGTCCTGTGGGACTTGTGCTCGGGCTAAGCCCTGCTGTTCTCGTGCCAGTGGGTTGCTTTTGCCCTTGCCGGTCCCGAAGAGGCCCTGGATGCATATTTCTATGGATTTTATTTCGGATCTCCCCGTCTCTCAAAAGATGTCGGTCATTTGGGTGGTTTGTGATCGCTTTTCTAAGATGGTCCATTTGGTACCTTTGTCTAAATTGCCTTCCTCCTCTGATTTGGTGCCATTATTTTTCCAGCATGTGGTTCGTTTACATGGTATCCCGGAGAACATCGTTTCTGACAGAGGTTCCCAGTTTGTTTCAAGGTTTTGGCGATCCTTTTGTGCTAGGATGGGCATTGATTTGTCTTTTTCCTCGGCTTTCCATCCTCAGACAAATGGCCAAACCGAGCGAACTAATCAAACTTTGGAAACATATCTGAGATGCTTTGTTTCTGCTGATCAGGATGATTGGGTGTCCTTTTTGCCGTTGGCTGAGTTCGCCCTTAATAATCGGGCCAGTTCGGCTACTTTGGTTTCGCCGTTTTTCTGCAATTTTGGTTTCCATTCTCGTTTCTCTTCAGGGCAGGTTGAGTCTTCAGACTGTCCTGGTGTAGATACTGTGGTGGATAGGTTGCAGCAGATTTGGACTCATGTGGTGGACAATTTGACATTGTCCCAGGAGAAGGCTCAACGTTTCGCTAACCGCCGGCGCTGTGTGGGTGCCCGACTTCGTGTTGGGGATTTGGTTTGGTTGTCGTCTCGTTATGTTCCTATGAAGGTTTCCTCTCCTAAGTTTAGGCCTCGTTTCATTGGTCCGTATAAGATTTCTGAGGTTATCAATCCTGTGTCATTTCGTTTGGCCCTTCCTGCTTCTTTTGCCATCCATAATGTGTTCCATAGGTCGTTATTGCGGAGATACGTGGCGCCTGTGGTTCCATCCGTTGATCCTCCTGCCCCGGTGTTAGTTGAGGGGGAGTTGGAGTATGTGGTGGAGAAGATTTTGGATTCTCGTGTTTCGAGACGGAAACTCCAGCTCCAGTACCTGGTCAAGTGGAAGGGTTATGGTCAGGAAGATAATTCCTGGGTTTTTGCCTCTGATGTTCATGCTGCCGATCTGGTTCATGCCTTTCATTTGGCTCATCCTGGTCGGCCTGGGGGCTCTGGTGAGGGTTCGGTGACCCCTCCTCAAGGGGGGGGTACTGTTGTGAATTCTGTTGTCGAGCTCCCTCCTGTGGTCATGAATGGTACTTCGGCTGGTTCTGTCCATGGACTTCCTCTGGTGGGTGTTTCTGAGTTTCACAGGTGACGAGGTTAATTCGTTAGCTGCTGCTCTATGTAACTCCACTTAGATCTTTGCTCCATGCCACCTGTCAATGTTCCAGTATTGGTCTGTTCACTCCTGGATCGTTCTTGTGACCTGTCTTCCCATCAGAAGCTAAGTTCCAGCTTGTATTTCTTTGGTTTGCTATTTTTCTGTCCAGCTTGCTATTCATTTGTTGTCTTGCTTGCTGGAAGCTCTGGGATGCAGAGGGAGCGCCTCCGCACCGTGAGTCGGTGCGGAGGGACTTTTTGCGCCCTCTGCGTTGTCTTTTTGTAGGTTTTTGTGCTGACCGCAAAGTAACCTTTCCTATCCTCGGTCTGTTCAGTAAGTCGGGCCTCACTGTTAAGTAGGCAATCCAGTGACACAGTGTGCCAGCAATCAGAGCACATACAGTGATCTGACAATAACCCAAAAATAATAGAACGAGCTCTGAGACGTGGAATCTCTGTAGACCGCAATACCTGAACCTATCCTAAACACAACTAAAGGCAGCTGTGGATTGCGCCTGACAATACCTATGCAACTCGGCACAGCCTGAGGAACTGACTAGCCTGAAGATAGAAATACAAGCCTGACTTGCCTCAGAGAAATACCCCAAAGGAAAAGGCAGCCCCCCACATATAATGACTGTTAGCAAGATGAAAAGACAAAACGTAGGGATGAAATAGATTCAGCAAAGTGAGGCCCGATATTCTAGATAGAGCGAGGATAGCAAAGAGAACTTTGCAGTCTACAAAAAACCCTAAAGCAAAAAACCACGCAAAGGGGGCAAAAAGACCCACCGTGCCGAACTAACGGCACGGCGGTACACCCTTTGCGTCTCAGAGCTTCCAGCAAAACGAATTGACAAGCTGGACAGAAAAAGTAGCAACAAAAGCAAAGAAGCACTTATCTAAGCAGAGCAGCAGGCCACAGGAAAGATCCAAAGCTCAGATCCAACACTGGAACATTGACAAGGAGCAATGAAGACAGAATCAGGTGGAGTTAAATAACAAAGCAGCTAACGAGCTCACCAGAACACCTGAGGGAGGAAGCTCAGAAGCTGCAGTACCACTTGTGACCACAGGAGTGAATTCAGCCACAGAATTCACAACACCTCACTTTGCTAAATCTATTTCATCTCTGTGTTTGTATTTTCATCTTTACTCACAGTCATTATATGTGGGGGGCTGCCTTTTCCTTTGGGGAATTTCTCTGAGGCAAGGTAGGCTTTATTTTTCTATCTTCAGGGCTAGCTAGTTTCTTAGGCTGTGCCGAGTTGCATAGGGAGCGTTAGGCGCAATCCACGGCTATTTCTAGTGTGTTTGATAGGTTTAGGGATTGCGGTCAGCAGAGTTCCCACGTCCCAGAGCTCGTCCTTATTATCAGTAACTATCAGGCCATTCCGTGTGCTCTTAACCACCAGGTCCATTATTGTCCTGACCACCAGGTCATAACACTACTGTATCTTCTGGCGAGTATCAAACGCTCTCTGGTAGTTTGTGTTGAGTAAATGAGTAATTGTTGTAGGCTGGATCCTGGATTTTGTACCTCCCATAGCCACCCTTTTATTGATTCTGTGGTCCGATCCCATTCCCGCCATTGTCATGGCCCTTTTCCTGATCAATTCATGTAACAACACGTCGGCCATATTTCTGCGGCAAACCTGCACCTTACATAGTAACATAGTAACATAGTTAGTAAGGGCGAAAAAAGACATTTGTCCATCCAGTTCAGCCTATATTCCATCATAATAAATCCCCAGATCTACGTCCTTCTACAGAACCTAATTGTATGATACAATATTGTTCTGCTCCAGGAAGACATCCAGGCCTCTCTTGAACCCGTCGACTGAGTTCGCCATCACCACCTCCTCAGGCAAGCAATTCCAGATTCTCACTGCCCTAACAGTAAAGAATCCTCTTCTATGTTGGTGGAAAAACCTTCTCTCCTCCAGACGCAAAGAATGCCCCCTTGTGCCCGTCACCTTCCTTGGTATAAACAGATCCTCAGCGAGATATTTGTATTGTCCCCTTATATACTTATACATGGTTATTAGATCGCCCCTCAGTCGTCTTTTTTCTAGACTAAATAATCCTAATTTCGCTAATCTATCTGGGTATTGTAGTTCTCCCATCCCCTTTATTAATTTTGTTGCCCTCCTTTGTACTCTCTCTAGTTCCATTATATCCTTCCTGAGCACCGGTGCCCAAAACTGGACACAGTACTCCATGTGCGGTCTAACTAGGGATTTGTACAGAGGCAGTATAATGCTCTCATCATGTGTATCCAGACCTCTTTTAATGCACCTTACCAGCAGCAACTGTAGGAAAGAGGGCGTTCCAATGCCACAGACAATCTTCTAGATTATACAGGCCAAATCCACTATAAAATTATTTTTTTTACGTTACTAACATGATTCAGAAGGGGAGATCTCAGTTTGAAATAGTTTTGAGCATCTACGTTATACAAACCTTATCGACAGGACCAAAAAGTTATTCTGTTACTAACGTAGAGTAAGGTACATTTCATTTATAAATTGATTGGAACATGTAGCCAATGTTATACAGACCTCAACCCACCAAAAAAAACAAATCTGTTACTAATGTGATACAATAGGGGACATCTCACTTTGAAATTTTTTGGAGCAGATCTTCTTTGTCATACTGGCCTCATCCACACTGAAATAATTCTTCCTTCAGTGAGCAACATGATTCATCACGCCATATTTCATCTTCTAATGTTGTGCCACTGAAATTCAGCTGTGTGCAGAGGTTGTGCAGAGTAAAAAGTCTAATTTTTAGTTGCTAATAGTGTGTTTCTAGCAACATGAGCAACATGACTAGAAAAAAGCGAGGTCATGGTAGAAGGGGGATTGGGGTTTGAGTTTGAGGTGTATGTGGGGTAGGTGTTAATGTTTCTGAAAGCACTAGTGAACCACTAGCGTGAAGTCCTATCCAAAGACAGCTGACAACTTCTGTTACTGGATGTTGTAGTTTTCAGTGTGCTGCATTGTTCTTGCATAATTGCAGTCTCTGATATCTTTAGAGGGGCTTATATGTCTGCTGTTGCTATTGCTGCTGATGGAGATGTTAACACTAATTTGTGGAAATGTGAACGCTCCAGGTTAGGTGTCCATCTGCTGGTTTGGGTGTAGAGGAAGACCTGTCGGTCCCTATTAGACTATGTCTACTGTGGTGAAATTGATGTCACTTTGTTGGTGTGTGCAAATGCATTTTTGTAACTGTGTAGATTCCGCGTTGGGTCTCCTTCATGTGTGTTGCCTATAGCAGTAGGCCTCCGATACCGGCAGTCCTCCATTGACTTTGAGTCAACTACCCGTGATACTATCCTTACATTTTTCTGACAATAGTAATCTACGAAACTGATATGTGAGCCACCTAAGTGTGTCTGAGCATCACTTCAAACTTTTGGGGAGGTTGTGTCACTTATATAACGCCAATAATTCAACACTCACTTTACAGACATTACTGGCACTGTCACCATTGGAACTCACAATCCAAATTTACGATCTGTATGTCTTTGTAGTGTGGGTAGAAAAATAATTACTGGGAGTAAATTTTGCAAACACAGGTAGAACATACAAACTCTGCATGGCAGCTAACGTTCATGCATTGACCAATGAACATTTCTGTGGTTGGAAGGCTATCACTGCAATGCAAAACTGTGTGCTTTACTGTTGTGTTGGGGAAAAACACTGTCAAGATTGTCCTCCAGCATGTTTAAATACTGCAGCATGGGCGCATCCCTTTCCAGGGGGGGAAGCAACTGGCAAAATTTACTTTTGTATTGTGGATTGAACACACTGGCAGCCCAGTAGTCAGCATTATTTGGAATCATAACTATACGGGTAACAATCATGTTGCAGATAGTGCTGCAAAAAGGCGCTCATGGCTCGGTCTCTCATGAGGTTCAACTCCACAGTGTGTTGGTGGTGGTATAACACTCAAGCTTTCTTCCTCCATCCCCTCCTGACAACCACGGACAACAAAGAGGCAATCATTATCGTCTTCATCTCCTAACTGTTACGCATCATCACCTCTTCCTTCTCGTCCTTTTCATGGTCCTTCTCCATTTGATCCTCCCATGGCAAACGTCTGTAAGACGACAGACCTAAACTTATAGATATTGTTAACCCTAAAGGTATCCTCCTCTACTTCCGCCTCTTCCCCCAGGACCACCACCACCACCTGCTCACCCACACTATTTAAAGTGTGCTCTGGCATGTAGATGACAGTAATAGGGATGCTGATGATGGTATCATCACGGCTAACCATCTTAGTAGCCATTAAGAAAATATACAGAAGGGTGCAGAGGTCCTTCATCTGTATCCACTAAGTGTGAATTGCACAATGTCTGTAATGCGTTGTGCCAGGCTATGAAATATGTCATCCTGCACCAGGTCTCGGTGCTGCTGCAACATGTGCAGAGTTTAAATTCGTGGTGTGGTCCTATCGCATATGAACTGGTTAACCGGTTGTCCAAAAGATCTCTATACCAACTGATGTGGAATGGTGGAAGTCAGCACGACAGTGGTTTCTGCAGCAGCACATCCAGGTTGGGACAGTGGTGGAGGAATTGCTGTCCATCAGGTTGAGGATGCGAGCCATACAAGGCACGTGTGTAAGGTTGGCCCGGCGTAGGGCCATCACCAAGTTTGCACTGTTATCGCACACTCTTTCCTGGCTCCTGGTGGAGTGTAGACAGCCATTGCTCAAACTCGGCATGGATAACTGTCCACAACTGTTGATCTGCATGACTGCAATCTCCAAGGCATATTAATGTAAACATGGTCTGATTACGGTGAGCCCTGGCTGCGCAGTACAGAGGTGGGGGAGGGATTCTCTCTGCAGTGTTGGAACGTGTTTAATTAAGACAGAGGTTGAGGGCACAGGTGGAGGCCCTAGAGGAGGTGGAGGAGGCAGCAGCACTGCAGGAACTGTTACATACAGAGGTTTGTTCTGCAAGCCCTGAGGATTTCAAGAATTCTCCAACCCAAGCTCTTCAGTAGTTAAGTCCTCCAACCTCTGTTCTCTATTAGTTTAGTTCTCCATGTTCTCGTATTAATTTGTTTAGATCTGCAATCATAGTATCAGGATCCTGTCAGCATCGGCGCACTGCCATGGCTGAACAGAGTGACTCACTCACACTGAGGGAGAGCCCGGGGTCAGATACCGCAGGGAAAGCTCAGGCAGACGGGACCTGAGCAGCGTGCTGAGGATGGCAGAAAACAGAAGGACCTGCGATCATGTGACCACAGGGGGCAGGGCTTAGCGTCCTGCTGCTAGAGATGAGAGCAGGATTGTACAGGGACCCTGAAGTAGAGGAGAGGGGCACTCAGATCAGACAGGCGGGGGTCATACACGGCGTTACAGGAGGGGTGATCAGAGAATAGTCAGAACATAAGCAAGGAGTCATACACGGAGAAAGCAGCGCAGTACAGGAGGGACAGACAGAACTCTAAACGGGAACAGAACCAGATCAGAACCAGACACGCATAAAGTGGCACAGACACAACAGGGTCACACACACTCGGCCAAGGGTCAGAGTATAAGCAACGAGGAATGACCCCACAATGAGGCTATAAGAAGCCTCCCAGAATCCCATAGTGAGGCCACCCAGATTAACCTCTGAACTACCTAATCCCACAAACTAAGCAGATCATGACACATAGCTGTTTAATAGTTTAGTTCTCCAACCCCTGTTGTCTACACTGTGTGCAGAATTATTAGGCAAGTTGTATTTTAGAGGATTATTTTTATTATTGATCAACAACTATGTTCTCAATCAACCCAAAAGACTCATAAATAACAAAGCTTAATATTTTTGGAAGTTGGAGTGAAGTTTTTTTTATTTGGCTATCTTAGGAGGATATCTGTTTGTGCAGGTAACTATTACTGTGCAGAATTATTAGGCAACTTAATAAAAACCAAATATAATGTATCCCCATCTCACTTGTTTATTTTCCCCAGGTAAACCAATATCACTACACAAAATTTAGAAATAAACATTTCTGACATGCAAAAACAAAACCCCCCAAAATGAGTGACCGATATAGCCCCCTTTCTTTATGATGACACTCAGCAGCCTCCATCCATAGATTCTGTCAGTTGCTTGATCTGTTTATGACCAACATTGGTGCAGCGGCCACCACAGCCTCCAGACACTGCTCCGAGAGGTGGACTGTTCTCCCTCCCTGTAGATCTCACATTTTATGAGGGACCACAGGTTCTCTATGGGGTACAGATCAGGTGAACAAGGGGCCATGTCATTATTTTTTCTTCTCTGAGACCTTTACTGGCCAGCCACGCTGTGGAGTAGTTGGAGGCATGTGATGGAGCATTGTCCTGCATGAAAATCATGTTTTTCTTGAACGATACCGACTTCTTCCTGTACCACTGCTTGATGAAGTTGTCTTCCAGAAACTGGCAGTAGGTCTGGGAGCTTCACTCCATCCTCAACCCGGAAAGCTCCCACAAGTCCATCTTTGATGATCCCGGTCCATACCTGTCCCCACCTCCACCTTGCTGGCGTCTGAGTTGGAGTGGAGCTCTCTGCCCTTTACTGATCCAGCCTCCGGCCCGTCCATCCGCCCATCAAGAGTCACTCTCATTTCTGGCAGACGCGGTACTGATTAAGGTACGCGTCTCTGACTGGGGAGCACTTATAGAGAGCTGCATGCAAAGGATGTCCGTGCCAGTTCCCCCCTAGCATCACTCCCCCCTTAGTGATGCACTAATTGGAAGACCCCCAGCCGGCCAGTGGGCACTAGAGGGGAGGGGCCCTACGGCCACTCCTACAGGGGTTAAATCCAGGTGTCCGGCCAGGAACTTTCTCTTTCACTCTTGGCAGGACACCTGGAAGCTTTTGTCCCTGCATCCCCGTAGTAATGTCGGACCCCCTGGTCGAGGCCCTGCGGAAAGGATTGGAACAGAGAGGTGAGCACTGGCTTAAGGCCATCCTTACCGGCGTCAGGGCTCACCTCCCTGGGCCTTCTCCCGCCCCAGCTTTGTCTTTCCTCACCCCTTCGTCCCCTGGTCCCATAGGTCCGTCCTCCATTACCCCGTCGCCCTCTGGTCCCCTAGGTCTGTCCACCCTCAGCCCTTCACCCCCTGATCCCCTAGGTCTGTCCCCCAGTATACCTTCTCCCCTGGGTCACCCAGGTCTGTTCTCCCTTACCCCTCCGCCCTCGGGCCTAGCTTACCTCCGCTACCTTCAGGAGCACCAGCACCCTGTGGTCCGTCGTTGGGCCCGGCCCCGATCGTTGGACAGAGGCCCCTATCTGCGCCACTGCCGGTATCGGGCCCCTCGGCTGTAGAGGGTCTGGGGGCCTCTCGAAGGCGGCGGGGCAGAGCCAGGCGTCGCACCCGTCGGAGGGTGGCCGGCGGCTTCTCGCCGGCTCTTGTCCAGACTCCGGTGTGTTGTGAGTTCTGTTTTTGGGCTCCCTCTGGTGGTTACTGATGGTACTGGGTGACTTGTCTTTCCTGGGTTTCTGGGTTCCACCTGTTCCATCAGCATATGGGAGTTTCCTATTTAACCTGGCTTTGCTGGCATTTCCTCGCCGGTTATCAATGTATCCAGTGTGTCTTGTTACCTCTGCTCCCTGCTCCTAGAACCTTCTGGACAAGCTAAGTTTGGATTTTCCTGTTTTGTGTTTTGCTTTATTTGGTTTTTAGTCCAGCCTGCAGATATGTGATTCTCTGCTGCTGGTTGCTCTAGTGGGCTGAAATTGCTTTTCATGTACCATGAGTTGGCACATGAGTTCAAGTAATTTCAGGATGGTTTTTTGAAGGGTTTTTCGCTGAACGCGCAGTTCACTTTTGAATCCTCTGCTATCTAGCTTTAACGGGCCTCATTTTGCTGAAACTGTTTTCATACTACGTATGTGCTTTCCTCTCATTTCACCGTCATTATATGTGGGGGGCTGCTATTTGCTGTGGGGTATTTCTCTGGAGGCAAGAGAGGTCTGTGTTTCTTCTGATAGGGGAAGTTAGATCTTCGGCTGGAGCGAGACGTCTAGGATCATCGTAGGCACGTTCCCCGGCTACTTTTATCTGTGTGTTAGGTTCAGGGTCGCGGTCAGCTCAGGTTCCATCGCCCTAGAGCTTGTTTGTATCTGTGCTTGTCCTTTTTGTGATCCCCTGCCATTGGGATCATGACAGTATAACCGGCCTACAAAGTGTTAATTGTATTGGCTGAAGTAGGGGGATAAGTAGTCTGAGGAAGTTTTTTTTTTTTTTTTTTTTTTTCCCCTCAGAGTTTGCTGCCTAGCCTTATTGCAGCCTGGCTACTTCCTCCTCCTCTTAATCTTTGAATGGCTCTGATCTCAGCTGTTTATCATGGACGTCCAGAGTTTGGCTTCCAGCCTGAATAATCTTGCCACTAAGGTTCAAAATATACAGGATTTTGTTGTACATGCTCCTATGTCTGAACCTAGAATTCCTGTCCCAGAGTTTTTTTCTGGAGATAGATCTCGTTCTCTGAATTTTAGGAACAATTGCAAGTTGTTTCTTTCTTTGAAATCTCGCTCCTCTGGAGACCCTGCTCAGCAAGTCAAGATAATTATATCTTTCCTGCGGGGTGACCCTCAGGATTGGGCATTTGCATTGGCACCAGGGGACCCTGCGTTGCTTAATGCAGATGCGTTTTTTCTGGCATTGGGTTTGCTCTATGAGGAACCTAACCAAGAGATTCAGGCTGAAAAAGCTTTGTTGGCCCTCTCTCAGGGGCAAGATGAAGCAGAAATTTATTGTCAAAAATTTCGGAAGTGGTCGGTACTTACTCAGTGGAATGAGTGCGCTCTGGCTGCAAAGTTTAGAGATGGCCTTTCTGAGGCCATTAAAGATGTTATGGTGGGGTTCCCTGCGCCTGCTGGTCTGAATGAGTCTATGACTATGGCTGTTCAGATTGATCGGCGTTTACGGGAGCGCAAACCTGTGCATCATTTGGCGGTGTCGTCTGAAGAGGTAAGCTATAGACTGGACCACGGTGAGTCATTGGACGTGGTATATCTCGATTTTTCCAAAGCGTTTGATACCGTGCTGCACAAGAGGTTGGTACACAAAATGAGAATGCTTGGTCTGGGGGAAAATGTGTGTAAATGGGTTAGTAACTGGCTTAGTGATAGAAAGCAGAGGGTGGTTATAAATGGTAAAGTCTCTAACTGGGTCGCTGTGACCAGTGGGGTACCGCAGGGGTCAGTATTGGGACCTGTTCTCTTCAACATATTCATTAATGATCTGGTAGAAGGTTTACACAGTAAAATATCGATATTTGCAGATGATACAAAACTATGTAAAGCAGTTAATACAAGAGAAGATAGTATTCTTCTACAGATGGATCTGGATAAGTTGGAAACTTGGGCTGAAAGGTGGCAGATGAGGTTTAACAATGATAAATGTAAGGTTATACACATGGGAAGAGGGAATCAATATCACCATTACACACTGAACGGGAAACCACTGGGTAAATCTGACAGGGAGAAGGACTTGGGGATCCTAGTTAATGATAAACTTACCTGGAGCAGCCAGTGCCAGGCAGCAGCTGCCAAGGCAAACAGGATCATGGGGTGCATTAAAAGAGGTCTGGATACACATGATGAGAGCATTATACTGCCTCTGTACAAATCCCTAGTTAGACCGCACATGGAGTACTGTGTCCAGTTTTGGGCACCGGTGCTCAGGAAGGATATAATGGAACTAGAGAGAGTACAAAGGAGGGCAACAAAATTAATAAAGGGGATGGGAGAACTACAATACCCAGATAGATTAGCGAAATTAGGATTATTTAGTCTAGAAAAAAGACGACTGAGGGGCGATCTAATAACCATGTATAAGTATATAAGGGGACAATACAAATATCTCGCTGAGGATCTGTTTATACCAAGGAAGGTGACGGGCACAAGGGGGCATTCTTTGCGTCTGGAGGAGAGAAGGTTTTTCCACCAACATAGAAGAGGATTCTTTACTGTTAGGGCAGTGAGAATCTGGAATTGCTTGCCTGAGGAGGTGGTGATGGCGAACTCAGTCGAGGGGTTCAAGAGAGGCCTGGATGTCTTCCTGGAGCAGAACAATATTGTATCATACAATTATTAGGTTCTGTAGAAGGACGTAGATCTGGGGATTTATTATGATGGAATATAGGCTGAACTGGATGGACAAATGTCTTTTTTCGGCCTTACTAACTATGTTACTATGTTACTATGTTACCTGAGATAATGCAATGTGATAGAATTCAGTCCAGAAGTGAACGGCAAAAGTATAGGCGGAAAAAAGGGTTGTGCTTTTATTGTGGTGATTCAGCTCATGTTATATCAGCATGCTCTAAACGCACAAAAAAGGTTGATAAGCCTGTTGCCATTAGTACTTTACAGTCTAAGTTCATTCTGTCTGTGACTCTGATTTGTTCATTATCATCCATTTCCGTCGATGCCTATGTGGATTCAGGCGCTGCCCTGAGTCTTATGGATTGGTCATTTGCCAATCGCTGTGGGTTTAGTCTGGAGCCTCTGGAAGTCCCTATTCCTTTGAAGGGAATTGACTCTACACCTTTGGCTATGAATAAACCTCAGTACTGGACACAAGTGACCATGCGTATGACTCCCGTTCATCAGGAGGTGATTCGCTTCCTGGTACTGTATAATTTGCATGATGTTCTAGTACTTGGTCTGCCATGGTTACAAACTCATAATCCAGTCCTTGACTGGAAATCAGTGTCTGTGTTAAGCTGGGGTTGTCAGGGGGTTCATGATGATGCACCTCCGATTTCTATCGCTTCATCTACTCCTTCTGAGATTCCTGTGTTTTTGTCTGACTATCGGGATGTTTTTGAGGAGCCTAAGCTCAGTTCGCTTCCTCCTCACAGGGATTGCGATTGTGCTATAAATTTAATTCCGGGCAGTAAATTTCCTAAAGGTCATTTGTTCAATCTGTCAGTGCCAGAGCATACTGCTATGCGGGATTATGTTAAGGAGTCCTTGGAAAAGGGACATATCCGTCCATCTTTGTCCCCTTTGGGAGCAGGTTTTTTTTTCGTGGCCAAGAAAGATGGTTCCTTGAGGCCTTGTATAGATTATCGTCTTTTGAATAAGATTACCGTAAAATATCAGTATCCTTTGCCATTGTTGACTGATTTGTTTGCTCGCATTAAGGGGGCTAAATGGTTCACTAAGATTGATCTTCGGGGTGCGTATAATCTTATACGAATAAAGCAAGGTGATGAGTGGAAAACCGCATTTAATACGCCTGAGGGCCATTTTGAGTATTTGGTAATGCCTTTTGGACTTTCTAATGCTCCTTCAGTCTTCCAGTCCTTTATGCACGATATTTTCCGTGAATATCTGGATAAATTTATGATTGTGTATTTGGATGATATTTTGGTTTTTTCTGATGACTGGGAGTCTCATGTTCAGCAGGTCAGGAAGGTGTTTCAGGTCCTGCGGGCCAATTCCTTGTTTGTAAAAGGCTCAAAGTGTCTCTTTGGAGTCCAGAAGATTTCTTTCTTGGGGTATATTTTTTCCCCTTCTTCTATTGAGATGGATCCCGTCAAGGTTCAGGCTATTTGTGACTGGACGCAGCCTACATCTCTTAAGAGTCTACAGAAGTTCTTGGGCTTTGCTAATTTCTATCGTCGTTTTATAACTAATTTTTCTAGTGTTGTTAAGCCTTTGACGGATTTGACTAAGAAGGGTGCTGATGTTGCTAATTGGTCTCCTGCGGCTGTGGAGGCCTTTCAGGAACTTAAGCGCCGGTTTTCTTCTGCTCCTGTGTTGCGTCAGCCAGATGTTTCGCTCCCTTTTCAGGTTGAGGTTGATGCTTCCGAGATTGGAGCGGGGGCGGTTTTGTCACAGAGAAGCTCCGATGGCTCAGTGATGAAGCCATGCGCGTTTTTTTCTAGAAAGCTTTCGCCGGCTGAGCGGAATTATGATGTTGGTAATCGGGAACTTTTGGCCATGAAGTGGGCATTTGAGGAGTGGCGTCATTGGCTAGAGGGTGCTAGACATCGTGTGGTGATCTTGACTGATCACAAAAATTTGATTTACCTTGAGTCTGCCAGGCGTCTGAATCCTAGACAGGCTCGTTGGTCACTGTTTTTCTCTCGTTTCAATTTTGTGGTTTCATACCTGCCAGGTTCAAAGAATGTGAAGGCGGATGCTCTTTCTAGGAGTTTTGTGCCTGACTCCCTTGGAAATTCTGAGCCCTCTGGTATCCTTAGGGATGGGGTGATTTTGTCTGCTGTCTCCCCAGACTTGCGACGTGCTTTGCAGGAGTTTCAGGTGGCTAAACCTGATCGTTGTCCGCCTGAGAGACTGTTTGTTCCGGATAATTGGACCAGTAGAGTCATCTCCGAGGTCCATTCTTCTGCGTTGGCAGGTCATCCTGGAATATTTGGTACTAGAGACTTGGTGGCCAGGTCTTTTTGGTGGCCTTCCTTGTCGAGGGATGTGCGTTCTTTTGTGCAGTCTTGTGAGGTTTGTGCTCGGGCTAAGCCTTGCTGTTCTCGGGCCAGTGGATTGTTGTCACCTTTGCCTATCCCGAAGAGGCCTTGGACGCACATTTCCATGGACTTTATTTCGGATCTCCCTGTCTCTCAAAAAATGTCCGTTATCTGGGTTGTGTGTGATCGCTTTTCTAAAATGGTTCATCTGGTACCCTTGCCTAAGTTGCCTTCCTCCTCTGAGTTGGTCCCTCTGTTTTTTCAGAATGTGGTTCGTTTGCATGGGATTCCTGAGAACATCGTTTCTGACAGGGGATCCCAGTTTGTGTCTAGATTTTGGCGGACTTTCTGTGCTAAGATGGGCATTGATTTGTCCTTTTCGTCTGCATTCCATCCTCAGACGAATGGCCAGACTGAACGAACTAATCAGACCTTGGAAACTTATTTAAGGTGTTTTGTTTCTGCTGATCAGGATGACTGGGTTACCTTTTTGCCGCTGGCCGAGTTTGCGCTTAATAATCGGGCTAGTTCTGCTACCTTGGTTTCTCCTTTCTTTTGTAATTCGGGGTTTCATCCTCGTTTTTCCTCTGGTCAGGTGGAACCTTCTGATTGTCCTGGAGTGGACATGGTGGTGGATAGGTTGCATCGGATTTGGAGTCATGTGGTGGACAATTTGAAGTTGTCCCAGGAGAAGGCTCAGCAGTTTGCTAATCGCCGTCGCCGCGTGGGTCCTCGACTTCTTGTTGGTGACTTGGTGTGGTTGTCTTCTCGTTTTGTTCCTATGAAGGTCTCTTCTCCTAAGTTCAAGCCTCGGTTCATCGGTCCCTATAGGATCTTGGAAATTCTTAACCCTGTGTTGTTTCGTTTGGATCTCCCGGCATCGTTTGCTATTCATAATGTGTTTCATCGGTCGTTGTTGCGGAAGTATGAGGTACCTGTTGTTCCTTCTCTTGAGCCTCCTGCTCCAGTGCTGGTGGAGGGAGAATTGGAGTATGTTGTGGAGAAGATCTTGGATTCTCGTGTTTCCAGACGGAAACTCCAGTATTTGGTCAAGTGGAAGGGTTATGGTCAGGAGGATAATTCTTGGGTGGTTGCCTCGGATGTTCATGCTGATGATTTGGTTCGCGCTTTTCATAGGGCTCATCCTGGTCGCCCTGGTGGTTCTCGTGAGGGTTCGGTGACCCCTCCTCAAGGGGGGGGTACTGTTGTGAGTTCTGTTTTTGGGCTCCCTCTGGTGGTTACTGATGGTACTGGGTGACTTGTCTTTCCTGGGTTTCTGGGTTCCACCTGTTCCATCAGCATATGGGAGTTTCCTATTTAACCTGGCTTTGCTGGCATTTCCTCGCCGGTTATCAATGTATCCAGTGTGTCTTGTTACCTCTGCTCCCTGCTCCTAGAACCTTCTGGACAAGCTAAGTTTGGATTTTCCTGTTTTGTGTTTTGCTTTATTTGGTTTTTAGTCCAGCCTGCAGATATGTGATTCTCTGCTGCTGGTTGCTCTAGTGGGCTGTAATTGCTTTTCATGTACCATGAGTTGGCACATGAGTTCAAGTAATTTCAGGATGGTTTTTTGAAGGGTTTTTCGCTGACCGCGCAGTTCACTTTTGTATCCTCTGCTATCTAGCTTTAACGGGCCTCATTTTGCTGAAACTGTTTTCATACTACGTATGTGCTTTCCTCTCATTTCACCGTCATTATATGTGGGGGGCTGCTATTTGCTGTAGGGTATTTCTCTGGAGGCAAGAGAGGTCTGTGTTTCTTCTGATAGGGGAAGTTAGATCTTCGGCTGGAGCGAGACGTCTAGGATCATCGTAGGCACGTTCCCCGGCTACTTTTATTTGTGTGTTAGGTTCAGGGTCGCGGTCAGCTCAGGTTCCATCGCCCTAGAGCTTGTTTGTATCTGTGCTTGTCCTTTTTGTGATCCCCTGCCATTGGGATCATGACACCGGTGGGGGCGGCGATGGGCAGCCGGCGCCGGCTGCTCCGTCCCGGCTGTGCGGGGCGACATCCGGCGGCGCCCGGCGGCGGACGGTGTCGTCCCCTTCCCCGGCCGCTCCGGAGAGGCCAGTGGTGGCGGCGGGTGGAAGGCGATCCGCCCGCTTACCCCGCGCCCCGGAGCGGCTCCAGGTCGGGGAGGGGAGGGCCTCGCCGCCTCGCAGCTGCAGGCGTCTTCCGGAGGCCTCGGACACCGCTCGGAGCACTGGGAGGCTCCGCCCAGCCACTTCCGGTCCCCGCCCACCCACTTCCGGTCGCCGCACATCAGCGCTGAACACAGCGCTGGCCAGTCCTCCATTACCTTCCCTGCGGGCACATATACGCCGCCCGCAGGGGGTAACCTGGAGGCTGGTTTTAACCCTTCACGTTCCCCAGAGCGCGCTGTTCGGTCGAACTCGACCGAACAGCGTGCTGATTTGTCACCTGGCCTGACCTCCAGCCTACCCCCGGCAGACGCAGCACTGATGCCTGTACGGGGGTATCAGGGGTCAGGCCGGAGAGGTCACAGGGCGGCTGAAGAGCGCGTTGTTTGGTCCCATAGGACCGAGCAGGGCGCTCAACAGCCGCACAGCGGGAATCACGGCGACATCTCAGTAAACGCACCAAACACGGACACATTCACACCTCCCCCCACTGCCCAAAATCCTAATAAAAATTTTCCGTTAACCGCCGCCCCGTCAAATTCCAGCAATAGGGAGGAATACAGTTACCTCCTTACGCCCCCCCTTCTAATTAGCACTACAGGACCGTCTACGGCCAATTATCCCCCTCTGTCTACTGATAGAATCCCCCCCATTACACCGCATAATAACGGCGGACGAAGGCGTAGACGCCGCACGTCCTCCCAATCTTCGTCCGATAACTCCCGTCGCCATTCCCGCTACTCCTCTAAACACCCCTCCTGTCACCGTCGCAGACGCAGCTCCCACAGGAGCCGCCGCAGATCCCTGGCCTCAGGATGGCTTTCATCAGCAACATCCGAGGGGTCCGAGGTGTCGCTAAGTCCGGATAGGAGTCATCATGCACGTGGCAAGTCCTCTAAATCACGGGCACCCTCTAGGGCTTTCAGCCGGGGAGAACAATCCCCCGCGGCTTCCAGCCACAACAACCACCACGCAGTCGCGGAAGACAGAGCCATCAATCCGCCACTTCGTGGTAGTAATCGGGCTCCAACGCACGATACTCAGGACATCGGCCAGTCCCTTGCTGTAGCGGGAGCCAGAGTTTCCCCGTCCTGCGACATCACCCAGTCAACATCTGCGGGGGTTCCTCCAGGATTGGTGTACACTCGTCCAGAGTCACACAGCGGTGAGTGTACCAAGGGTAGCGAGGAAACGTTACGCAACGGGGTTAATGTAAAAGAAATGGAGCTAACTTCAGCGTTAAAGGAGATAATCCTACAACTTTCACATTCGAGCGGTAAAGTGGTGAACAATACAACACCACAGTCCGCTAATCTACACAAAGACGCCTTCTTCTGCAGGATCAGCCCGCTAGGCGCTCATATAGACCAGGAAACGAGACAGAAAATCTGGAACAACGATTATATCGATATATGGTCGCTGTTATCAGCGGACCAACAAACGGTTGATAGAGCTAACGAGAGGGGTTTCGATAGGGGGAGATCAAAAATCGGATTAACCATGAATAATTGGCTTCAGGCCTTCGCAGTATTGGGCTGTATTATGGGCCAGAAACATCCGGAACGCTGCTCGGAATTGTTTATATATCAGGACATGATATATAGTTCATACAAGTCGCACGGCGGTTCAGCTTGGCGTCGGTATGACGAGGAGTTCCGCAGGCGTCTGGCCCTACAGCCCGATCTAGGCTGGGGGGTTAAAGCGACTGACATGTGGTTGCGTCTGATGCTGTCCCAAAAGCAGCCCCCCTTTTCAGCTACGACCACTAATTACTCCACAGCTGCAGGTCAGAACTCAGTGGTCGTGCGAAAACCCGGGGCCTGCTGGCTATATAACGAGGGAAACTGCCGTTTCCACACATTATGCAAATTCAGACATGACTGCTCCGCTTGCGGGGGGGGACACCCAGCTTCAAGGTGCACTCGTCAGGCATACAAAGGGCCTACAAGGCAGAACCCCAGTGAGCGTAACCGCGATGGCCCCCTGGCTAAAGCTCTACCCCAATAAGGAAGCGGCTCAGCAGCTGCAGGCGGGATTCTCTGACGGGTTCTTTATTCCCTTTAGGCTAACAAGAACGCCAACCCTATCTGATAACCTAAAATCGGCTCGCGAATTCCCCAAAATTCTTAGACAAAAAATCGTCAAGGAGGTGGAATTGGGTAGGGTAGCAGGCCCCTTTAAGTCGCTCCCCTTTAAAAACATTAAAATATCTCCATTAGGCATTATACTAAAAAAGGAACCCGGTAAATACCGCCTAATCCATCATTTATCTCACCCAAAGGGCGATTCGGTTAACGACGCAATTTCCCCAGAAGAAGCTTCCGTCTCATACGCGTCGTTCGATAAAGCGGTAGAATTAGTACGGGCAGCCGGGACCGGCGCCCTGCTAGCCAAATCCGACATAGAATCGGCATTCCGTTTACTACCCGTGCACCCCGAATGTTTCCACCTTCTGGGCTGCAAAGTGGACCAACACTATTACTTCGACATGTGCCTCCCGATGGGATGTTCCATCTCATGTCATTATTTCGAGCTATTCAGCACCTTCCTAGATTGGGTAGTTCGGTACGAGACGGGCAGTAAATCCCTAATTCACTACCTCGACGATTTCCTGTTCGTCGGCCCCAGAAATTCTAAACTCTGCTCCGATCTACTAGAAAAATTCAAATCTATCTCACACAAATTCGGCGTGCCCTTGTCACCGGAGAAAACGGAGGGACCATGTAATGTATTGCCTTTTCTGGGCATTGAAATAGATACCAACATGATGGTGTTCCGCGTACCAGAGGATAAAATACAAAAAACCCTGCAAATGTTGAAAGGCTTCCGGGAAGTTAACAAGGTAACCCTACAGCAAGTGCAGGCGTTATTGGGTCTACTGACGTTCGCCTGCCGTGTAATGCCGGTCGGCAGAGCTTTCTCGCGCAGACTATCTCTGGCAACAAAAGGCGCTTCTCAGCCCGGCCATAGAATTAGGCTCACTCGTTCGCTAAAAGCAGATCTGCTAGTATGGCAGACGTTCCTACAATCGTACAACGGTCACACGTGTGTCATGGCTAGAGAGATCACAAGCAAGGAATTAGGGCTGACATTAGGGTGGAACAAAAAAGAGGGTTTTGCAGCAATCTATAAAAACCATTGGTGCAAATCTGGTTGGCCAGAGAAATGGACGACGACAAAGTGGGGGCAAGACCCAGCCCTATGGGAATTGTTTGCGGTAGTAGCAGCGTTGGAGATATGGGCCGATCAGTTGAGGAACATGAACATTCGTTTCCAAACTAAAAATGTGAAAACAGCGAGGAGTCTAAATCACATGTCTTCTTCATCCTTGCCCATACTCGCTCTCTTGCGCCGGCTAGCGCTGTTATGCCTAGAAAACAATATTTGGTGTAGAGCCACCGTGGTGGCGGAGGTCGACGAGAATATCATTAACCCATTGTTATTTTCCAATTGGCAGGCTTTCAGAATCCAGCAGCCCAACGCGCAACCCCGGGGTATTCTGTGTCCACAGTCCCTGTGGGACACAGTGGCCAATCATTGATGCCCTTAATCCGGGCCTCCGTTTCGCCAGCTACCTGGCAGGTGTATGGTAAGGCTTGGGAGGAGTGGTGCTCACTAATTCAGGGTAGGCCAGTCGATAAATGCGACCGAGCACGAAGCGCGGTGACAACCGATTTCCTATTACGGATGAGGGAAAGTGGGGTGTCGGGCACCTCGGCACAACGGAAATTATCGGGGCTAGCATTGTTCTTTCAATTATTGGGTTGGATAGACGTAACTAAGTCCTTCTGCATAAGACAAGCCATAAAAGGTTGGAAAAGGCTTCAGCCGAGCCAAGAATGTCGCCGCCCCATTTCTCTGAGACTATTGCAGGACCTGATTGCGATATCCCCGTCGGTCTGCTCATCGCAGTATGAGGCGGCCCTCATATCAGCAGCTTTTGCGACCGTCTTTTTCGGAGCTCTGCGTATCAGCGAATTGCTACCGTGGTCAAAAAACGCGTCGGAAGGAGGCCTAATTAATGAAGACATAGTTATATGCAGCGACGCCCTGCGCATCAGGGTTAGAAAATCCAAATGCGATCCCACTGGTAGGGGCACATGGGTACTGGTTAACTCCACAGATGGCCCAGCTTGCCCGCTAAAAATGGTTAGAAGATACGCCGGGATAAGACACGCTGGTAGATTTTTCTTCACTCATACAGACGGGTCCCCTCTGACCAAGTACCAATTTCAGGCGATGTTCAAGCTATGCTTGGAAAAAGCCGGCGCAAATCCAAAGGAGTACGGAACACATTCGTTCCGCATAGGGGCAGCCACAGAAGCGGCCAGGGCAGGAGTGTCAGAGGCCGAGGTGCAGAGAATGGGTCGTTGGAAGTCCGCATGCTTCGCCAGATACATAAGACCCGACTTGCTTAATTAACATGTGTTGTCTCTTACAGGGGTGGAAGTTTGGTTTGTAGGAGATTCCTACGTTTACTGGGCCGAAAAGAGGGCCAAACTGCGGCCAGGAGGGACAAATCTTTACCTCCCGGGAAAAAAAGTTAACTGGCGGGGTATCAGAGGCCTCCAGTGGAGACAGGTGTTCAAAGAGATGGTTGGCATAGCAAGGATGGCGGAACATCCGGTGATAATGGTGGTACACGCGGGTGGCAATGACCTGGGCAAACAAAAGGTGGCCGATCTGTACAAATGGGTGACAACGGATATCGAAAGGTTCAACTGTCTATTCAGGAACATAATACTGGTGTGGTCAGATATAACACCACGGGCCGTTTGGCGAGGAGTAAGAGATATAAAAGCCATAGAGCGGACAAGAAGGAAATTCAACGCGCGGATTGGAAAATATGTGAGAGGAAGAGGCGGTATCGTGATCCGTCACCACCAGTTACAAGGGGATAATACGCCACAATTAAGACCGGACGGAGTTCACCTAACGGACATTGGCCTCGATATTTTTCTGTCTGGTTTACAGGATGTGGTTGAACAGGCCCTAACATTGAGGGGTGGGGTCGGAGTCCCGCGTAGTTAATACACGGGATCCTCCGTGGCGGAAAAAGCGGAGGAGGGCAAAGGTCGTAACCGCTCGTTGGGCCAATTCCCCTGTCGATCACGGACAGGAGCTCGGCGCGAGCCACTCGTTACGATATGTAATTGCCCTTTTTCTGATTATTCAATTAATAAACTGTGACCGACCTGTTCAACCCACCTAGGACTGTGTGTGTTTCATTACGGGATTGATGGGAGGGGGGAAGGCACTGGTTACGACACCCAGGTCTCCACAGTCATCAGTCCAGAAAACGTTTGAAAAGTCAGTCTGAAGATATTTCTTAACGATGAGGAAGGTGCTCACTTAAATGGAGGTGCTCAGGAAAAAAAAATATACTAATGAAAAGAACTCCGGCACACTACTAATGGAAGGATAGTCTTTCATTTATTGGTTAATCCTTATATTTCAAAAGTTTTTTTCTTAACAACGGTGAATTTTCAAACAAAGGTTTTTGTCTCTGCACACTTCGATTGGACATATAGTATGAATAACTTTGTCAATTATCTCAACGTTTCGGCTAAGAAAAAGCCTTTTTCAAGAGATTCAAATGTCACTCTGAAATATATATAAAAGCAGATATAATACAAATAAATAACAGAACAAAAGAACGAAGAACATTACATAACATGTACCCCTTATTATAACAATATAAGATTATACACCGTATAATTGTCTCACAATGATCTCGTGTTGCATGTAATGAACTGACGGCGATCCTAGGGGAAACACCTTTTTTGAGTCATATTATGTAAAAACGAATCGTAATCGGATTTAACCCATATGCAAATAAGTCTATGCATAGATACATATACACCCAAAAGGTATAGACAGGTCAGGGATATTTGCTATATCTAGATCCTGTGTGAATGCAAGCAGACCCTTACACCAACCCCCTGTGAGGAAATATTCAAAGAAAAAACGTTCATACTTGCGACTGCAATGGGCAGGACAGGAAAATCAACTGTGGGAAAAGAAGATTCCTCACTTGACATATAATGAGTGAGGTAATAAGCACACAGTCCCACATAGAAAACCGCACGGAGATTACCTTAATGTGTAGTCATTTCTACACGCCGTACTGGGTGCTGAGACCCCCCGGAGGGAAAGGATGACCGTTATCAGGAAGGCACATGTGGAAGAGTGGCGCGCAGCCGGCTTTTTACCTGGTTACGGCGCTCGTGCCCGTGCAAGTATTTCTGGGTGAGAGTGCAGGTGAGGGACGTGCGCCGGAGATAAGTTCCGAAGAGAAGCGGAAAGAGCCGAGGAGAGCTGACGCAGTGCGCCTGCGCAATGGTGTCCGAGCCCAGACTTCAAGTCCCGCCTGTGTGCTGCAAATAAGAGGGAGAGAAGGTCATTAGCCGCAGTGTCATATTGGTGCAACCCTGATCAAAAATGTCACATGTGAATGCATAAAGAATTCAATTCCGATATATACACAAAGTAATGCGAGATCCCTTGCTTTGTCAATAGATCACTAGGGGACTCCAACGATCGCATATTGATCAATCAAAGGCTGAATACATAGGAGGAATAATGCACAGTTATTGTAAAGATATCATAATCGCTAAGAATCTAATACTGCAATATTAGGACTTGGGGATCCTAGTTAATGATAAACTTACCTGGAGCAGCCAGTGCCAGGCAGCAGCTGCCAAGGCAAACAGGATCATGGGGTGCATTAAAAGAGGTCTGGATACACATGATGAGAGCATTATACTGCCTCTGTACAAATC
Organism: Ranitomeya imitator; assembly: GCF_032444005.1. Lineage (NCBI taxonomy): Eukaryota > Metazoa > Chordata > Amphibia > Anura > Dendrobatidae > Ranitomeya > Ranitomeya imitator. The sequence goes on along the minus strand of NC_091282.1, from coordinate 1,218,896,829 downwards.
CCTAGTTGGACCGCACATGGAGTACTGTGTCCAGTTTTGGGCACCGGTGCTCAGGAAGGATATAATGGAACTAGAGAGAGTACAAAGGAGGGCAACAAAATTAATAAAGGGGATGGGAGAACTACAATACCCAGATAGATTAGCGAAATTAGGATTATTTAGTCTAGAAAAAAGACGACTGAGGGGCGATCTAATAACCATGTATAAGTATATAAGGGGACAATACAAATATCTCGCTGAGGATCTGTTTATACCAAGGAAGGTGACGGGCACAAGGGGGCATTCTTTGCGTCTGGAGGAGAGAAGGTTTTTCCACCAACATAGAAGAGGATTCTTTACTGTTAGGGCAGTGAGAATCTGGAATTGCTTGCCTGAGGAGGTGGTGATGGCGAACTCAGTCGAGGGGTTCAAGAGAGGCCTGGATGTCTTCCTGGAGCAGAACAATATTGTATCATACAATTATTAGGTTCTGTAGAAGGACGTAGATCTGGGGATTTATTATGATGGAATATAGGCTGAACTGGATGGACAAATGTCTTTTTTCGGCCTTACTAACTATGTTACTATGTTACTATGTAATATCATATAACCCTCAATTCATTCATAAAGATATATAACTAGAAATACATTGGAAACTATATTTAATATGAGACCTCATATTCCCTGTTCAGACCATATGGGGATAAAGTTTGTAACGTATAAATCCAAAAGGATTCAGGTTCTTTCAGCTTTTTAATCCTGTCTCCCCCCCCCCTCCTAGAGATAGGGACATGATCTATCACTTGGAACCTAAGTTGGGCCACATTATGATTGTGCTGGGAGAAATGGGCCGGAATGGGCAAAAGTGTTCTACCACATCTAATGGTGGATTTATGTTTAGAAATGCGGTCCCGGAAATGCTGGGTGGTCTCCCCAACATATCCGAGACCGCAGGGACACTTTATCAAATACACAACGAAGGATGAATTACAAGTGAATTGTCATTTAATTGGAAATCTCTTACCCAAGCGTGGATGTGTTAACGAATCACCCTTTAGCACATTAGAACAATGGTGACAGCTTAGACACGGAAACGTGCCATTACGAGGTGAGGTCAAAACTTTTTGTATCATGCCCCTATTACTGGGGCCCACATCCGCCCTTACTAAATGATCCCTAATATTGGAGCAGCAGCGTTTGCTGCAAATATGGGTTTGGAGTTAAACTCTAATCTGCGGGTATGCATTTTTTAGAATATCCCAATGTTGAAGGATACACTTATTGATGAGATAATTTAAGGGATGAAAGGTGCTAACAAAAGCCAACCTAGGTGTTTTTGGAGGTGTATCAGACCTAGCTGTAGTTCTTCTGAATGTCAGAATATGGTCGGGGTATCCCCTATTGTGAAACTTGTCATTCATTTCTTGATGTCTAATGTGACTAGTTTCGGGGGTTAGATACAATTCTATCCACCCTATCGTTTTGGGATTTCGGGAGAGCTTGTTTGATGTGATGAGGATGACAGCTGTCGTATTTTAAAAGACTGTTCTTGTCCGTAAATTTTACAAAAAGGTCCGTCTCAATAATCCTGTTTGTATTAACCCCTTAATCCCATATGACGTACTATCCCGTCCAGGTGACCTGGGACTTAATTCCCATGGACGGGATAGTACGTCACATGCGATCGGCCGCGCTCACGGGGGGAGCGCGGCCGATCGCGGCCGGGTGTCAGCTGCCTATCGCAGCTGACATCCGGCACTATGTGCCAGGAGCGGTCACGGACCGCTCCCGGCACATTAACCCCCGGCACACCGCGATCAAAGATGATCGCGGTGTGCCGGCGGTGCAGGGAAGCATCGCGCAGGGAGGGGGCTCCCTGCGGGCTTCCCTGAGACGATCGGTACACGGTGATGTGCTCACCGTGTACCGAGCGTCTTCTCCCTGCAGTCCCCGGATCCAAAATGGCCGCCGGGCTGCATCCGGGTCCTGCAGGGAGCACTTCCGGGTCAGGATCAGGCTGCAGCTGCAGCTCTAATCCTGCCCGGCTGTATGTTAGATCACCGATCTAACAGAGTGCTGTGCACACTGTCAGATCGGTGATCTGTGATGTCCCCCCCTGGGACAAAGTGAAAAAGTAAAAAAAAAAATTTCCACACTTGTAAAAAAAAAAATAAAAAAAAAATTCCTAAATAAAGCAGAAAAAAAAAAATATTATTCCCATAAATACATTTCTTTACATAAAAAAAAACAAAAAAACAATAAAAGTACACATATTTAGTATCGCCGCGTCCGTAACGACCCGACCTATAAAACTGGCCCACTAGTTAACCCCTTCAGTGAACACCGTAAGAAAAAAAAAAAAAAACGAGCCAAAAAACAACGCTTTATTATCATAACGCTGAACAAAGAGTGGAATAACACGCGATCAAAAAGACGGATATAAATAACCATGTTACCTCTGAAAACGTCATCTTGTCCCGCAAAAAACGAGCCGCCATATAGCATCATAACCAAAAAAATAAAAAAGTTATAGTCCTCTGAATAAAGCGATGCCAAAATAATTATTTTTTCTATAAAATAGCTTTTATCGTATAAAAGCGCCAAAACATAAAAAAAATGATATAAATGAGGTGTCGCTGTAATCGTACTGACCCGAAGAATAAAACTGCTTCATCAATTTTACCAAACGCGGAACGGTATAAACGCCTCCCCCAAAAGAAATTCATGAATAGCTGGTTTTTGGTCATTCTGCCTCACAAAAAAATCGGAATAAAAAGCGATCAAAAACTGTCACGTGTCCGAAAATGTAACCGATAAAAACGTCAACTCGTCCCGCAAAAAACAAGACCTCACATGACTCTGTGGACCAAAATATGGAAAAATTATAGGTCTCAAAATGTGGAGACGCAAAAACTTTTTTGCTATAAAAAGCGTCTTTTAGTGTGTGACGGCTGCCAATCATAAAAATCCGCTAAAAAACTCGCTATAAAAGTAAATCAAACCCCCCTTCATCACCCCCTTAGTTAGGCTAGGTTCACATTGCGTTAATGGGTTAACGCTAACGGACAGCGTTGCACGGCGAAAATGTCACAATTAACGCCGTGCAACGGGTCCGTTAGCACAACCATTGACAGCAATGTGATTTTCAGGTGTAGCGCATCGCTAGAGCGTGCCATTTTCGGCTCGCGCTAGCAAGGTGCCATTCTTTTGTGGCGCGCCTCAGACGCTGCTTGCAGCGTCCGCGGCGCGCCCGAGGTCCGATCCCCGATCTTCCAGAGCGGGGACGTTAACGCGACCACTAAACACGACACCTAAAAAGACATTGTGTTAGCGCAATCCGCTAGTGCTAAACGGATTTCCCTAACGCAATGTGAACCTAGCCTTAGGGAAAAATAATAAAATTAAAAAAAATGTATTTATTTCCATTTTCCGGTTAGGGTTAGGGTTAGGGCTAGGGTTGGGGCTAGGGTTAGGGTTTGGATTACATTTACGGTTGGGATTAGGGTTGGGATTAGAATTAGGGGTGTGTCTGGGTTAGGTGTGTGGTTAGGGTTACAGTTGGGATTAGGGTTAGTGGTGCGTTTGGATTAGGGTTTCATTTATAATTGGGGGGTTTCCACTGTTTAGACACATCAGGGGCTCTCCAAACGCGACATGGCGTCCGATCTCAATTCCAGCCAATTCTGCATTGAAAAAGTAAAACAGTGCTCCTTCACTTCCGAGCTCTCCCGTGCGCCCAAACAGGGGTTTACCCCAACATATGGGGTATCAGCGTACTCGAGACAAATTGGACAACAACTTTTTGGGTCCAAGTTCTCTTGTTATCCTTGGGAAAATAAAAATTTGGGGGGCTAAAAATCATTTTTGTGGGAAAAAAAAGGATTTTTATTTTCACGGCTCTGCGTTGTAAACTGTAGTGAAACACTTGGGGGTTCAAAGTTTTCACAACACATCTAGATAAGTTCCATGGGAGGTCTAGTTTCCAATATGGGGTCACTTGTGGGTGGTTTCTACTGTTTGGGTACATCAGGGGCTCTGCAAATGCAACGTGACGCCTGCAGACCAATCCATCTAAGTCTGCATTCCAAATGGCGCTCCTTCCCTTCCGAGCTCTGCCATGAGCCCAAACAGTGGTTCCCCCCCACATATGGGGTATCAGCGTACTCAGGACAAATTGAACAACAACTTTTGGGGTCCAATTTATTCTGTTACCCTTGTAAAAATACAAAGCTGGGGGCTAAAAAATCATTTTTGTGAAAAAAAAAAGAATTTTTATTTTCACGGGTCTGCGTTATAAACTGTAGTGAAACACTTAGGGGTTCAAAGTTCTCACAACACATCTAGATAAGTTCCATGGGAGGTCTAGTTTCTAATATGGGGTCACTTGTGGGGGGTTTGTACTGTTTGGGTACATCAGGGGCTCTGCAAATGCAACGTGACTCCTGCAGACCAATCCATCTAAGTCTGCATTCCAAATGGCGCTCCTTCCCTTCCGAGCTCTGCCATGCGCCCAAACAGTGGTTCCCCCCTACATATGGGGTATCAGCGTACTCAGGACAAATTGGACAACAACTTTTGGGGTCCAATTTATTATGTTACCCTTGTGAAAATACAAAACTGGGGGCTAAAAAATTTTTGCGAAAAAAAAATAAATTTATTTTAACAGCTCTGCGTTATAAACTGTAGTGAAACACTTGGGGGTTCAAAGCTCTCAAAACACATCTAGATAAGTTCCTTAGAGGGTCTAGTTTCCAAAATGGTGTCACTTGTGGGGGTTTTTAATGTTTAGGCACATCAGGGGCTCTCCAAACCAACATGGCGTCCCATCTTAATTCCAGTCAATTTTGCATTGAAAAGTCAAATGGCGCTCCTTCCCTTCCGAGCTCTGCTATGCACCCAAAAAGTGGTTTACCCCCACATATGGGGTATCGTCGCACTCAGGACAAATTGCACAACAATTTTTGTGGTCTAATTTCTTCTCTTACCCTTGGGAAAATAAAAAATTGGGGGCGAAAAGATCATTTTTGTGAAAAAATAAGATTTTTTATTTTTACGGCTCTGCATTATAAACTTCTGTGAAGCACTTGTTGGGTCAAAGTGCTCACCACACATCTAGATAAGTTCCTTAAGGGGTCTACTTTTCAAAATGGTGTCACTTGTGAGGGGTTCCAATGTTTAGGCACATCAGGGGCTCTCCAAACGCAACATGGCGTCCCATCTCAATTCCAGTCAATTTTGCATTGAAAAGTCAAATGGCGCTCCTTTCCTTCCGAGCTCTGCCATGCGCCCAAACAGTGGTTTACCCCCACATATGGGGTATCGTCGCACTCAGGACAAATTGCACAACAACTTTTGTGGTCTAATTTCTTCTCTTACCCTTGGGAAAATAAAAAATTGGTGGCGAAAAGATTATTTTTGTGAAAAAATATGATTTTTTATTTTTACGGCTCTGCATTATAAACTTCTGTGAAGCACTTGTTGGGTCAAAGTGCTCACCACACCTCTAGATAAGTTCCTTAAGGGGTCTACTTTCCAAAATGGTGTCACTTGTGGGGATTTCAATGTTTAGGCACATCAGGGGCTCTCCAAACGCAACATGGCATCCCATCTCAATTCCAGTCAATTTTGCATTGAAAAGTAAAATGGCGCTCCTTCCCTTCCGAGCTCTGCCATACGCCCAAACAATGGTTTACACCCATATACGGGGTATCAGCGTACTCAGGACAAATTGGCCAACAATTTTTGAGGTTCAATTTCTTCTCTTACTCTTGGGAAAATAAAAAATTGGGGGCGAAAAGATCATTTTTGTGAAAAAATATGATTTTTTATTTTTACGGCTCTGCATTATAAACTTCTGTGAAGCAATTGGTGGGTCAAAGTGGTCACCACACATCTAGATAAGTTCCTTAGGGTGTCTACTTTCCAAAATGGTGTCACTTGTGGGGGGTTTCAATGTTTAGGCACATCAGTGGCTCTCCAAACGCAACATGGTGTCCCATCTCAATTCCTGTCAATTTTGCATTTAAAAGTCAAATGGCGCTCCTTCCCTTCCGAGCTCTGCCATGCGCCCAAACAGTGGTTTACCCCCACATATGGGGTATCAGCGTACTCAGTACAGATTGTACAACAATGTTTGGCATCCATTTTATCCTGTTACCCTTGGTAAAATAAAACAAATTGGAGCTGAAATAAATTTTGTGTGAAAAAAAGTTAAATATTCATTTTTATTTAAACATTCCAAAAATTCCTGTGAAACCCCTGAAGGGTTAATAAACTTCTTGAATGTGGTTTTGAGCACCTTGAGGGGTGCAGTTTTTAGAATGGTGTCACACTTGGGTATTTTCTATCATATAGACCCCTCAAAATGACATCAAATGAGATGTGGTCCCTAAAAAAAAATGGTGTTGTAAAAATGAGAAATTGCTGGTCAACTTTGAACCCTTATAACTCCCTAACAAAAAAAAATTTTGGTTCCAAAATTGTGCTGATGTAAAGGAGACATGTGGGAAATGTTACTTATTAAGTATTTTGCGTGACATATCTCTGTGATTTAAGGGCATAAAAATTTAAAGTTGGAAAATTGCGAAATTTTCAAAATTTTCGCCAAATTTCCGTTTTTTTCACAAATAAACGCAAGTTATATCGAATAAATGTTACTACTAAAATGAAGTACAATATGTCACGAGAAAACAATGTCAGAATCGCCAAGATCCGTTGAAGCGTTCCAGAGTTATAACCTCATAAAGGGACAGTGGTCAGAATTGTAAAAATTGGCCCGGTCATTAACGTGCAAACCACCCTCGGGGCTTAAGGGGTTAATGATAACTTTCGTATCTAAAAAATTCATTGAGACAGGATCATGGGATAATGAAAATGTAAGACCAGGTACACTAGAGTTGAGGTCTTTATGAAAGTCAAGAAGAGTTTCCACGTCACCAGTCCATATAAGAAAAATGTCATCTATATAACGCCGCCAATATAGATATATTTCAGAGTGACATTTGAATCTCTTGAAAAAGGCTTTTTTTAGCTGAAACGTTGAGATAAAAGAGACAAAGTTATTCATACTATATGTCCAATCGAAGTGTGCAGAGACAAAAACCTTTGTTTGAAAATTCACCGTTGTTAAGAAAAAAACTTTTGAAATATAAGGATTAACCAATAAATGAAAGACTATCCTTCCATTAGTAGTGTGCCGGAGTTCTTTTCATTAGTATATATTTTTTTACTGAGCTCCTCCATTTAAGTGAGCATCTTCCTCATCGTTATTTTTTAGTCTATTTTTGAAGGTAGCTCCTATTAGAATAAATGTCTTTTTCAACTTTGTCATACAACCAGGAGGAAGCATCCACAATTATATCTCAACTTACCACACCTGGGATTTTTTGCATACTCCCACTGAGGAATTACGGACCAGGGACTTTGAGAAGGACCTGAAACGTTATACGGCTCTGGATCTCCATAGCATTACCCTGGCAGAGTACCATCGGGTCCAACGCATACCCAGGGGCCTAAGGGTTCCCCTAAGACCTACATTGTTCCAGGATAATAATGAATATTGTGGTAAATTTGAGTCAATCTTAAACAAATGTTCTATGGACTTAATAGTACTAACCATTGACTTGCTGCAGAAGGAGATTACCGAGTTGAAGAACAAGATCTCGTCGACAGAACAACAACTTAGGAGTACATCTTCACCAGAGGACTTCAAAACATTGAAGGACAAAGTGGACAAGACCGTCTCGGACTTACGAGACAACTTACAAGTTAGAAAGCGCAATAAATTTTTGTGTGACACCGAGGACTATAGAAATAACCAGGTATACAAATGGCAATTCACCACCAACTGCAGAAATCGGAGACCAATAAGACGGGACTACAGTCCATTTTCTACCAGCTCAGAGAGCGATTTTGGAACTACACGCCCTTCTTTTTTAGAACAGCGTCCAGGCCGAACCTACAAAGGAAAACGAGGAGGGGGCAACGGACACGGACAAGAACAACGCAGTATGGCGACCAGGTCTCAGGTACCGAAATTACCAACAACATTGTGTAGAACATCTCTTCACAATGCTTATCTCCCTGTGAAATGACTGTGTTGCAAAAAGGACTTAGTTTCTGTCCGGTCCCTCGTTTTAATTCCTTCCAGTTGGATCAGGAGTTATATCGCTTCTTTAGAAATGTCAGGCTTAAAGCGCATTTTTCCAATGTATTGACAGATGTTCCTTCTCTACCTGATTCCACTGGCTCTAGATTTACGTTGAATGCCCTTAATTTATGAATCCACAGTTCCTTTCAACCTCCACATACTTACCACCCAGTAGAAACGTATATTGAGTTTGTAAGAAATGACATCAGGAAGGAAAAGGAACAAAAGGAACTTGAAGACTCACCTCTTCCAACAAGCCTACAACCTGCAGTGATCCCCAGCATACTGAACCACCACATGACCAGCTCTACCCTCACCTAGTGTATCCTCACCCATCCCCTGTAGATTGTGAGCCCTCGCGGGCAGGGTCCTCTCTCCTCCTGTATCCTCACCCATCCCCTGTAGATTGTGAGCCCTCGCGGGCAGGGTCCTCTCTCCTCCTGTACTTGTGTGTGCCTTGTTTTACTTATGTTTATTGTACTTGTCTATATTTGCCCCATTCACATGTAAAGCGCCATGGAATCAATGGCGCTATAAACATGAATAATAATAATAATAATCTGCATGGAGCATTATATGAGGCCCATTATATATGGAGCAATAGATGGGGCCCATCATATACTGTATGGAGAATTATATGTAGCTCATTATACTGCATGGAGCATTATATGGGGTCAATTCCGCAATATATTGGAGCAATATATGCGGCTCATTCTGTATGGAGCACTCTGTGGTGCCCATTATACTGTATGGAGCATTATATGAGGCTCCTTATTCTGTATGGAGCATAATATTGGGCTCATTATTCTGTATGGAGCATAATATTGGGCTCATTATTCTGTATGGAGCAACATATGCGGCTCATTCTGTATGGAACAATATATGGGGCCCATCATACTGTATGGAGCAATATATAGGGCTCATTATACTTGTTCTGCCCATCTTAATGTGCAGAAAGTTAAGTATCTTGTTATTCAAGTTGTGGCCACTGGAGGTCATCAATTGCCTACTTTTCATGTTGTTTACCAACCTTTCCCTCCTAAGAGCAATGTCTTATGGGTTAGTTCCGCCCACATTCTTCTTGTGAAAACAAGCTTCAGTAGCCATTTTCCCTCAGATCTGAACAGAGGCACACGTGCTCCTGTCTCGCTTACTTCCTTACCCCTGTCCTAACGGATCTCGGTACGTTTATAAAGGTTTAATGCATCTTATGTTTTGTGTTAGAATTTAAGCCTTATGCAGCTCCTATAGTCAGATATAGTTAGTCAGATGTGCTTTCCAGCTTGCAGTTAGGTTCAGGTGTACTCTGCATGTAGATAGATGCATTCTTGTATAGAATAGGGCAGTGCTGTTGGAATTACTGTGTAATGCTCTCTGTATAATTCTTGCTGTAATGTCCCAGTTATTTATGTGATTGCACCCTGTATGTGCATATACTGAAATGCTGTTATTCTTTACAGTTTTTCACCAGTCATCCACTATGATCAGTCATCCACTATGATCAGTCATCCACTATGATCAGTCATCCACTATGATTATTCACTGAACATCCACCTTGTACATCAACATCATTCACTATTCGATCATCTACTATGAATACTGTCCACCATTGTTGTTCAACGTTATAGTTTTGGTTATCATCACCCTAATAAATAAGACTTAAGCATCAACACAGTCTGTTTACTGGGATGTGGATGAAGGTTTAGCCGTATGTTGGAATCCACACAGCATCCTACGTGGAGGAAGACAGAACAGTGAAAAAACGAGACCGCCAGTCGCAGGCGGTGATTGTAAAGTAAGAACAGATTAGCTGGCTTCAGTGAAACTGATAGCCGGTCGCAGGCTGTAGTTGATCAGACTGTACGGAACCGCTAACACCCACACTGCTTCGCATTCGGGTATCACAGCAGCCGCCATACAGCCGCAAGACTATACTGCAGCCCGCCAAGAGGAGCTACATCATTCCCGCCATGCGGAAGCTCACCGCACATAGACTCAGTTTCCCGCCAAAACACTCAGCAGTACGCAGCTAAGCGCACAATGTCTCGAAACAGCACATCCTCACTCAAGACGAGGTCACGAGCAAGCTCGAGCAGGTCATCATTAGCAGAGCTGGCTGCTGTCGCTTGTGCTGAAGCTGAAGCAGCCAAAGCGAGGTCTTTTTTCGCCGAGAAAGAAATGCATCTAAAGCTGAGACAAGCAGAGCATGAAGCAGAAAATGCACGTTTGCGGGCAGAGCATGAAGCAGAAAATGCACGTTTGCGGGCAGAGCATGAAGCAGAAAATTCACGTTTGCAGGCTGAATCCGCACGTTTGCGGGCAGAGCAAGAAGCAGAAGGTGCGCGCCTGCAAGTGTCTCTAGAAAGACTTATGGTAGACAAAGAGGCAGCAGCTGCAATAGCTAAGGCAGAGTACTTGGAAGCCATGAAGGATCCTGATTATGAGGGACGCAGCAACGTTCTTGGAACAGATCTAGAGCAGCAAGATCCAGCTCAGCGCGTCGCAGAGTACGTTCATCGACATTCCAGCATGGACAACACCCTAGATAGACTACAACGATCAGCCTACGCCGATTATCATCGATCCAACCCCGAACTTCACTACTACAAACAAGAAGACGTCCAACAAAGAGGAGTCGACCACAGCTACCATTCCACTGAGAAGAAGGTACAGCTCCCACCTCACCTTAAAGAGACATCTTCTTCACCAGAAAGGTACTATGCAGACTGTCCGAAGCCAAGAGCGTCTCACAGGTATGGTGATGCACCACACACTAGACATGGCTATAACATACCGGCTCATACCAACACTGATCAAGCCACCATAGACTTGGCAAAGTTCTTTGCCCGCCGAGAACTGGTAACAAAAGGACTTGTAAAGTTCACTGACAAAGCCGAAAACTACAGGTCGTGGCGAGCTTCGTTCCAGAACGCCATTCAGGGACTGGACCTTTCTAGTAGTGAGGAGTTAGATCTCCTGGTAAAGTGGCTTGGAACTGAATCGGTCGAGCATGCTAAAAGACTAAGAGACATTAACATAGAATACCCACACATAGGTTTACGTAAAGTGTGGGAAAGACTTGACGAATGCTATGGGTCCGTAGAAGTAATAGAGAATGCTTTATTCAAAAGAATTGATGATTTCCCTAAGATAGGGCCCAAGGGTTATCAAAGACTTAGAGAACTGAGTGATTTATTGATAGAGTTACAGGTCGCCCAGAAGGAAGGTCACTTACAATCTTCAAGAAAGGTGGATTATACATGGTTCACGGTATAAACAAATTCATAACGTACCATTCCCTCCTTTTACTGTATTTGTTGAGTTTGTCACCCAGCAAGCCAAGATCAGAAATGACCCTAGTTTTGATTTCACTTTGTCATGTTCCACTACCCCTGGTGTCAAACCCAGTAAGACACCCGTGGCAGTCCATAAAACTGATATTGATTCCACAGGTCCTCCACACAAGACAACTAAGCCCCCTACGGAAGAGAGCAAACCTCAGGATGTCAGTAAGCAGTGTCCTCTACACAGGAAACCACATCCTCTACTAAAGTGCAGAGCCTTCAGGGAGAAGACTTTAGAGGATCGCAAAGGTTTCCTCAAGGAAAACAACATCTGTTTCAAATGCTGTGCTACAACCTCTCACTTCGCCAGGAACTGTGGAGCTAGCGTGAAATGTGCAGAATGCAGCAGCACGGATCACAATACAGCCTTGCATCCTGGACCACCTCCAGGAGTGTTGTCACAAGCAGAGGAGCACGATGAGAAACAGAAGAACACCGACGAAGACACCCCTGCGGTCACCTCTCAATGTACGGAGATCTGTAAGGGACTCAAGGGAGGAAGATCCTGCTCAAAAATCTGCCTTGTTCGAGTCTATCCAACAGGCCACAGAGACAAAGCGCTAAAGATATATGCAATCCTAGATGACCAAAGTAATAGGTCTTTAGCCAGGTCCATCTTCTTTGACAACTTCAACATTGTAGGCCCCGGTTCTCCCTACTCCCTTAGGACATGTTCAGGTACCGTCGAGACGGCGGGGAGGAAAGCAACCGGATACAAAGTGGAGTCCATGGATGGCCAGACCTGTCTGTCACTACCGACCATCCTGGAGTGCAACCAGATTCCTGACAACAGGTCTGAGATACCTTCACCAGAGGTGGCAACGTATCACCCCCACCTGAAGCGTATAGCTCACCTGATACCTGAGTTGGAACCAGAAGCGCCAATAGCTTTACTTCTGGGAAGAGATATACTACGAGTCCACAAGACTAGAGAATATATCAACGGCTCACGGAATGCTCCATACGCGCAGAGGCAAGACCTTGGATGGGTCATTGTAGGAGATGTCTGTCTAGGAGGAGCACACAAGCCTGTCTCAGTCAACAGTATGCTTACCAGCACACTAGAAAATGGACGTCCATCTCTCTTCCAGCCGTGTCACAATAGTCTGCTGGTAAAGGAACTACCGAGCAGCACTCCCCTACCTTGCGCTTTCTCAGTTCCTATCAACGAAGACCACGCCTGTGAAGGTGAACAAGACCACATAGGATGTACAGTCTTCCACAGGACGAAGGAAGACAACAAGGTAGCGATGTCTATAGAAGACAAGATATTCCTGGACATCATGGACGAACAAATAGTCAAGGATACGTCGAATAGTTGGGTCGCACCTCTACCATTTCGACCTCAGAGGAGACGCCTACCCAACAACAAGGAATTGGTCTACAGCAGATTCATCTCCCTAAGACACAAGCTTCAGAAGTCACCTGAGACGAAGGAACATTTCTTTACCTTCATGGGAAAGATATTCCAGAACAACCACGCAGAGATTGCACCTGCACTTCGACACGGAGAGGAGTGCTGGTACCTGCCCATCTTCGGAGTGTACCATCCTAAGAAGCCAGGTCAAATTAGAGTGGTATTCGACTCAAGTGCCAAATGCGAAGACGTATCATTGAATGATGTCTTACTGTCGGGCCCAGACCTCAACAACAGACCTCTGGAAGTATTACTATGTTTCCGTAGAGATTCAGTGGCATTTATGGCTGACATACAACAGATGTTCCACTGTTTTCTCGTCAAAGAGGAACACAGAAACTACTTGAGGTTCTTCTGGTACCGTGACAACGAACCGGACGAAGACATCGCAGAGTACCGGATGCGGGTACACATCTTTGGGAACAGTCCTTCCCCAGCGGTCGCAATCTACGGCCTCCGACATTCTGCCAAAAAGGGTGAAGAAGAGTATGGCTCGGACGTCAGGTCCTTTGTGGAAAAGGATTTTTACGTGGATGACTGTTTGAAGTCCACACCGACAAGTGAGGCCGCAATCAGTCTACTAAAGAGGACTCGTGACATGCTCGCGCAGTCTAACCTAAGGTTACACAAGATTTCTTCCAACAGCCGAGAGTTGATGGAAGCCTTTCCCTCTGAAGACTATTCCAGCGATCTAAAGGATTTAGACCTCAGCATCGACCCCCTTCCCATGCGGCGGAGCCTTGGATTGCTGTGGGACCTGAAGACAGATACCTTCACCTTTCAGATCAGCAAGGATGAGAAACCCTTCACGCGCAGAGGAGTTCTTTCCTTCGTGAATAGTTTATACGACCCCTTGGGGTTCGTAGCTCCAGTAACCATCCAAGGGAAGCTGATGCTCAGGGACTTCACCCAATACACTACTGATTGGGATGATCAACTTCTAGCGGGAAAGGCTGACCTGTGGGCAGAGTGGAGGAAGTCTCTTGAAGCCCTGACCAACCTTCGTGTGAAACGACCGTATGCTCCTGTGCCATCCACAGAGGTCAAAACGTAAACAGTTTGTATTTTCTGTGATGCATCAGTCAAAGCGATTGCAGCAGTAGCGTACCTCAAATCCACAGACGTAAGCGGACAATGCCATATCGGGTTCATTATGAGCCAGACGAAATTGGCGCCACTTCGGGAACACACGATACCCAGACTGGAACTTTGTGCTGCTGTCCTTGCAGTTGAGTTGGCTGAACTGATCTCGGATGCGATGAGTCTGAAGATCAAAGATGCAGAGTTCTACACCGATAGCAAGGTGGTACTGGGGTACATCTGTAACGAGACACAACGCTTCTACGTCTACGTCAGCAACCGGGTACTTCGGATAAGAAGATCCACCGGCCCTAATCAGTGGCACTACATACCTACTCACCACAAATCTGCGGACCACGCGACTAGATCCATTGCACCCAAATATCTGAAGGACACTTCATGGTTCACAGGTCCTACCTCTTTTTACCGTTCGATGCCCCACATCAGCAGGCCTGAAACTTTCGAACTTGTGGGTCCAGACACAGACGAAGAGATCCGACCTCAAGTGTCTGCTCTACATACAGAGATTTCAAGCTGCCACCTCGATGCCAGGCCTCTTACAGCACTTTCTAGTGATTCTGGAGATCCATCCATCCTTACTCCTGCAATGTTACTCACACAGAAAACCTGTGTCCCGAAAGCTCCACTCGGAGAATTCAATGACAAAGACCTCTACAGACGACAATGGAGGCAAGTACAAAGCGTGTACAACGTCTTCTGGAATAGATGGAGGAAACAGTATCTCTCCACTCTGCAAACCAGGACAAAGTGGCAGAAAGACGACCCAAACATTCAATCTGGCGATGTTGTACTCGTCAAAGACAGTCAGTCACATCAGAACGAGTGGCCACTCGGCCTAGTCATTAAGACCCTTCCCAGTAAAGATGGGAAAGTGCGGAAAGTAGAGGTCAGAGTGTGCAAGCTTGGAGAAAACAAACTGTTCCTCAGGCCCGTTACCGAGCTTGTATTATTATTTTCCCCAAAAGAAACTAATTGTGGCATCTGTTGACGCCAAGCGGGGAGTGTTCTGCCCATCTTAATGTGCAGAAAGTTAAGTATCTTGTTATTCAAGTTGTGGCCACTGGAGGTCATCAGTTACCTACTTTTCATGTTGTTTATCAACCTTTCCCTCCTAGAGCAATGTCTTCTGGGTCAGTTCCGCCCACATTCTTCTTGTGAAGACAAGCTTCAGTAGCCATTTTCCCTCAGATCTGAACAGAGGCACACATGCTCCTGTCTCGCTTACTTCCTTACCCCTGTCCTAACGGATCTCGGTACGTTTATAAAGGTTTAATGCATCTTATGTTTTGTGTTAGAATTTAAGCCTTATGCAGCTCCTATAGTCAGATATAGTTAGGCAGATGTGCTTTCCAGCTTGCAGTTAGGTTCAGGTGTACTCTGCATGTAGATAGATGCATTCTTGTATAGAATAGGGCAGTGCTGTTGGAATTACTGTGTAATGCTCTCTGTATAATTCTTGCTGTAATGTCCCAGTTATTTATGTGATTGCACCCTGTATGTGCATATACTTTACAGTTTTTCACCAGTCATCCACTATGATCAGTCATCCACTATGATCAGTCATCCACTATGATCAGTCATCCACTATGATTATTCACTGAACATCCACCTTGTACATCAACATCATTCACTATTCGATCATCTACTATGAATACTGTCCACCATTGTTGTTCAACGTTATAGTTTTGGTTATCATCACCCTAATAAATAAGACTTAAGCATCAACACAGTCTGTTTACTGGGATGTGGATGAAGGTTTAGCCGTATGTTGGAATCCACACAGCATCCTACGTGGAGGAAGACAGAACAATACTGTATGGAGCATTATATGAGGCTCATTATTCTGTATGAAGCATAATATTGGGCTCATCATTCTGTTTGGAGCAATATGGGGCTCATTATTCTGTATAGAGGACTATGTGGTGCCAATTATACTGTATGGAGCACTATATGGGGCCATTATACTGTATGTGGCAATATTTGGGACTCATTATTCTGTTTGGAGCAATATATGGGACTCATTATTCTGTTTGGAGCAATATATGGGACTCATTATTCTGTATGGAGCAATATATGGGACTCATTATTCTGTTTGGAGCAATATATGGGACTCATTATTCTGTTTGGAGCAATATATGGGACTCATTATACTGTATGGAGCAATATATGGGACTCATTATACTGTATGGAACAATATATGGGGCTCATTATTCTGTTTGGAGCAATATATGAGACTCATTATACTGTATGGAGCAATATATGGGACTCATTATTCTGTATGGAGCAATATATGGGACTCATTATACTGTATGGAGCAATATATGGGGCTCATTATTCTGTTTGGAGCAATATATGGGGCTCATTATTCTGTTTGGAGCAATATATCGGGCTCATTATTCTGTATAGAGGACTATGTGGTGCCAATTATACTGTATAGAGCACTATATGGGGCCATTATACTGTATGGGGCAATATATGGGACTCATTATTCTGTTTGGAGCAATATATGGGGCTCATTACTCTGTATAGAGGACTATACAGTCCGGTTTCTGAGCTAATGTAGAATGCACAATAGATGTCACTCATGTAATGTAAGAAGTAAGTGAAATCTTTGGCATTGTACTATACCTATATTTCTCTTCCGTATCGGTGCATTATGAATTGTGGTATGTGTTAAAGGGGCCCATGGGAACTCTTTCGCCCAGGGCCCATGAAAACCTGGAGCCAGCCCTGACATATAAGAACTCTATAACCAACGATCAGCAGATGGGACTATTTAAAGGGAGGTGGGACTGGTCACCGAACAACATCAGCTGACCAGCCTAAAAGCAGCTGCCAGCAAGAGACTGACATTAACCCTTGCTGGACCAAAAGGAAAGAACTACATTTAAATTTCAGCAGAACCAGAGCTGCCATGAATCCCATAATGAATCGTGACACTCCACTCAGCTGTTGCCGATTGCACTGGTCATGGTTTTTGGGGTTAGTAACGGAGAGGTGTCAGTCAGACTCTTCCATTACTAAGCCAGTAGTAAATATAAATTAACACACAGAGAGAAAAAAATCTTTCATTGATTAAATGTTCCCCCACACCAGCTCAGTAATTTATTAATCAACTGATCCCACAACATCAACAGCAGTCATGACATCACCTGCTCAAGAGATGACCGCAGAACAAGCAGATCCTGCCCCATACAGGGGATGACATACCATTGGTGCAACCTGAGATGCCGTCTCAAACTCAAAAATATCTCCCGGATCCGTGTATTCCTGGACCACAACACCACAAAAGCACTAGTCCATGCCCTCATCATCTCCCGCCTCGACTACTGTAACCTCCTGCTCTGTGGCCTCCCCTCTAACACTCTCGCACCCCTCCAATCTATTCTAAACTCTGCTGCCCGACTAATCCACCTGTCCCCCCGCTATTCCCCAGCCTCTCCCCTCTGTCAATCCCTTCACTGGCTCCCCATTGCCCAGAGACTCCAGTACAAAACCCTAACCAATGACATACAAAGCCATCCACAACCTGTCTCCTCCATACATCTGTGACCTCGTCTCCCGGTACTTACCTACACGCAACCTCCGATCCTCACAAGATCTCCTTCTCTACTCCCCTCTTATCTCCTCTTCCCACAATCGTATACAAGATTTCTCTCGCGTATCCCCCCTACTCTGGAATGCTCTACCACAACATATCAGACTCTCACCTACCATCGAAACCTTCAAAAAGAGCCTGAAGACCCACCTCTTCCGACAAGCCTACAACCTGCAGTGATCCTCAACCTACTGAACCACCGCATAACCTGCCCTACCCTCTCGTAGTGTATCCTTACCCATCCCCTGCACACTGTGAGCCCTCGCGGGCATGGTCCTCCCTCCTTATGTACCCGTGTGCCTTGTTTTTTGCTCATGTTTATTGTACTTGTCTATATTTGGCCACTTTTCACATGTAAAGCACCATGGAATAAATGACGCTATAAAAATGTATAATAATAATAAACGGTAAGGGGCCCAATATCCATCTCCAAAGCAGGTGGAATTGTGCATTATGATGATCTATTGGGCTGCAAAGAGCCCATATATTATTGTTGCACAGGGGCCATTTTCTGCCTGTGTCCTTCAGGTACCCCATAGGATCACATTTCTTACACTGTGTATCACTGAGACCAACATCCTCCTAATCTGATGACATGACCTCCTTGGTACCCATTGATTCTTCCCTGTTCTTCTCCTTCACGAAATCAACATCCCTGAATTGGATGACAGTTGTTCTGTGTGGGAAATGGCCTGAGCCCCTTGCAGCCCTGATTACCACCTCGAGACTCGCTTTGGCCCAGAGGGCTACTAGCACTGCCGATTGCCCATATCACCTTGGCTTGTAGACTCAGTGAAATAGCTTGGCATTCATTTTGGGTTCTCAATTCCCTCCGGCCCCAAGTGTTGTGATTACAAAGCCTGACTGTTTGTTCAGTTCTCCCAATAAATCAACTGGAAGACGTTTTTATTGTGTACTAAGTTCTTTAGCCCCCGAGGTTCTGTGGGTTCGGTAAATATAAGGCACAACAGAAGCAGGCGCCATCGATATACTGGAAATTATGCTCTATACAACACTAAGTTTTATGGCAGGGGAGATAAAGTGAGCAGAACACTGCCTCAAGATGATGGCGTTGTACATGGAAGCACAAGACCTATTTGTGACGCTGGTCACTACTCACGGATAGACTGTGAAGCAAAAGAGTCAGACGTTCCGGGGTCACTATCAAGAGAGTATGTAGATAGCCAAGGGAAAAGACAAAGGCGTAAGTCAGGTCACAGTCCAGGGTCAATAACAAGAGATAGCGGATCAAAAGCCAAAGGACAAGACAAAGGGATAGAACACGGTCCAAAGGGTCCGACAGCAGAAGATCAGAACTACGAGCAACAGAATCTGGCGAACTCACCAAGAAGCACAAACTACATCTGGCAGGGATCAGGGGGAGACATCTAAATTAAGTACCTGGACAGTCACCAGAACACTGAACACTTGGAGCTGTCAATCAAGACAGACAACTCAGCAAGACAGTTTCCATAGAACAGCACAGCAATCACTCACTGAGCGGAGGAACCGTGACACTATTATTCTTATATAATAGAATAAATACACTTGACACAATAAATGCGTGTATTGAAAATAGGCCGTGATGTATTTCTTAAGAGTTACAAGTAAATATTTCAATAAATTAATAAATATCAGAATAAATATATCATGAAACTATAACATTTTCATAAGAACCAAACAACAATATTCCCCAATGACCAACTCCACCCAGGAAAAATTGAGTGATTATCCACCAGCCAGGACTTAAAAATCCTGCCCCCCCCCACCAAGCATCACAGCAAAATTGAAAATGTCGAGACCTATATACTGTATTTTATAGGAGTGCATTAAATCGCTCCTATAAAAGCCTCCAAATCCGAGTGCCTGTACGAAAAGCCACCTAACCTTGCAGAAAATGTTTCCATTGCTCTATTAACCCTTTTTCTGATCTTGTCCTTAAATGTAAAGTCTTTACAAGACAACACCAGTATTGGAACTATTTTAAAAAAACTAAACGAATGTCGGCAGCCAACATTTAAAGAAAAATCTCTCCACACATTTTTGAATTTGTCTATCTCATTCCCACCCGCATGAATGACAATTAAATGGAGTTAGGTCATAATAAAGCTAATTTCTTTAATTCTTTGCAAACATTTTCCCGTCTTAGTCCTCTAATACTGTGACAAAACTGTAAGTCCATGTTACAGTTTGGGTTCGGCCCCCAAAACACTGGGTGTTTGTTGAGCTTTCATGGGCATCTAATACATGTGCTTCTTCTGGGTGACTGCGGGCTGCTATTTTTAGGCTTGGGGGGAATATCCATGGCCTCTTACCAGCCTGGGAAAAACCAGTCCCCAGCTGTCTGCTTTAGCTTGGCTGGTTGTCAAAACTAAGGGGGGGGGCACTCTGTTTTTAAAATTATTTATTTAAATAATTAACAAATACGGTGTGGGGACCCCTCTATTCATGATAACCAGACTTGCTGGAGCTGACAGCTGAGGGTTGCAGCCCCTAGCTGTGAGTTTTGCCTGGCTGGTTATCAAAAATACAGGGGAACCCACACCAGGTTTTTTTTTTTAAATTATTTATTTACAGTGCAGGAGCCTGCTGATGAATACTCCCATCAGCCGGTCCTGCTCTCATTGTTTCTTAGCGGCAGCAGGAGTCAGATGATGGGCACAGTAGTCCCATCAACTGACACCAATGAATGGAGGTAAATTGTATACCTTTGATCATAGCTGTGGGCTCACGCTGTCATTTGACAGTGTGGGAACTTCAGCTGTCTGACCTCTTCACCGTGAGAAAAAGTCTCAGAGTGCAGAGGTGAGTTCACCAGGATATTGCCTCCATTCTCGATAACCAGCCTTGCTGAAGCTGAAAGCTGAAGGTTGCAGCCCACAGCAGTCAGTGTTGCCTGGCTGCTTATCAAAAATGCAGGGGAACCAACATAGTTTTTTTTTAATTATATATTTACAGTGCAGGAGCCGGCTGATGAATACTCCCATCCGCCACTCCTGCTCTCACGGTTATTAGCAGCAGGCGGCAGCTGTTGGGAGCAGTAGTCTCATAAGCGGACACCAGTGACCGGAGACAAACTTTATACCTCTGATCACAGATGCACGGCTGTCTGACCGGCAGTTATGGTTTTACTCCCAATCAGAAGCAGTGTTTGCCGGGTTGTCAAGCCCATGGCAGCGCGACAAACACCCGGTGTTTGGGGTCCGAACCCGAACAGTAACACTGACTTCCTGGTGAAGTCCATGTTCAATGTCTGTGCCTGAACAGTAGGTGTCCTGTATTGACGCCGAACTTTACTGTTCAGGTTCGCCCATCTCTAGTAATCTGTCCACTAAGGGAAAGACTGAACAAGGTAGATCCGCAAGGTAGAGGTGGAAGACTTAATGAGGGATTCTGGAAAAGTATATTTAAGAAGAAGAGAGGATGTTTAAATAATGTTGGCTTGTCAGACCAGGCTGAGATATGGTGGAAAACCTCTAAATGTCTAACTAGAGAGGAGTTCAAGGAAGAAAATCATGATAACAAGTTTTTGTATGTAAAAGTATGTAATAAAGACGGCACTTACCTCCCTGCCACTTCCAGGTTGACTCCACCCCCTTGTTCCTGAAGGATGGACATGTTGTGTATGTAGGATTCAGAACCCAAACCGTCGTGTATGTGGTGCCACCTGGCACATAGAAACAAACAAACCTACTACATACGTCATTGTTTTGCTGCCATCCAAGACTCAATAGGGCAATTACTCAGTCAAGGTGGGCAGCTAATCCTCAACCCCTGCTCCTCACCCGCAGCACTCGCCCAGATTGCTACCACCAGACGTAACACCCCAGTCTACGGGACCGGATACTGTAGAGCCCCAGGAGGGTGTGTGGCGTCCCGGGAGTCCTAGTGAAATGCTGGCTATGCTGAGTAGAATGTCAGACCCTGAAATGTTTCCCATGCCATTTGTAGATTAAATTAGAAAGACTTTCTCCTGTTGTTGGAGGGATATAGAGGATCTGGTGACAGCAAAGGCAGTGGATACCCCCTTGTGGTGGCTACAACAGGGGTCCAACACGCGGATGATACTTCTCTAGATTCATGGAAACAGTATGTGAAAAAACTTACACACAGTGGGGGCAGGCTAGGTTAGCTTCTCAAGAAAAAACACACAAAAATTGAGCTTGGTTTGAGTTTGTATACATGCAGCACATAAACGCATGTTCACGTTGGCCATAAAACATAAAACACCAGCAAGAACCAAAATGAGCAAAAACCCTGCTGTAACTAAATAAGTAAAAAAGCAAAAGTCCATTTAAATAACTCAGGGTTCTTAGTAATACTGTTTTTGATCAAAAATAGCATAAAAGCCATCCCACCATGACGAGGTGACCCCGATCGAGATGTCCTACACTGTCTAATATTAACCCCCTTCTGACATCTGATGTACTATCCCGTCGAGGTGGGGTGGGCCTGTATGACCACCGACGGGATAGTACGTCATAGCGATCGGCCGCGCTCACGGGGGGAGCGCAGCCGATCGCGACCGGGTGTCAGCTGCCTATCGCAGCTGACATCCGGCACAATGTGCCAGGAGCGGTCACGGACCGCTCCCGGCACATTAACCCCGGCACACCGCGATCAAACATGATCGCGGTGTGCCGGCGGTACAGGGAAGCATCGCACAGGGAGGGGGCTCCCTGCGTGCTTCCCTGAGATTCCCGGAGCCCCCCGAAGTTCTCTTACCTCCTTCCTCGCTGCAGGTCCTGGATCCAAAATGGCCGCGGCATCTGGGTCCTGCAGGGAGGGAGGTGGCTTCACAGCGCCTGCTCAGAGCAGGCACTGTGAAGCCTGGAGCTGTGCATGTCAGATCGTTGATCTGACACAGTGCACAGCAAAGTGTAAGATCGGCGATCTTACACTATAACATGATGCCCCCCCGGGGCAATGTTATAGTGTAAAAAAAAATTTTTTCACATGTGTAAAAAAATTTTAAAAAAATTCCCCCCCCCCAAAAAAAAAAATATTGTTCCTATAAATACATTTCTTTATCTAAATAAAAAAAACAATAAAAGTACACATATTTAGTATCGCAACGTCCGTAACGACCCCACCTATAAAACTGGCCCACTAGTTAACCCCTTCAGTGAACGCGGTAAAAAAAAAAAAAACGAGGCAAAAAACAACGCTTTATTATCATACCGCCAAACAAAAAGTGGAATAACACGCGATCAAAAAGATGGATATAAATAACCATGGTACCGCTGAAAACGTCATCTTGTCCCGCAAAAAACGAGCCACCATATAGCATCATCAGCGAAAAAATAAAAAAGTTATAGTCCTCAGAATAAAGCGATGCAAAAATAATTATTTTTTCTATAAAATAGTTTTTATCGTATAAAAGCGCCAAAACATAAAAAAAATATAAATGAGGTATCGCTGTAATCGCACTGACCCGAAGAATAAAACTGCTTTATCAATTTTACCAGACGTGGAACGGTATAAACGCCTCCCCCAAAAGAAATTCATGAGTAGCTGGTTTTTGGTCATTCTGCCTCACAAAAATCGGAATAAAAAGCGATCAAAAATTGTCACGTGCCCGAAAATGTTACCAATAAAAACGTCAACTCGTCCCGCAAAAAACAAGACCTCACATGACTCTGTGGACCAAAATATGGAAAAATTATAGCTCTCAAAATGTGGTAACGCAAAAAATATTCTTTGCAATAAAAAGCGTCTTTCAGTGTGTGACGGCTGCCAATCATAAAAATCCGCTAGAAAACCTGCTAGAAAAGTAAATCAAACCCCCCTTCATCACCCCCTTAGTTAGGGAAAAATTAAAAAAAAATTAAAAATGTATTTATTTCCATTTTCCCATTAGGGTTAGTGCTAGGGTTAGGGCTAGGGTTAGGGTTAGGGATAGGGTTAGAGTTAGGCCTAGGGTTAGGGCTAGGGTTAGGGCTAGGGTTAGGGCTAGGGTTAGGGTTAGGGCTAGGGTTAGGGTTAGAGCTAGGGCTAGGGTTAGGGCTACAGTTAGGGTTGGGGCTAAAGTTAGGGTTGGGGCTAAAGTTAGGGTTAGGGTTGGGGCTAAAGTTAGGGTTAGGGCTAGGGTTAGGGTTTGGATTACATTTACGGTTGGAAATAGGGTTGGGATTAGGGTTAGGGGTGTGTCTGGGTTAGAGGTTTGGTTAGGGTTACCGTTGAGATTAGGGTTAGGGGTGTGTTTGGATTAGGGTTTTAGTTATAATTGGGGGGTTTCCACTGTTTAGGCACATCAGGGGCTCTCCAAGCGCGACATGGGGTCCGATCTCAATTCCAGCTAATTCTGCATAGAAAAAGTAAAACAGTGCTCCTTCCCTTCCGAGCTCTCCCGTGTGCCCAAACAGGAGTTTACTCCAACATATGGGGTATCAGCGTACTCAGGACACATTGGACAACAACTTTTGGGGTCCAATTTCTCCTCTTACCCTCGGGAAAATACAAAACTGGGGGTAAAAAATAATTTTTGGGGGAAATTTTTTTTTATTTTCACGGCTCTGCGTTATAAACTGTAGTGAAACACTTGGGTGCTCAAAGTTCTCACAACACATCTAGGTAAGTTCTTTGGGGGTCTAGTTTCCAATATGGGGTCAATTGTGGGGGGTTTCTACTGTTTAAGTACATTAGGGGCTCTGCAAACGCAATGTGACGCCTACGGACCATTCCATCTAAGTCTGCATTCCAAATGGCGCTCCTTCTCTTCCGAGCCCTCCCATGCGCCCAAACGGTGGTTCCCCCCCACATATGGGGTATCAGCTTACACAAGACAAATTGGACAACAACTTTTGGGGTCCAATTTCTCCTCTTACCCTCAAGAAAATACAAAACTGGGGGCTAAAAAATAATTTTGGGGGGAAATTTTTTTTAAATTATTTTCACGGCTCTGCGTCATAAACTGTAGTGAAACACTTGGGGGTTCAAAGTTCTCACAACACATCTAGATAAGTTCCTTTGGGGGTCTAGTTTCCAATATGGGGTCACTTGTGAGGGGTTTCTACTGTTTAGGTACATTAGGGGCTCTGCAAACGCAATGTGACGCCTGCAGACCAATCCATCTAAGTCTGCATTCCAAATTATGCTCCTTCCCTTCCGAGCTCTGCCATGCGCTCAAACGGTGGTTCCCCCCCACATATCGGGTATCAGCGTACTCAGGACAAATTGGACAACAATATTTAGGGTCCAATGTCTCCTGTTACCCTTGGAAAAATACAAAACTGGGGGCTAAAAAATAATTTTTGTGGAAAAAAAATATTTTTTATTTGCACGGCTCTGCGTTATAAACTGTAGTGAAACACTTGTGGGTTCAAAGCTCTCACAACACATCTACATAAGTTCATTAGGGGGTCTACTTTCCAAAATGGTGTCACTTGTGGGGGGTTTCATTGTTAAGGCACATCAGTGGCTTTCCAAATGCAACATGGCGTCCCATCTCAATTCCTGTCAATTTTGCATTGAAAAGTCAAACGGCGCTCCTTCCCTTCCGAGCTCTCCCATGCGCCCCAAACAGTGGTTTACCCTCACATATAGGGTATCAGCGCACTCAGGACAAATTGTACAACAACTTTTGGGGACCAATTTCTTCTTTAACCTTTGGGTAAATAAAAAATTTGGGGCAAAAAGATAATTTTTGTGAAAAAATATGATTTTTTATTTTTATGGTTCTGCATTATAAACTTCTGTAAAGCACTTGGTGGGTCAAAGTGCTCACCACACCTCTAGATAAGTTCCTTAGGGGGTCTACTTTCAAAAATGGTGTCACTTGTGGGGGGTTTAAACTGTTTAGGTACATAAGGGGCTCTGCAAATGCATTGTGACGCCTGCAGACCATTCCATCTAAGTCTGCATTCCAAATGGCGCTCCTTCCCTTCCGAGCCCTCCCATGCACCCAAACGGTGGTTCCCCCCCACATATGGGGTATCAGCGCACTCAAGACAAATTGGACAACAAGTTTTGGGGTCCAATTTTTCCTGTTTATTTTTACGACTCTGCATTATAAACTTCTGTGAAGCCCTTGGTGGGTCAAAGTGCTCACCACACATCTAAATGAGTTCCTTAGGGGGTCTACTTTCCAAAATGGTGTCACTTGTGGGGGGTTTCAATGTTTAGGCACATCAATGGCTCTCCAAATGCAACATGGCGTCCCATCTCAATTCCTGTCAATTTTGCACTGAAAAGTCAAATGGCGCTCCTTCCATTCCGAGCTCTCCCATGTGCCCAAACAGTGGTTTACCCCACATATGGGGTATCAGCGTACTCAGGACAAATTGTACAACAACTTTTGGGGTCCAATTTCTTCTCTTTCCCTTGGGAAAATAAAAAATTGGGGGTGAAAAGATAATTTTTGTGAAAAAATATGATTTTTCATTTTTACGGTCCTGCATTATAAACTTCTGTAAAGCACTTGGTGAGTCAAAGTGCTCACCACACATCTAAATGAGTTCCTTAGGGGGTATACTTTCCAAAATGGTGTCACGTGTGGGGGGTTTCAATGTTTAGGCACATCAGGGGTTCTCCAAACGCAACATGTCGTTCCATCTCAATTCCAGTCAATTTTGCATTGAAAAGTCAAATGGCGCTCCTTTGCTTCCGAGCTCTGTCATGCGCCCAAACAGTGGTTTACCCCCACATATGGGGTATCAGCGTACTCAGGACAAATTGTACAACAACTTTTGGGGTCCATTTTCTCCTGTTAACCTTGGTAAAATAAAACAAATTGGAGCTGAAGTAAATTTTTGTGAAAAAAAGTTAAATGTTCATTTTTATTTAAACATTCCAAAAATTCCTGTTAAACACCTGAAGGGTTAATAAACTTCTTGAATGTGGTTTTGAGCACCTTGAGGGGTGCAGTTTTTAGAATGGTGTCACACTTGGGTATTTTCCATCATATAGACCCCTCAAAATGACTTAAAATGAGATGTGGTCCCTAAAAAAAAATGGTGTTGTAAAAACGAGAAATTGCTGGTCAACTTTTAACCCTTATAACTCCCTAACAAAAAAAAACTTTGGTTCCAAAATTGTGCTGATGTAAAGTAGACATGTGGGAAATGTTACTTCTTAAGTATTTTGTGTGACATATCTCTGTGATTTAATTGCATAAAAAATTGGAAAATTGTGAAATTTTCGCCAAATTTCCGTTTTTTTCACAAATAAACGCAGGTAATATCAAAGAAATTGTACAACTGTCATGAAGTACAATATGTCACGAGAAAACAATGTCAGAATCACTGGAATCCGTTGAAGCGTTCCAGAGTTATAACCTCATAAAGGGACAGTGGTCAGAATTGTAAAAATTGTAAAAAAATTGTAAAAATTGGCCCGGTCATTAACGTGCAAACCACCCTTGGGGGTAAAGGGGTTAAAAACCTTACCCTGTGTCAGAGGAGTTGACCTCAGTGTGTGAATAAGGACAGAAGACAAAAGGACCTGGTCCCAACCAATGAACACCAGTCTGGGGAAGCCTTTAAATGTAATTTCCAGCTCAGGAGAGGGAGGCCACACCCCGGCTTGCACAAAATGCAATAATACAAAGAAAAAACACAAAAATTGAGCTTGGTTTGAGTCGGTATAAATGCAGTGCATGAATGCATGTTCACATTGGCTATAAAACATACAAAGCTTACAAGAAACAAAATGAGCAAAAACTCTGCTGTAACCCAATAAGTAAAAAGCAAAAGTGCATCTAACTAACACAGTTCTTAGTAATATTGTTTTTGATTTAAAAAATAAAAAAGTTATCCCGCTGCGACAAGGTGACTGTGATCGGGAGGTCCTACAGTGTCTGAAATTTAAAACCTTACCATGTGTCAGTGTTGACCCCAGTGTGAATAAGGGCAGACAAAAAGGACCTGATCCCAACCAGAGTAGGTTGCTCTCCTTAAGCCTTAAAGGGATTATCCACTATTGTACATCCCTTTCTGAAGTGCCCACAATAGCATAGTTCTGCAACTTTGCTACAGTAATAGCTTGCTACTTCCAGTAGGCGGCACTAGAGCACACGTGGTACTTACCTCCTGGAGCGGTGCCATTCCCGTGATGTCGACGTTGTGATTTCCGGTGGTCACATGACGCTGTTATGTAACATGACCGCTGCAGACTATCAGAATTTGGTCGTCTGGGAATCCTCTTTGGTCAGTGGTAAATGATGCTGCAGAGACAAACATTTGTATTGCGCTTTTCTTACAGTGCAGTCGGGTGGAGAGAATGGATCAGTTTGGTATCATGTCCAGTAATCTAGACTGGGTCTACGTAACATTTATCTTTAAATGTCAGACTACACGGGAGGGGGGGATCTAGAATAGTAAATGTGTCCAGAGACGAGATCTCTCTGATTAATGCAGATAATGAGTTCCAGATGGTGGAGGCCGGATAACAAAGTGTGCAGCGGTGACAGATGGAAGTGTGCAGCGGTGACAGATGGAAGTGTGCAGCGGTGACAGATGGAAGTGTGCAGCGGTGACAGATGGAAGTATGCAGCGGTGACAGATGGAAGTGTGCAGCGGTGACAGATGGAAGTGTGCAGCGGTGACAGATGGAAGTGTGCAGCGGTGACAGATGGAAGTGTGCAGCGGTGACAGATGGAAGTGTGCAGCGGTGACAGATGGAAGTGTGCAGCGATGACAGATGGAAGTATGCAGCGGTGACAGATGGAAGTGTGCAGCGGTGACAGATGGAAGTGTGCAGCGGTGACAGATGGAAGTGTGCAGCGGTGACAGATGGAAGTGTGCAGCGGTGACAGATGGAAGTGTGCAGCGGTGACAGATGGAAGTGTGCAGCGGTGACAGATGGAAGTGTGCAGCGGTGACAGATGGAAGTGTGCAGCGGTGACAGATGGAAGTGTGCAGAGATGACAGATGGAAGTGTGCAGAGATGACAGATGGAAGTGTGCAGAGATGACAGATGGAAGTGTGCAGAGATGACAGATGGAAGTGTGCAGAGATGACAGATGGAAGTGTGCAGCGGTGACAGATGGAAGTGTGCAGAGATGACAGATGGAAGTGTGCAGAGATGACAGATGGAAGTGTACAGAGATGACAGATGGAAGTGGGCAGCGGTGACAGATGGAAGTGTGCAGCGGTGACAGATGGAAGTGTGGAGCGATGACAGATGGAAGTGTGCAGCGATGACAGATGGAAGTGGGCAGCGGTGACAGATGGAAGTGTGCAGAGATGACAGATGGAAGTGTGCAGCGATGACAGATGGAAGTGTGCAGCGGTGACAGATGGAAGTGTGCAGCGATGACAGATGGAAGTGTGCAGCGGTGACAGATGGAAGTGGGCAGCGGTGACAGATGGAAGTGTGCAGCGGTGACAGATGGAAGTGTGCAGCGATGACAGATGGAAGTGTGCAGCGGTGACAGATGGAAGTGGGCAGCGGTGACAGATGGAAGTGTGCAGCGATGACAGATGGAAGTGTGCAGCGATGACAGATGGAAGTGTGCAGCGATGACAGAAGGAGGAAGTGTGCAGCGATGACAGATGGAAGTGTGCAGCAATGACAGATGGAAGTGTGCAGCGATGACAGATGGAAGTGTGCAGCGGTGACAGATGGAAGTGGGCAGCGGTGACAGATGGAAGTGTGCAGCGATGACAGATGGAAGTGTGCAGCGATGACAGATGGAAGTGTGCAGCGATGACAGATGGAAGTGTGCAGCGATGACAGATGGAAGTGTGCAGCGATGACAGATGGAAGTGTGCAGCGATGACAGAAGGAGGAAGTGTGCAGCGATGACAGATGGAAGTGTGCAGCGATGACAGAAGGAGGAAGTGTGCAGCGATGACAGATGGAAGTGTGCAGCGATGACAGAAGGAGGAAGTGTGCAGCGATGACAGATGGAAGTGTGGAGCGGTGACAGATGGAAGTGTGCAGCGATGACAGATGGAAGTGTGGAGCGGTGACAGATGGAAGTGTGCAGCGATGACAGATGGAAGTGGGCAGCGGTGACAGATGGAAGTGTGCAGCGGTGACAGATGGAAGTGTGCAGAGATGACAGATGGAAGTGTGCAGCGATGACAGATGGAAGTGTGCAGCGGTGACAGATGGAAGTGTGCAGCGGTGACAGATGCAAGTGTGGAGCGGTGACAGATGGAAGTGTGCAGCGGTGACAGATGGAAGTGTGCAGCGGTGACAGATGGAAGTGTGCAGCGGTGACAGATGGAAGTGTGCAGCGGTGACAGATGGAAGTGTGCAGCGATGACAGATGGAAGTGTGCAGCGGTGACAGATGGAAGTGGGCAGCGGTGACAGATGGAAGTGGGCAGCGGTGACAGATGGAAGTGTGCAGCGATGACAGATGGAAGTGTGCAGCGGTGACAGATGGAAGTGTGCAGCGGTGACAGATGGAAGTGTGCAGCGATGACAGATGGAAGTGGGCAGCGATGACAGATGGAAGTGTGCAGCGATGACAGATGGAAGTGTGCAGAGATGACAGATGGAAGTGTGGAGCGGTGACAGAAGGAAGTGTGCAGCGATGACAGATGGAAGTGTGCAGCGATGACAGATGGAAGTGTGCAGCGATGACAGATGGAAGTGTGCAGGGATGACAGATGGAAGTGTGCAGCGGTGACAGATGGAAGTGTGTAGCGATGACAGATGGAAGTGTGCAGCGATGACAGATGGAAGTGTGCAGCGATGATAGATGGAAGTGTGCAGCGGTGACAGATGGAAGTGTGCAGCGATGACAGATGGAAGTGTGCAGCGGTGACAGATGGAAGTGTGCAGCGATGAAAGATGGAAGTGTGCAGCAGTGACAGATGGAAGTGTGCAGAGATGACAAATGGAAGTGTGCAGCGATGACAGATGGAAGTGTGCAGCGATGACAGATGGAAGTGTGCAGAGATGACAGATGGAAGTGTGCAGCGATGACAGATGGAAGTGTGCAGCGGTGACAGATGGAAGTGTGCAGAGATGACAGATGGAAGTGTGCAGCGATGACAGATGGAAGTGTGCAGCGATGACAGATGGAAGTGTGCAGCGGTGACAGATGGAAGTGGGCAGCGGTGACAGATGGAAGTGTGCAGCGGTGACAGATGGAAGTGTGCAGAGATGACAGATGGAAGTGTGCAGCGATGACAGATGGAAGTGTGCAGCGGTGACAGATGGAAGTGTGCAGCGGTGACAGATGGAAGTGTGCAGTGATGACAGATGGAAGTGTGCAGCGATGACAGATGGAAGTGTGCAGCGGTGACAGATGGAAGTGGGCAGCGGTGACAGATGGAAGTGTGCAGCGGTGACAGATGGAAGTGTGCAGCGATGACAGATGGAAGTGTGCAGCGATGACAGAAGGAGGAAGTGTGCAGCGATGACAGATGGAAGTGGGCAGCGGTGACAGATGGAAGTATGCAGCGATGACAGATGGAAGTGTGCAGGGATGACAGATGGAAGTGTGCAGCGGTGACAGATGGAAGTGTGCAGCGATGACAGATGGAAGTGTGCAGCGATGACAGATGGAAGTGTGCAGGGATGAAAGATGGAAGTGTGCAGCGGTGACAGATGGAAGTGTGCAGCGATGACAGATGGAAGTGTGCAGCGGTGACAGATGGAAGTGTGCAGCGATGAAAGATGGAAGTGTGCAGCAGTGACAGATGGAAGTGTGCAGAGATGACAGATGGAAGTGTGCAGCGATGACAGATGGAAGTGTGCAGCGGTGACAGATGGAAGTGTGCAGAGATGACAGATGGAAGTGTGCAGCGATGACAGATGGAAGTGTGCAGCGGTGACAGATGGAAGTGTGCAGAGATGACAGATGGAAGTGTGCAGCGATGACAGATGGAAGTGTGCAGCGATGACAGATGGAAGTGTGCAGCGGTGACAGATGGAAGTGGGCAGCGGTGACAGATGGAAGTGTGCAGCGGTGACAGATGGAAGTGTGCAGAGATGACAGATGGAAGTGTGCAGCGATGACAGATGGAAGTGTGCAGCGGTGACAGATGGAAGTGTGCAGCGGTGACAGATGGAAGTGTGCAGTGATGACAGATGGAAGTGTGCAGCGATGACAGATGGAAGTGTGCAGCGGTGACAGATGGAAGTGGGCAGCGGTGACAGATGGAAGTGTGCAGCGGTGACAGATGGAAGTGTGCAGCGATGACAGATGGAAGTGTGCAGCGATGACAGAAGGAGGAAGTGTGCAGCGATGACAGATGGAAGTGGGCAGCGGTGACAGATGGAAGTATGCAGCGATGACAGATGGAAGTGTGCAGGGATGACAGATGGAAGTGTGCAGCGGTGACAGATGGAAGTGTGCAGCGATGACAGATGGAAGTGTGCAGCGATGACAGATGGAAGTGTGCAGGGATGAAAGATGGAAGTGTGCAGCGGTGACAGATGGAAGTGTGCAGTGATGACAGATGGAAGTGTGCAGCGATGACAGATGGAAGTGTGCAGCGGTGACAGATGGAAGTGTGCAGCGATGACAGATGGAAGTGTGCAGCGATGACAGATGGAAGTGTGCAGCGGTGACAGATGGAAGTGTGCAGCGATGACAGATGGAAGTGTGCAGCGATGACAGATGGAAGTGTGGAGCGGTGACAGAAGGAAGTGTGGAGCGGTGACAGATGGAAGTGTGCAGCGATGACAAATGGAAGTGTGGAGCGATGATAGATGGAAGTGTGCAGCAATGACAGATGGAAGTGTGCAGCGATGACAGATGGAAGTGTGCAGCGATGACAGATGGAAGTGTGCAGCGGAGACAGATGGAAGTGTGCAGCGGTGACAGATGGAAGTGTGCAGCGATGACAGATGGAAGTGTGCAGCGATGACAGATGGAAGTGTGCAGCGATGACAGATGGAAGTGTGCAGCGATGACAGATGGAAGTGTGCAGCGGTGACAGATGGAAGTGTGCAGCGATGACAGATGGAAGTGTGCAGCGATGACAGATGGAAGTGTGGAGCGGTGACAGAAGGAAGTGTGGAGCGGTGACAGATGGAAGTGTGCAGCGATGACAAATGGAAGTGTGGAGCGATGATAGATGGAAGTGTGCAGCGGAGACAGATGGAAGTGTGCAGCGGTGACAGATGGAAGTGTGCAGCGATGACAGATGGAAGTGTGCAGCGATGACAGATGGAAGTGTGCAGCGATGACAGATGGAAGTGTGGAGCGGTGACAGAAGGAAGTGTGGAGCGGTGACAGATGGAAGTGTGCAGCGATGACAAATGGAAGTGTGGAGCGATGATAGATGGAAGTGTGCAGCGGAGACAGATGGAAGTGTGCAGCGGTGACAGATGGAAGTGTGCAGCGGTGACAGATGGAAGTGTGCAGCGATGACAGATGGAAGTGTGCAGCGATGACAGATGGAAGTGTGCAGCGATGACAGATGGAAGTGTGCAGCGATGACAGATGGAAGTGTGCAGCGGTGACAGATGGAAGTGTGCAGCGGTGACAGATGGAAGTGTGCAGCGATGACAGATGGAAGTGTGCAGCGATGACAGATGGAAGTGTGGAGCGGTGACAGAAGGAAGTGTGGAGCGGTGACAGATGGAAGTGTGCAGCGATGACAAATGGAAGTGTGGAGCGATGATAGATGGAAGTGTGCAGCGGAGACAGATGGAAGTGTGCAGCGGTGACAGATGGAAGTGTGCAGCGATGACAGATGGAAGTGTGCAGCGATGACAGATGGAAGTGTGCAGCGATGACAGATGGAAGTGTGCAGCGGTGACAGATGGAAGTGTGCAGCGATGACAGATGGAAGTGTGCAGCGATGACAGATGGAAGTGTGGAGCGGTGACAGAAGGAAGTGTGGAGCGGTGACAGATGGAAGTGTGCAGCGATGGCAAATGGAAGTGTGGAGCGATGATAGATGGAAGTGTGCAGCGGAGACAGATGGAAGTATGCAGCGGTGACAGATGGAAGTGTGCAGCGATGACAGATGGAAGTGTGCAGCGGTGACAGATGGAAGTGTGTAGCGATGACAGATGGAAGTGTGCAGCGGTGACAGATGGAAGTGTGCAGCGATGACAGATGGAAGTGTGCAGCGGAGACAGATAGAAGTGTGCAGAGATGACAGATGGAAGTGTGCAGCGATGACAGATGGAAGTGTGCAGAGATGACAGATAGAAGTGTGCAGAGATGACAGATGGAAGTGTGCAGCGATGACAGATGGAAGTGTGCAGCGATGACAGATGGAAGTGTGCAGCGATGATAGATGGAAGTGTGCAGCGATGACAGATGGAAGTGTGCAGCGATGACAGATGGAAGTGTGTAGCGATGACAGATGGAAGTGTGCAGCGATGACAGATGGAAGTGTGCAGCGATGACAGATGGAAGTGTGCAGCGGTGACAGATGGAAGTGTGCAGCGATGACAGATGGAAGTGTGCAGCGGTGACAGATGGAAGTGTGGAGCGGTGACAGATGGAAGTGTGCAGCGATGACAGATGGAAGTGTGCAGCGATGACAGATGGAAGTGTGCAGCGGAGACAGATGGAAGTGTGCAGCGGTGACAGATGGAAGTGTGTAGCGATGACAGATGGAAGTGTGCAGCGGTGACAGATGGAAGTGTGCAGCGGAGACAGACAGAAGTGTGCAGAGATGACAGATGGAAGTGTGCAGCAATGATAGATGGAAGTGTGCAGCGGAGACAGATGTAAGTGCGCAGCGATAACAGATGGAAGTGTGCAGCGATGACAGATGGAAGTGTGTAGCGATGACAGATGGAAGTGTGCAGCGATGACAGATGGAAGTGTGCAGCAATGACAGATGGAAGTGTGCAGCGATGACAGAAGGAGGAAGTGTGCAGCGATGACAGATGGAAGTGTGCAGCGATGACAGATGGAAGTGTGCAGCGGTGACAGATGGAAGTGTGCAGCGATGACAGATGGAAGTGTGCAGCGATGACAGAAGGAGGAAGTGTGCAGCGATGACAGATGGAAGTGTGTAGCGATGACAGATGGAAGTGTGCAGCGATGACAGATGGAAGTGTGCAGCGGTGACAGATGGAAGTGTGCAGCGATGACAGATGGAAGTGTGCAGCGATGACAGATGGAAGTGTGCAGCGATGACAGATGGAAGTGTGCAGCGGAGACAGATAGAAGTGTGCAGAGATGACAGATGGAAGTGTGCAGCGATGACAGATGGAAGTGTGTAGAGATGACAGATAGAAGTGTGCAGCGATGACAGATGGAAGTGTGCAGAGATGACAGATGGAAGTGTGCAGCGATGATAGATGGAAGTGTGCAGCGGAGACAGATAGAAGTGTGCAGAGATGACAGATGGAAGTGTGGAGCGATGATAGATGGAAGTGTGCAGAGATGACAGATGGAAGTGTGCAGCGATGACAGATGGAAGTGTGCAGCGATGATAGATGGAAGTGTGCAGAGATGACAGATGGAAGTGTGCAGCGATGACAGATGGAAGTGTGCAGAGATGACAGATGGAAGTGTGCAGCGATGATAGATGGAAGTGTGCAGAGATGACAGATGGAAGTGTGCAGCGATGATAGATGGAAGTGTGCAGCGGAGACAGATAGAAGTGTGCAGAGATGACAGATGGAAGTGTGCAGCGATGATAGATGGAAGTGTGCAGCGGAGACAGATAGAAGTGTGCAGAGATGACAGATGGAAGTATGCAGAGATGACAGATGGAAGTGTGGAGCGATGACAGATGGAAGTATGCAGCGATGACAGATGGAAGTGTGCAGCGATGACAGATGGAAGTGTGGAGCGGTGACAGATGGAAGTGTGCAGCGATGACAGATGGAAGTGTGCAGCGATGACAGATGGAAGTGTGCAGCGATGACAAATGGAAGTGTGGAGCGATGACGGATGGAAGTGTGCAGCGGTGACGGATGGAAGTGTGCAGCGGTGACAGATGGAAGTGTGGAGCGATGACAGATGGAAGCGTGCAGCGGTGACAGATGGAAGTGTGTAGCGATGACAGATGGAAGTGTGCAGCGATGACAGATGGAAGTGTGGAGCGATGACAGATGGAAGTGTGCAGCGATGACAGATGGAAGTGTGGAGCGGAGACAGATGGAAGTGTGCAGCGGTGACAGATGGAAGTGTGGAGCGGAGACAGATGGAAGTGTGCAGCGATGACAGATGGAAGTGTGGAGCGGTGACAGATGGAAATGTGCAGCGATGACAGATGGAAGTGTGTAGCGGTGACAGAAGGAAGTGTGCAGCGATGACAGATGGAAGTGTGCAGCGATGACAGATGGAAGTGTGGAGCGGTGACAGAAGGAAGTGTGCAGCGATGACAGATGGAAGTGTGCAGCGATGACAGATGGAAGTGTGGAGCGGTGACAGATGGAAGTGTGCAGCGATGACAGATGGAAGTGTGCAGCGATGACAGATGGAAGTGTGGAGCGGTGACAGATGGAAGTGTGCAGCGATGACAGATGGAAGTGTGCAGCGATGACAGATGGAAGTGTGGAGCGGTGACAGATGGAAGTGTGGAGCGATGAAGGATGGAAGTGTGCAGCGATGACAGATGGAAGTGTGCAGCGATGACAGATGGAAGTGTGGAGCGGTGACAGATGGAAGTGTGCAGCGATGACAGATGGAAGTGTGCAGCGGTGACAGAAGGAAGTGTGCAGCGATGACAGATGGAAGTGTGCAGCGGTGACAGATGGAAGTGTGGAGCGATGACAGATGGACGTGTGGAGCGGTGACAGATGGAAGTGTGCAGCGATGACAGATGGAAGTGTGCAGCGATGACAGATGGAAGTGTGGAGCGGTGACAGATGGAAGTGTGCAGCGATGACAGATGGAAGTGTGCAGCGATGACAGATGGAAGTGTGCAGCGATGACAGATGGAAGTGTGGAGCGGTGACAGATGGAAGTGTGCAGCGATGACAGATGGAAGTGTGGAGCGGTGACAGATGGAAGTGTGGAGCGGTGACAGAAGGAAGTGTGCAGCGATGACAGATGGAAGTGTGCAGCGGTGACAGATGAAAGTGTGCAGCGATGACAGATGGAAGTGTGGAGCGGTGACAGAAGGAAGTGTGCAGCGATGACAGATGGAAGTGTGGAGCGGTGACAGAAGGAAGTGTGCAGCGATGACAGATGGAAGTGTGGAGCGGTGACAGATGGAAGTGTGCAGCGATGACAGATGGAAGTGTGGAGCGGTGACAGAAGGAAGTGTGCAGCGATGACAGATGGAAGTGTGCAGCGGTGACAGATGGAAGTGTGCAGCGATGACAGATGGAAGTGTGGAGCGGTGACAGAAGGAAGTGTGCAGCGATGACAGATGGAAGTGTGCAGCGGTGACAGATGGAAGTGTGCAGCGATGACAGATGGAAGTGTGCAGCGATGACAGATGGAAGTGTGCAGCGATGACAGATGGAAGTGTGCAGCGATGAAAGATGGAAGTGTGCAGCGATGACAGATGGAAGTGTGCAGCGGTGACAGATGGAAGTGTGCAGCGATGACAGATGGAAGTGTGCAGCGGTGACAGATGGAAGTGTGCAGAGATGACAGATGGAAGGGTGCAGCGGTGACAGATGGAAGTGTGCAGAGATGACAGATGGAAGTGTGGAGCGGTGACAGATGGAAGCGTGCAGCGGTGACAGATGGAAGAGTGCAGAGATGACAGATGGAAGTGTGGAGCGGTGACAGATGGAAGTGTGCAGCGATGACAGATGGAAGTGTGCAGCGATGACAAATGGAAGTGTGGAGCGATGATAGATGGAAGTGTGCAGCGATGACAGATGGAAGTGTGGAGCGGTGAAAGATGGAAGTGTGCAGCGATGATAGATGGAAGTGTGGAGCGATGACAGATGGAAGTGTGGAGCGATGAAAGATGGAAGTGTGCAGCGATGACAGATGGAAGTGTGGAGCGATGAAAGATGGAAGTGTGCAGCGATAACAAATGGAAGTGTGGAGCGATGATAGATGGAAGTGTGGAGCGATGACAGATGGAAGCGTGCAGCGGTGACAGATGGAAGTGTGCAGCGGTGACAGATGGAAGTGTGCAGCGATGACAGATGGAAGTGTGGAGCGGTGACAGAAGGAAGTGTGAAGCGATGACAGATGGAAGTGTGCAGCGGTGACAGATGGAAGTGTGCAGCGATGACAGATGGAAGTGTGCAGCGGAGACAGATAGAAGTGTGCAGAGATGACAGATGGAAGTGTGGAGCGGTGACAGATGGAAGTGTGGAGCGATGACAGATGGAAGTGTGCAGCGGTGACAGATGGAAGTGTGCAGCAATGACAGATCGAAGTGTGGAGCGATGATGGATGGAAGTGTGCAGCGATGACAGATGGATGTGTGCAGCGATGACAGATGGAAGTGTGGAGCGGTGACAGATGGAAGTGTGCAGCGATGACAGATGGAAGTGTGCAGCGGTGACAGAAGGAAGTGTGCAGCGATGACAGATGGAAGTGTGCAGCGGTGACAGATGGAAGTGTGCAGCGATGACAGATGGAAGTGTGCAGCGATGACAGATGGAAGTGTGGAGCGATGACAGAAGGAGGAAGTGTGCAGCGATGACAGATGGAAGTGTGTAGCGATGACAGATGGAAGTGTGCAGCAATGACAGATGGAAGTGTGCAGCGATGACAGAAGGAGGAAGTGTGCAGCGATGACAGATGGAAGTGTGTAGCGATGACAGATGGAAGTGTGCAGCGATGACAGATGGAAGTGTGCAGCGGTGACAGATGGAAGTGTGCAGCGATGACAGATGGAAGTGTGCAGCGATGACAGAAGGAGGAAGTGTGCAGCGATGACAGATGGAAGTGTGTAGCGATGACAGATGGAAGTGTGCAGCGATGACAGATGGAAGTGTGCAGCAATGACAGATGGAAGTGTGCAGCGATGACAGAAGGAGGAAGTGTGCAGCGATGACAGATGGAAGTGTGTAGCGATGACAGATGGAAGTGTGCAGCGATGACAGATGGAAGTGTGCAGCAATGACAGATGGAAGTGTGCAGCGATGACAGAAGGAGGAAGTGTGCAGCGATGACAGATGGAAGTGTGCAGCGATGACAGATGGAAGTGTGCAGCGGTGACAGATGGAAGTGTGCAGCGATGACAGATGGAAGTGTGCAGCGATGACAGAAGGAGGAAGTGTGCAGCGATGACAGATGGAAGTGTGTAGCGATGACAGATGGAAGTGTGCAGCGATGACAGATGGAAGTGTGCAGCGGTGACAGATGGAAGTGTGCAGCGATGACAGATGGAAGTGTGCAGCGATGACAGATGGAAGTGTGCAGCGATGACAGATGGAAGTGTGCAGCGGAGACAGATAGAAGTGTGCAGAGATGACAGATGGAAGTGTGCAGCGATGACAGATGGAAGTGTGTAGAGATGACAGATAGAAGTGTGCAGCGATGACAGATGGAAGTGTGCAGAGAT
Organism: Ranitomeya imitator; assembly: GCF_032444005.1. Taxonomy (NCBI): domain Eukaryota; kingdom Metazoa; phylum Chordata; class Amphibia; order Anura; family Dendrobatidae; genus Ranitomeya; species Ranitomeya imitator. Next base: position 1,218,857,940 of record NC_091282.1, on the reverse strand, counting down.
GACAGATGGAAGTGTGCAGCGATGATAGATGGAAGTGTGCAGCGGAGACAGATAGAAGTGTGCAGAGATGACAGACGGAAGTGTGGAGCGATGATAGATGGAAGTGTGCAGAGATGACAGATGGAAGTGTGCAGCGATGACAGATGGAAGTGTGCAGCGATGACAGATGGAAGTGTGCAGCGATGATAGATGGAAGTGTGCAGAGATGACAGATGGAAGTGTGCAGCGATGATAGATGGAAGTGTGCAGAGATGACAGATGGAAGTGTGCAGCGATGATAGATGGAAGTGTGCAGCGGAGACAGATAGAAGTGTGCAGAGATGACAGATGGAAGTGTGCAGCGATGATAGATGGAAGTGTGCAGCGGAGACAGATAGAAGTGTGCAGAGATGACAGATGGAAGTATGCAGAGATGACAGATGGAAGTGTGGAGCGATGACAGATGGAAGTATGCAGCGATGACAGATGGAAGTGTGCAGCGATGACAGATGGAAGTGTGGAGCGGTGACAGATGGAAGTGTGCAGCGATGACAGATGGAAGTGTGCAGCGATGACAGATGGAAGTGTGCAGCGATGACAAATGGAAGTGTGGAGCGATGACGGATGGAAGTGTGCAGCGGTGACAGATGGAAGTGTGCAGCGGTGACAGATGGAAGTGTGGAGCGATGACAGATGGAAGCGTGCAGCGGTGACAGATGGAAGTGTGTAGCGATGACAGATGGAAGTGTGCAGCGATGACAGATGGAAGTGTGGAGCGATGACAGATGGAAGTGTGCAGCGATGACAGATGGAAGTGTGGAGCGGAGACAGATGGAAGTGTGCAGCGGTGACAGATGGAAGTGTGGAGCGGAGACAGATGGAAGCGTGCAGCGGTGACAGATGGAAGTGTGCAGCGGTGACAGATGGAAGTGTGCAGCGATGACAGATGGAAGTGTGCAGCGGAGACAGATAGAAGTGTGTAGAGATGACAGATAGAAGTGTGCAGCGATGACAGATGGAAGTGTGCAGCGGAGACAGATGGAAGTGTGCAGCGGTGACAGATGGAAGTGTGCAGAGATGACAGATGGAAGTGTGCAGAGATGACAGATGGAAGTGTGCAGCGGAGACAGATGGAAGTGTGCAGCGGTGACAGATGGAAGTGTGCAGAGATGACAGATGGAAGTGTGCAGAGATGACAGATGGAAGTGTGCAGCGGTGACAGATGGAAGTGTGCAGCGGTGACAGATGGAAGTGTGTAGCGATGACAGATGGAAGTGTGCAGCGGTGACAGATGGAAGTGTGCAGCGATGACAGATGGAAGTGTGCAGCGGAGACAGATGGAAGTGTGCAGAGATGACAGATGGAAGTGTGGAGCGATGACAGATGGAAGTGTGCAGCGATGACAGATGGAAGTGTGCAGAGATGACAGATTGAAGTGTAGAGCGATGACAGATGGAAGTGTGCAGCGATGACAGATGGAAGTGTGCAGCGATAACAAATGGAAGTGTGGAGCGATGATGGATGGAAGTGTGCAGCGATGACAGATGGAAGTGTGCAGCGATGACAGATGGAAGTGTGGAGCGGTGACAGATGGAAGTGTGCAGCGATGACAGATGGAAGTGTGCAGCGGTGACAGATGGAAGTGTGCAGCGATGACAGATGGAAGTGTGGAGCGGTGACAGAAGGAAGTGTGCAGCGATGACAGATGGAAGTGTGCAGCGATGACAGATGGAAGTGTGGAGCGGTGACAGATGGAAGTGTGCAGCGATGACAGATGGAAGTGTGCAGCGATGACAGATGGAAGTGTGCAGCGGAGACAGATAGAAGTGTGCAGAGATGACAGATGGAAGTGTGCAGCGATGACAGATGGAAGTGTGCAGCGGAGACAGATAGAAGTGTGCAGCGATGACAGATGGAAGTATGCAGCGATGACAGATGGAAGTGTGCAGCGGAGACAGATGGTAGTGTGCAGAGATGACAGATGGAAGTGTGCAGAGATGACAGATGGAAGTGTGCAGCGGTGACAGATGGAAGTGTGCAGCGGTGACAATGGAAGTGTGTGCCGATGACAGATGGAAGTGTGCAGCGGTGACAGATGGAAGTGTGCAGCGATGAAAGATGGAAGTGTGCAGCGGAGACAGATAGAAGTGTGCAGAGATGACAGATGGAAGTGTGCAGCGATGATAGATGGAAGTGTGCAGCGATGACAGATGGAAGTGTGCAGAGATGACAGATGGAAGTGTGGAGCGATGACAGATGGAAGTATGCAGCGATGACAGATGGAAGTGTGCAGCGATGACAGATGGAAGTGTGCAGCGATGACAAATGGAAGTGTGCAGCGGTGACAGATGGAAGTGTGCAGCGATGACAGATGGAAGTGTGGAGCGGTGACAGATGGAAATGTGCAGCGATGACAGATGGAAGTGTGTAGCGGTGACAGAAGGAAGTGTGCAGCGATGACAGATGGAAGTGTGCAGCGATGACAGATGGAAGTGTGGAGCGGTGACAGAAGGAAGTGTGCAGCGATGACAGATGGAAGTGTGCAGCGATGACAGATGGAAGTGTGCAGCGATGACAGATGGAAGTGTGGAGCGGTGACAGATGGAAGTGTGCAGCGATGACAGATGGAAGTGTGCAGCGATGACAGATGGAAGTGTGGAGCGGTGACAGATGGAAGTGTGCAGCGATGACAGATGGAAGTGTGCAGCGATGACAGATGGAAGTGTGGAGCGGTGACAGATGGAAGTGTGGAGCGATGAAGGATGGAAGTGTGCAGCGATGACAGATGGAAGTGTGCAGCGATGACAGATGGAAGTGTGGAGCGGTGACAGATGGAAGTGTGCAGCGATGACAGATGGAAGTGTGCAGCGGTGACAGAAGGAAGTGTGCAGCGATGACAGATGGAAGTGTGCAGCGGTGACAGATGGAAGTGTGGAGCGATGACAGATGGACGTGTGGAGCGGTGACAGATGGAAGTGTGCAGCGATGACAGATGGAAGTGTGCAGCGATGACAGATGGAAGTGTGGAGCGGTGACAGATGGAAGTGTGCAGCGATGACAGATGGAAGTGTGCAGCGATGACAGATGGAAGTGTGCAGCGATGACAGATGGAAGTGTGGAGCGGTGACAGATGGAAGTGTGCAGCGATGACAGATGGAAGTGTGGAGCGGTGACAGATGGAAGTGTGGAGCGGTGACAGAAGGAAGTGTGCAGCGATGACAGATGGAAGTGTGCAGCGGTGACAGATGAAAGTGTGCAGCGATGACAGATGGAAGTGTGGAGCGGTGACAGAAGGAAGTGTGCAGCGATGACAGATGGAAGTGTGGAGCGGTGACAGAAGGAAGTGTGCAGCGATGACAGATGGAAGTGTGGAGCGGTGACAGATGGAAGTGTGCAGCGATGACAGATGGAAGTGTGGAGCGGTGACAGAAGGAAGTGTGCAGCGATGACAGATGGAAGTGTGCAGCGGTGACAGATGGAAGTGTGCAGCGATGACAGATGGAAGTGTGGAGCGGTGACAGAAGGAAGTGTGCAGCGATGACAGATGGAAGTGTGCAGCGGTGACAGATGGAAGTGTGCAGCGATGACAGATGGAAGTGTGCAGCGATGACAGATGGAAGTGTGCAGCGATGACAGATGGAAGTGTGCAGCGATGAAAGATGGAAGTGTGCAGCGATGACAGATGGAAGTGTGCAGCGGTGACAGATGGAAGTGTGCAGCGATGACAGATGGAAGTGTGCAGCGATGACAGATGGAAGGGTGCAGCGGTGACAGATGGAAGTGTGCAGAGATGACAGATGGAAGGGTGCAGCGGTGACAGATGGAAGAGTGCAGAGATGACAGATGGAAGTGTGGAGCGGTGACAGATGGAAGTGTGCAGCGATGACAGATGGAAGTGTGCAGCGATGACAAATGGAAGTGTGGAGCGATGATAGATGGAAGTGTGCAGCGATGACAGATGGAAGTGTGGAGCGGTGAAAGATGGAAGTGTGCAGCGATGATAGATGGAAGTGTGGAGCGATGACAGATGGAAGTGTGGAGCGATGAAAGATGGAAGTGTGCAGCGATGACAGATGGAAGTGTGGAGCGATGAAAGATGGAAGTGTGCAGCGATAACAAATGGAAGTGTGGAGCGATGATAGATGGAAGTGTGGAGCGATGACAGATGGAAGCGTGCAGCGGTGACAGATGGAAGTGTGCAGCGATGACAGATGGAAGTGTGCAGCGATGACAGATGGAAGGGTGCAGCGGTGACAGATGGAAGTGTGCAGAGATGACAGATGGAAGGGTGCAGCGGTGACAGATGGAAGTGTGCAGAGATGACAGATGGAAGTGTGGAGCGGTGACAGATGGAAGTGTGCAGCGATGACAGATGGAAGTGTGCAGCGATGACAGATGGAAGTGTGCAGCGATGACAGATGGAAGTGTGCAGCGATGACAGATGGAAGTGTGCAGCGATGACAGATGGAAGTGTGCAGCGATGACAGATGGAAGTGTGCAGCGATGACAGATGGAAGTGTGGAGCGGTGACAGATGGAAGTGTGCAGCGATGACAGATGGAAGTGTGCAGCGATGACAGATGGAAGTATGCAGCGATGACAGATGGAAGTGTGCAGCGGAGACAGATGGAAGTGTGCAGCGGTGACAGATGGAAGTGTGTAGCGATGACAGATGGAAGTGTGCAGCGGTGACAGATGGAAGTGTGCAGCGATGACAGATGGAAGTGTGCAGCGGAGACAGATAGAAGTGTGCAGAGATGACAGATGGAAGTGTGCAGAGATGACAGATGGAAGTGTGCAGCGGTGACAGATGGAAGTGTGCAGCGGTGACAGATGGAAGTGTGCAGCGGTGACAGATGGAAGTGTGTAGCGATGACAGATGGAAGTGTGCAGCGGTGACAGATGGAAGTGTGCAGCGATGACAGATGGAAGTGTGCAGCGATGACAGATGGAAGTGTGCAGAGATGACAGATGGAAGTGTGGAGCGATGACAGATGGAAGTGTGGAGCGATGACAGATGGAAGTGTGCAGAGATGACAGATGGAAGTGTGCAGAGATGACAGATGGAAGTGTGGAGCGATGATAGATGGAAGTGTGCAGCGGAGACAGATAGAAGTGTGCAGAGATGACAGATGGAAGTGTGGAGCGGTGACAGATGGAAGTGTGCAGAGATGACAGATGGAAGTGTGCAGCGATGATAGATGGAAGTGTGCAGCGGAGACAGATGGAAGTGTGCAGCGATGACAGATGGAAGTGTGCAGAGATGACAGATGGAAGTGTGGAGCGATGACAGATGGAAGTGTGGAGCGATGACAGATGGAAGTGTGCAGCGATGACAGATGGAAGTGTGGAACGATGACAGATGGAAGTGTGGAGCGATGATAGATGGAAGTGTGTAGCGATGACAGATGGAAGTGTGCAGTGATGACAGATGGAAGTGTGCAGCGGAGACAGATGGAAGTGTGCAGTGATGACAGATGGAAGTGTGCAGCGATGACAGATGGAAGTGTGCAGCGATGACAGATGGAAGTGTGCAGCGATGACAGATGGAAGTGTGCAGCGGTGACAGATGGAAGTGTGCAGTGATGACAGATGGAAGTGTGCAGCGATGACAGATGGAAGTGTGCAGCGATGACAGATGGAAGTGTGCAGCGATGACAGATGGAAGTGTGCAGCGGTGACAGATGGAAGTGTGCAGCGATGACAGATGGAAGTGTGCAGCGATGACAGATGGAAGTGTGCAGCGGTGACAGATGGAAGTGTGCAGTGATGACAGATGGAAGTGTGCAGCGATGACAGATGGAAGTGTGCAGCGATGACAGATGGAAGTGTGCAGCGATGACAGATGGAAGTGTGCAGCGGTGACAGATGGAAGTGTGGAGCGGTGACAGATGGAAGTGTGCAGCGATGACAGATGGAAGTGTGCAGCGATGACAGATGGAAGTGTGCAGCGGAGACAGATGGAAGTGTGCAGCGGTGACAGATGGAAGTGTGTAGCGATGACAGATGGAAGTGTGCAGCGGTGACAGATGGAAGTGTGCAGCGATGACAGATGGAAGTGTGCAGCGGAGACAGATAGAAGTGTGCAGAGATGACAGATGGAAGTGTGCAGAGATGACAGATGGAAGTGTGTAGCGATGACAGATGGAAGTGTGCAGAGATGACAGATGGAAGTGTGCAGAGATGACAGATGGAAGTGTGCAGCGATGACAGATGGAAGTGTGCAGCGGTGACAGATGGAAGTGTGTAGCGATGACAGATGGAAGTGTGCAGCGGTGACAGATGGAAGTCTGCAGCGATGACAGATGGAAGTGTGCAGCGGTGACAGATGGAAGTGTGTAGCGATGACAGATGGAAGTGTGCAGCGGTGACAGATGGAAGTCTGCAGCGATGAGAGATGGAAGTGTGCAGCGGAGACAGATAGAAGTGTGCAGAGATGACAGATGGAAGTGTGCAGCGGAGACAGATGGAAGTGTGCAGCGATGACAGATAGAAGTGTGCAGCGATGACAGATGGAAGTGTGGAGCGGAGACAGATAAAAGTGTGCAGAGATGACAGATGGAAGTGTGCAGAGATGACAGATGGAAGTGTGCAGAGATGACAGATGGAAGTGTGCAGAGATGACAGATGGAAGTGTGCAGCGATGACAGATAGAAGTGTGCAGCGATGACAGATGGAAGTGTGGAGCGGAGACAGATAAAAGTGTGCAGAGATGACAGATGGAAGTGTGTAGCGATGACAGATGGAAGTGTGCAGAGATGACAGATGGAAGTGTGCAGAGATGACAGATGGAAGTGTGCAGCGATGACAGATGGAAGTGTGCAGCGGTGACAGATGGAAGTGTGTAGCGATGACAGATGGAAGTGTGCAGCGGTGACAGATGGAAGTCTGCAGCGATGACAGATGGAAGTGTGCAGCGGTGACAGATGGAAGTGTGTAGCGATGACAGATGGAAGTGTGCAGCGGTGACAGATGGAAGTCTGCAGCGATGAGAGATGGAAGTGTGCAGCGGAGACAGATAGAAGTGTGCAGCGATGATAGATGGAAGTGTGCAGCGGAGACAGATGGAAGTGTGCAGCGATGACAGATAGAAGTGTGCAGCGATGACAGATGGAAGTGTGGAGCGGAGACAGATAAAAGTGTGCAGAGATGACAGATGGAAGTGTGCAGAGATGACAGATGGAATTGTGGAGCGATGACAGATGGAAGTGTGGAGCGATGACAGATGGAAGTGTGGAGCGATGACAGAAGGAAGTGTGCAGAGATGACAGATGGAAGTGTGGAGCGATGACAGATGGAAGTGTGCAGCGATGACAGATGGAAGTGTGCAGCGGTGACAGATGGAAGTGTGTAGCGAAGACAGATGGAAGTGTGCAGCGGTGACAGATGGAAGTGTGCAGCGGAGACAGATAGAAGTGTGCAGCGATGACAGATGGAAGTGTGCAGCGGAGACAGATAGAAGTGTGCAGAGATGACAGATGGAAGTGTGCAGCGGTGACAGATGGAAGTGTGGAGCGATGATGGATGGAAGCGTGCAGCGGTGACAGATGGAAATGTGCAGCGATGACAGATGGAAGTGTGCAGAGATGACAGATGGAAGTGTGGAGCGGTGACAGAAGGAAGTGTGCAGCGATGACAGATGGAAGTGTGCAGCGGTGACAGATGGAAGTGTGCAGCGATGACCAGAGGCGTATCTAGGGTTTCTGGCACCCGGGGCAAGAATTCATTTCGGCGCCCCCCCCAGGACATATGTGATTTTCACACTTAGTCATGTACCCACGAGCTCCTCTCCCTAATGCTCTCAATATTCAGTGAAAAACTGAGAGAAGCAGAAGAGAAGCTCGTTGTCACAGGACCACAAGTCTGAAAGTCGCATATGAGTGAAGTGTCCATGTGACGACTACTGGAACCTGCAGAGCTGAATCCTGACATCGCAGCTTCTGAATTCTTTTAGGATTCTCCCTTGCCGGTGGACGGTCATGTCAGCAAAAGCATGTGATTAGTATACTTCTGACCACATTCCGACTAGACGTGCCGGCCTCGCTCAGTTCATTTTCATTGAGTGAGGCCACACATGTCTAGTCAGCACGTGACCGCATGTATGTAAATCACCAGCACGAGAGAATCCTGACAGCGTGCAGGGCGCACTGTGAGAATTCAGAAGTCTGCAGTCACAAAGAATGACTGCAGACTCATTACAAACCTGGACAACCCCTTTAATGCTCCTAACATAAATAAAAACATGAGTTAGTCAGTATCACAATGTTATGATTAGGTAATTCAGAACCACAATGGACCTTGAAGTTCAGAGCACACAAGTGACCTGACAAAACCCACAAAACATAGGACGAGCTCTGAGACGTGGGAACTCTGCTGACCGCAATCCCTAATCCTATAATACCACACTAAAGGTAGCCGTGGAGCGCTCCTGACAGACCTAGGCGCCTCGGGCACAGCCTGAGAAACTAGCTAGCCCTGAAGGTAGAAAAATAAGCCTACCTTGCCTCAGAGAAATTCCCCAAAGGAAAAGGCAGCCCCCCACATATAATGACTGTGAGTAAGATGAAAATACAAACACAGAGATGAAATAGGTTTAGCAAAGTGAGGCCCGACTTACTGAATAGATCGAGGACAGGAAAGATAGCTTTGCGGTCAACACAAAAACCTGCAAACAACCACGCAGAGGGGCAAAAAGACCCTCCGCACCGACTAACGGTACGGAGGTGCTCCCTCTGCGTCTCAGAGCTTCCAGCAAGCAAGCAAAACCCAAAAAGCAAGCTGGACAGAAAATATAGCAACAAAATAAACACAAGCAGACTTAGCTTATGCTGAGCAGACAGGCCACAGGAAAGATCCAGGAGGAAGCAAGACCAACACTAGAACATTGACTGGAGGCCAGGAGCAAAGCACTAGGTGGAGTTAAATAGAGCAACACCTTACGACTTCACCACATCACCTGAGGAAGGAAACTCAGAAGCCGCAGTACCACTTGTGACCACAGGAGGGAGCTCTGCCACAGAATTCACAACACACAAATAACATTTACATCCAGGTACCTTATAGATGTCGTCATCTCTGGAGTCGTTCTACTTCTTTTCTTCATCTTGTCCAGACCCCATGATGAGTTTTCTCATCCACAGCCGTCTCTGCAGACTTCCATCTTGTCCGCTCTTTTGCAGAAAATCTCCACATGACGCCCTTAAAGATACAAGTGTCATTATAATGCTCCTGAATAAAAAATTGCCCCTCACTATATTGTCTGCCCAAAATATGACCCCCACACTGTCCCTCTTATGGTACATACTCTTCACTCTAACCTCTCCTTTCCATACCGGTCCCCTCTTCACACTGTCCTCTCACACTGTGTCCCCCTCTATAGGGCCCAGTATTTGTACTGTACTCTGATTACACTCCCCCCTCCTTGGTATACCGTCCTCTGCTGGCTGTGCCCTTACACTGTCCCCTCATTCTACACCCCTACTGCTCAGTTTCTATTCTGTGCCCACTCACTTTTCTCCCGCATACTGTCTCCTCACACTATTCCCTTCCCTCCTCATACTGTCTCCTCTCACATCCCTCCTGTTCACCAAACTGTCTCCTCATATATTTACCCCCTCGCTTTCTATACTGCCTGCTCACCTGACTCCCTATATTGTGTCTGCACACATCCCATCACCCTCACTCCCCGTACTCTGTCCACATACATTTTTCACATTGCTACTCATACTGTGTCCACATACATTCCCCCGTTCGCTCCTCATACTGTCTGCACCCATCCCCCATACTGTTTCCTCAGATATGCCCCCCATTCTCCTGAACTGTTTCCTCATATATGCCCATTATTTTCCTCTACCCCACCCCATCATTGCTCTCTTCACCACCTCCATCTTTACTTTCTCCACCACCACTATAATTGCTTTCTCCCCCACCACCCCATAATTTCCCATTCCACCACCTCCATCATTTCCTCCTTTGCCTTTTCTACCATATCCATCATTTTCTTTTCCCCCACCATCTCCATCTTTGCCCTTTCCACCACCATCATCATTGTCCTTTCCACCATCACCATACTTGCCCATTCCACCACCTCCATCATTTTCTCCCCCTCCAATATCATCAGTGTGCTTTCCACCACCACCATCCTTGTCCATTCTACCACCTCCATCATTTCTTCCCCCCCTCATTATTGCCCATTCCACCACATCCATCATTTCCTCCTCCCCCTCCATCCCAATTATTGCCCTCTCCCCGTCAGTCCCATCATTGCCCTCGCCTCTCCTCTCCGTACACACACAAAACCATTTACGTCTCTGCACATTCACCCGCAGCGCTACGCATGCACGCACAAACACACACACACACACTGAGTACAGTAATGTAATGGCCACACCTAGTTACTCCTACACACGTGGCTGAGCTCCGTACACCTTGCACACACGGCTCCGCTCCGTACACACGTGGCTCCACTCCATACACCTCGTATACACACGGCTCAGCTCCGTACACCTTGCACACACGGCTCCGCTCCGTACACCTCGTACACACACGACTCCGCTATGTACACCTCGTACACACACGGCTCCGCTATGTACACCTTGCACACACGCAGTTCAGCTCTGTACACCTCGTACACACACACACGGCTCCGCTCCGTACACACACACACGGCTCCGCTCCGTACACACACACACACGGCTCCGCTCCGTACACACACACACGGCTCCGCTCCGTACACACACACACGGCTCCGCTCCGTACACACACACACGGCTCCGCTCTGTACACACACGGCTCCGCTCCGTACACACACACACGGCTCCGCTCCGTACACACACACAGCTCTGCTCCGTACACATATGGCTCCGCTCCGTACACACATGGCTCCGCTCCGTACACACATGGCTCCGCTCCGTACACACACACACGGCTCTGCTCCGTACACACACACAGCTCTGCTCCGTACACACATGGCCCCGCTCCGTACACACATGGCTCCGCTCCATACACACACACGGCTCCGCTCCGTACACACACACGGCTCCGCTCCGTAAACACACACGGCTCCGCTCCGTACACACATGGCTCCGCTCCGTACACACACACACAACTCCGCTCCGTACACACACACACACGGCTCCGCTCCGTACACACACGGCTCCGCTCCGTACACACACACACAACTCCGCTCCGTACACACACACACACGGCTCCGCTCCGTACACACACACACACGGCTCCGCTCCGTACACACACACACACGGCTCCGCTCCGTACACACACACACAGCTCTGCTCCGTACACACACACACGGCTCCGCTCCGTACACACACACACACGGCTCCGCTCCGTACACACACACACACGGCTCCGCTCCGTACACACACACACTGCTCTGCTCCGTACACACACACACGGCTCCGCTCCGTACACACACACACGGCTCCGCTCCGTACACACACACACGGCTCCGCTCCGTACACACACACACGGCTCCGCTCCGTACACACACACACGGCTCCGCTCCGTACACACACACACGGCTCCGCTCCGTACACACACACACGGCTCCGCTCCGTACACACACACACGGCTCCGCTCCGTACACACACACACGGCTCCGCTCCGTACACACATGGCCCCGCTCCGTACACACATGGCCCCGCTCCGTACACACATGGCTCCGCTCCATACACACACACGGCTCCGCTCCGTACACACACACGGCTCCGCTCCGTAAACACACACACAACTCCGCTCCGTACACACACACGGCTCCGCTCCGTAAACACACACACAACTCCGCTCCGTACACACATGGCTCCGCTCCGTACACACACGGCTCCGCTCCGTACACACACACACAACTCCGCTCCGTACACACACACGGCTCCGCTCCGTACACACACGGCTCCGCTCCGTACACACACGGCTCCGCTCCGTACACACACGGCTCCGCTCTGTACACAGACACGGCTCCGCTCCGTACACCTTGCAGACACGGCTTCCGCTCTGTACACCTAGTACACACATGGCTCTGCTACATCCACACAAACCACTCCTGACCCTTACCCTCGTCCAGCACCGAGCACCATGACAATCAGCAGAGTCCTGCACTACACAGAAGCCCTTCATCATGTGACTCCTGACTCCTCCCCCCCCGTGACCTCATCACAGGTCCTGTGAGCACAGAGCTGCACAAGCAATAGCTGTGGTGTGCGGCTCTCTGCGGTGGAGGGGCTCTGCTCAGCTGCGGGACAAGTGCAGTCCCACCCGAGCCTCCTTGGACCGCCGCATCATCAGGCGGCCCGCTGGCGCCCCCCTGGATACGCCACTGGCGATGACAGATGGAAGTGTGGAGCGATGATGGATGGAAGCGTGCAGCGGTGACAGATGGAAATGTGCAGCGATGACAGATGGAAGTGTGCAGCGATGACAGATGGAAGTGTGCAGCGATGACAGAAGGAAGTGTGCAGCGATGACAGATGGAAGTGTGCAGCGATGACAGATGGAAGTGTGCAGCGATGACAGAAGGAAGTGTGCAGCGATGACAGATGGAAGTGTGCAGCGATGACAGATGGAAGTGTGCAGCGATGACAGAAGGAAGTGTGCAGCGATGACAGATGGAAGTGTGCAGCGATGACAGATGGAAGTGTGGAGCGATGATGGATGGAAGTGTGCAGCGGTGACAGATGGAAGTGTGCAGCGGTGACAGATGGAAGTGTGCAGCGGTGACAGATGGAAGTATGCAGCGGTGACAGATAGAAGTGTGCAGCGGTGACAGATAGAAGTGTGCAGCGATGACAGATGGAAGTGTGCAGCGATGACAGATGGAAGTGTGTAGCGATGACAGATGGAAGTGTGGAGCGATGATGGATGGAAGTGTGCAGCGGTGACAGATGGAAGTGTGCAGCGGTGACAGATGGAAGTATGCAGCGGTGACAGATAGAAGTGTGCAGCGGTGACAGATAGAAGTGTGCAGCGGTGACAGATGGAAGTGTGCAGCGATGACAGATGGAAGTGTGGAGCGATGATGGATGGAAGTGTGCAGCGGTGACAGATGGAAATGTGCAGCGGTGACAGATGGAAGTGTGCAGAGATGACAGATGGAAGTGTGGAGCGGTGACAGATGGAAGTGTGCAGCGGTGACAGATGGAAGTGTGCAGCGGTGACAGAAGGAAGTGTGCAGCGATGACAGATGGAAGTGTGCAGCGGTGACAGATGGAAGTGTGCAGCGATGACAGATGGAAGTGTGGAGCGATGATGGATGGAAGTGTGCAGCGGTGACAGATGGAAGTGTGCAGCGGTGACAGATGGAAGTGTGGAGCGATGATGGATGGAAGTGTGCAGCGGTGACAGATGGAAGTGTGCAGCGGTGACAGATGGAAGTGTGCAGCGATGACAGATGGAAGTGTGGAGCGGTGACAGATGGAAGTGTGCAGCGATGACAGATGGAAGTGTGCAGCGATGACAGATGGAAGTGTGCAGCGGTGACAGATGGAAGTGTGCAGCGGTGACAGATGGAAGTGTGCAGCGATGACAGATGGAAGTGTGGAGCGGTGACAGATGGAAGTGTGCAGCGATGACAGATGGAAGTGTGCAGCGATGACAGATGGAAGTGTGCAGCGATGACAGATGGAAGTGTGCAGCGGTGACAGATGGAAGTGTGCAGCGATGACAGATGGAAGTGTGGAGCGGTGACAGATGGAAGTGTGCAGCGATGATGGATGGAAGCGTGCAGCGGTGACAGATGGAAATGTGCAGCGATGACAGATGGAAGTGTGCAGAGATGACAGATGGAAGTGTGGAGCGGTGACAGAAGGAAGTGTGCAGCGATGACAGATGGAAGTGTGCAGCGGTGACAGATGGAAGTGTGCAGCGATGACAGATGGAAGTGTGGAGCGATGATGGATGGAAGTGTGCAGCGGTGACAGATGGAAGTGTGCAGCGGTGACAGATGGAAGTGTGGAGCGATGATGGATGGAAGTGTGCAGCGGTGACAGATGGAAGTGTGCAGCGGTGACAGATGGAAGTGTGCAGCGATGACAGATGGAAGTGTGGAGCGGTGACAGATGGAAGTGTGCAGCGATGACAGATGGAAGTGTGCAGCGATGACAGATGGAAGTGTGGAGCGGTGACAGATGGAAGTGTGCAGCGATGACAGATGGAAGTGTGGAGCGATGATGGATGGAAGTGTGCAGCGGTGACAGATGGAAGTGTGCAGCGGTGACAGATGGAAGTGTGCAGCGATGACAGATGGAAGTGTGGAGCGGTGACAGATGGAAGTGTGCAGCGGTGACAGATGGAAGTGTGCAGCGATGACAGATGGAAGTGTGGAGCGGTGACAGATGGAAGTGTGCAGCGATGACAGATGGAAGTGTGTAGCGATGACAGATGGAAGCGTGCAGCGGTGACAGATGGAAATGTGCAGCGATGACAGATGGAAGTGTGCAGAGATGACAGATGGAAGTGTGGAGCGGTGACAGAAGGAAGTGTGCAGCGATGACAGATGGAAGTGTGCAGCGGTGACAGATGGAAGTGTGCAGCGATGACAGATGGAAGTGTGCAGAGATGACAGATGGAAGTGTGGAGCGGTGACAGAAGGAAGTGTGCAGCGATGACAGATGGAAGTGTGCAGCGGTGACAGAAGGAAGTGTGCAGCGGTGACAGATGGAAGTGTGCAGCGATGACAGATGGAAGTGTGCAGCGATGACAGATGGAAGTGTGCAGCGGTGACAGATGGAAGTGTGCAGCGGTGACAGATGGAAGTGTGCAGCGGTGACAGGTGGAAGTGTGCAGCGGTGACAGATGGAAGTGTGCAGCGATGACAGATGGAAGTGTGCAGAGATGACAGATGGAAGTGTGGAGCGGTGACAGAAGGAAGTGTGCAGCGATGACAGATGGAAGTGTGCAGCGATGACAGATGGAAGTGTGGAGCGATGATGGATGGAAGTGTGCAGCGGTGACAGATGGAAGTGTGCAGCGGTGACAGATGGAAGTGTGCAGCGATGACAGATGGAAGTGTGGAGCGATGACAGATGGAAGTGTGCAGCGATGACAGATGGAAGTGTGCAGCGATGACAGATGGAAGTGTGGAGCGGTGACAGATGGAAGTGTGCAGCGATGATGGATGGAAGCGTGCAGCGGTGACAGATGGAAATGTGCAGCGATGACAGATGGAAGTGTGCAGAGATGACAGATGGAAGTGTGGAGCGGTGACAGAAGGAAGTGTGCAGCGATGACAGATGGAAGTGTGCAGCGGTGACAGATGGAAGTGTGCAGCGATGACAGATGGAAGTGTGGAGCGATGATGGATGGAAGTGTGCAGCGGTGACAGATGGAAGTGTGCAGCGGTGACAGATGGAAGTGTGGAGCGATGATGGATGGAAGTGTGCAGCGGTGACAGATGGAAGTGTGCAGCGGTGACAGATGGAAGTGTGCAGCGATGACAGATGGAAGTGTGGAGCGGTGACAGATGGAAGTGTGCAGCGATGACAGATGGAAGTGTGCAGCGATGACAGATGGAAGTGTGGAGCGGTGACAGATGGAAGTGTGCAGCGATGACAGATGGAAGTGTGGAGCGATGATGGATGGAAGTGTGCAGCGGTGACAGATGGAAGTGTGCAGCGGTGACAGATGGAAGTGTGCAGCGATGACAGATGGAAGTGTGGAGCGGTGACAGATGGAAGTGTGCAGCGGTGACAGATGGAAGTGTGCAGCGATGACAGATGGAAGTGTGGAGCGGTGACAGATGGAAGTGTGCAGCGATGACAGATGGAAGTGTGTAGCGATGACAGATGGAAGCGTGCAGCGGTGACAGATGGAAATGTGCAGCGATGACAGATGGAAGTGTGCAGAGATGACAGATGGAAGTGTGGAGCGGTGACAGAAGGAAGTGTGCAGCGATGACAGATGGAAGTGTGCAGCGGTGACAGATGGAAGTGTGCAGCGATGACAGATGGAAGTGTGCAGAGATGACAGATGGAAGTGTGGAGCGGTGACAGAAGGAAGTGTGCAGCGATGACAGATGGAAGTGTGCAGCGGTGACAGAAGGAAGTGTGCAGCGGTGACAGATGGAAGTGTGCAGCGATGACAGATGGAAGTGTGCAGCGATGACAGATGGAAGTGTGCAGCGGTGACAGATGGAAGTGTGCAGCGGTGACAGATGGAAGTGTGCAGCGGTGACAGGTGGAAGTGTGCAGCGGTGACAGATGGAAGTGTGTAGCGATGACAGATGGAAGTGTGCAGCGGTGACAGATGGAAGTCTGCAGCGATGACAGATGGAAGTGTGCAGCGGTGACAGATGGAAGTGTGTAGCGATGACAGATGGAAGTGTGCAGCGGTGACAGATGGAAGTCTGCAGCGAAGAGAGATGGAAGTGTGCAGCGGAGACAGATAGAAGTGTGCAGAGATGACAGATGGAAGTGTGCAGCGATGATAGATGGAAGTGTGCAGCGGAGACAGATGGAAGTGTGCAGCGATGACAGATAGAAGTGTGCAGCGATGACAGATGGAAGTGTGGAGCGGAGACAGATAAAAGTGTGCAGAGATGACAGATGGAAGTGTGCAGCGATGATAGATGGAAGTGTGCAGCGGAGACAGATGGAAGTGTGCAGCGATGACAGATGGAAGTGTGCAGAGATGACAGATGGAAGTGTG
The DNA here is from genome assembly GCF_032444005.1 of Ranitomeya imitator. Taxonomy (NCBI): domain Eukaryota; kingdom Metazoa; phylum Chordata; class Amphibia; order Anura; family Dendrobatidae; genus Ranitomeya; species Ranitomeya imitator. The sequence goes on along the minus strand of NC_091282.1, from coordinate 1,218,841,306 downwards.
GAGCGATGACAGATGGAAGTGTGGAGCGATGACAGATGGAAGTGTGCAGCGATGACAGATGGAAGTGTGCAGAGATGACAGATGGAAGTGTGGAGCGATGACAGATGGAAGTGTGCAGCGATGACAGATGGAAGTGTGCAGCGGTGACAGATGGAAGTGTGTAGCGATGACAGATGGAAGTGTGCAGCGGTGACAGATGGAAGTGTGCAGCGGAGACAGATAGAAGTGTGCAGCGATGACAGATGGAAGTGTGCAGCGGAGACAGATAGAAGTGTGCAGAGATGACAGATGGAAGTGTGGAGCGGTGACAGAAGGAAGTGTGCAGCGATGACAGATGGAAGTGTGCAGCGGTGACAGATGGAAGTGTGCAGCGATGACAGATGGAAGTGTGGAGCGATGATGGATGGAAGTGTGCAGCGGTGACAGATGGAAGTGTGCAGCGGTGACAGATGGAAGTGTGGAGCGATGATGGATGGAAGCGTGCAGCGATGACAGATGGAAGTGTGTAGCGATGACAGATGGAAGCGTGCAGCGGTGACAGATGGAAATGTGCAGCGATGACAGATGGAAGTGTGCAGAGATGACAGATGGAAGTGTGGAGCGGTGACAGAAGGAAGTGTGCAGCGATGACAGATGGAAGTGTGCAGCGGTGACAGATGGAAGTGTGCAGCGATGACAGATGGAAGTGTGCAGAGATGACAGATGGAAGTGTGGAGCGGTGACAGAAGGAAGTGTGCAGCGATGACAGATGGAAGTGTGCAGCGGTGACAGATGGAAGTGTGCAGCGATGACAGATGGAAGTGTGCAGCGATGGCAGATGGAAGTGTGGAGCAGTGTGGAGCGGTGACAGATGGAAGTGTGCAGCGATGACAGATGGAAGTGTGCAGCGATGACAAATGGAAGTGTGGAGCGGTGACAGATGGAAGTGTGCAGCGGAGACAGATAGAAGTGTGCAGCGGTGACAGATGGAAGTGTGCAGCGGTGACAGATGGAAGTGTGTAGCGATGACAGATGGAAGTGTGCAGCGATGGCAAATGGAAGTGTGGAGCGATGATAGATGGAAGTGTGCAGCGGTGACAGATGGAAGTGTGGAGCGGTGACAGATGGAAGTGTGCAGCGGTGACAGATGGAAGTGTGGAGCGGTGACAGATGGAAGTGTGCAGCGATGACAGATGGAAGTGTGCAGCGATGACAGATGGAAGTGTGCAGCGGTGACAGATGGAAGTGTGCAGCGGTGACAGATGGAAGTGTGCAGCGGTGACAGATGGAAGTGTGCAGAGATGACAGATGGAAGTGTGTAGCGATGACAGATGGAAGTGTGGAGCGATGACAGATGGAAGTGTGCAGCGATGACAGATGGAAGTGTGCAGCGATGACAGATGGAAGTGTGCAGCGATGACAAATGCAAGTGTGGAGCGGTGACAGATGGAAGTGTGCAGCAATGACAGATGGAAGTGTGCAGCGATGACAGATGGAAGTGTGGAGCGATGACAGATGGAAGTGTGCAGCGGTGACAGATGGAAGTGTGCAGCGATGACAGATGGAAGTGTGGAGCGATGACAGATGGAAGTGTGCAGAGGTGACAGATGGAAGTGTGCAGCGATGACAGATGGAAGTGTGCAGCGATGACAGATGGAAGTGTGCAGCGGTGACAGATGGAAGTGTGCAGCGTTGACAGATGGAAGTGTGCAGCGATGACAGATGGAAGTGTGCAGCGATGACAGATGGAAGTGTGCAGCGATGACAGATGGAAGTGTGCAGCGGTGACAGATGGAAGTGTGCAGCGGAGACAGATAGAAGTGTGCAGCGATGACAAATGGAAGTGTGCAGCGGTGACAGATGGAAGTGTGCAGCGATGATAGATGGAAGTGTGCAGCGATGACAGATGGAAGTGTGCAGCGGTGACAGATGGAAGTGTGCAGCGATGACAGATGGAAGTGTGCAGCGATGACAGATGGAAGTATGCAGCGGTGACAGATGGAAGTGTGCAGCGATGACAGATGGAAGTGTGCAGCGATGACAGATGAAAGTGTGCAGCGATGACAGATGGAAGTGTGGAGCGATGACAGATGGAAGTGTGCAGCGGTGACAGATGGAAGTGTGCAGCGGTGACAGATGGAAGTGTGGAGCGATGACAGATGGAAGTGTGCAGCGGTGACAGATGGAAGTGTGCAGCGGTGACAGATGGAAGTGTGTAGCGATGACAGATGGAAGCGTGCAGCGGTGACAGGTGGAAGTGTGCAGCGATGACAGATGGAAGTGTGGAGCGGTGACAGATGGAAGTGTGGAGCGGTGACAGATGGAAGTGTGCAGCGGTGACAGATGGAAGTGTGCAGCGATGACAGATGGAAGTGTGCAGCGGAGACAGATTGAAGTGTGCAGAGATGACAGATGGAAGTGTGGAGCGATGACAGATGGAAGTGTGCAGCGGTGACAGATGGAAGTGTGGAGCGATGATGGATGGAAGCGTGCAGCGATGACAGATGGAAGTGTGTAGCGATGACAGATGGAAGCGTGCAGCGGTGACAGATGGAAATGTGCAGCGATGACAGATGGAAGTGTGCAGAGATGACAGATGGAAGTGTGGAGCGGTGACAGAAGGAAGTGTGCAGCGATGACAGATGGAAGTGTGCAGCGGTGACAGATGGAAGTGTGCAGCGATGACAGATGGAAGTGTGGAGCGATGATGGATGGAAGTGTGCAGCGGTGACAGATGGAAGTGTGCAGCGGTGACAGATGGAAGTGTGGAGCGATGATGGATGGAAGCGTGCAGCGATGACAGATGGAAGTGTGTAGCGATGACAGATGGAAGCGTGCAGCGGTGACAGATGGAAATGTGCAGCGATGACAGATGGAAGTGTGCAGAGATGACAGATGGAAGTGTGGAGCGGTGACAGAAGGAAGTGTGCAGCGATGACAGATGGAAGTGTGCAGCGGTGACAGATGGAAGTGTGCAGCGATGACAGATGGAAGTGTGCAGAGATGACAGATGGAAGTGTGGAGCGGTGACAGAAGGAAGTGTGCAGCGATGACAGATGGAAGTGTGCAGCGGTGACAGATGGAAGTGTGCAGCGATGACAGATGGAAGTGTGCAGCGATGGCAGATGGAAGTGTGGAGCAGTGTGGAGCGGTGACAGATGGAAGTGTGCAGCGATGACAGATGGAAGTGTGCAGCGATGACAGATGGAAGTGTGCAGCGATGACAGATGGAAGTGTGGAGCAGTGACAGATGGAAGTGTGCAGCGATGACAGATGGAAGTGTGCAGCGATGACACATGGAAGTGTGCAGCGATGACAAATGGAAGTGTGGAGCGGTGACAGATGGAAGTGTGCAGCGGAGACAGATAGAAGTGTGCAGAGATGACAGATGGAAGTGTGCAGCGATGACAAATGGAAGTGTGCAGCGGTGACAGATGGAAGTGTGCAGCGGAGACAGATAGAAGTGTGCAGCGGTGACAGATGGAAGTGTGGAGCGATGACAGATGGAAGTGTGCAGCGGTGACAGATGGAAGTGTGGAGCGGTGACAGATGGAAGTGTGCAGAGATGACAGATGGAAGTGTGCAGCGGTGACAGATGGAAGTGTGTAGCGATGACAGATGGAAGTGTGCAGCGGTGACAGATGGAAGTGTGGAGCGGTGACAGATGGAAGTGTGCAGCGGTGACAGATGGAAGTGTGCAGCGATGACAGATGGAAGTGTGCAGCGGTGACAGATGGAAGTGTGCAGCGGTGACAGATGGAAGTGTGCAGAGATGACAGATGGAAGTGTGTAGCGATGACAGATGGAAGTGTGGAGCGATGACAGATGGAAGTGTGCAGCGATGACAGATGGAAGTGTGCAGCGATGACAGATGGAAGTGTGCAGCGATGACAAATGCAAGTGTGGAGCGGTGACAGATGGAAGTGTGCAGCAATGACAGATGGAAGTGTGCAGCGATGACAGATGGAAGTGTGGAGCGGTGACAGATGGAAGTGTGCAGCGGTGACAGGTGGAAGTGTGTAGCGATGACAGATGGAAGTGTGCAGCGATGACAGATGGAAGTGTGCAGCGATGACAGATGGAAGTGTGGAGCGATGACAGATGGAAGTGTGCAGCGGTGACAGATGGAAGTGTGCAGCGATGACAGATGGAAGTGTGGAGCGATGACAGATGGAAGTGTGCAGCGGTGACAGATGGAAGTGTGCAGCGATGATAGATGGAAGTGTGGAGCGGTGACAGATGGAAGTGTGCAGCGGTGACAGATGGAAGTGTGCAGCGATGACAGATGGAAGTGTGGAGCGATGACAGATGGAAGTGTGCAGCGGTGACAGATGGAAGTGTGCAGCGATGACAGATGGAAGTGTGGAGCGGTGACAGATGGAAGTGTGCAGCGGTGACAGATGGAAGTGTGCAGCGATGATAGATGGAAGTGTGCAGCGGAGACAGATGGAAGTGTGCAGCGATGACAGATGGAAGTGTGCAGCGATGACAGATGGAAGTGTGCAGCGATGACAGATGGAAGTGTGTAGAGATGACAGATGGAAGTGTGCAGCGATGACAGATGGAAGTGTGCAGCGATGACAGATGGAAGTGTGCAGCGGTGACAGATGGAAGTGTGCAGCGATGACAGATGGAAGTGTGCAGCGATGACAGATGGAAGTGTGCAGCGATGACAGATGGAAGTGTGCAGCGATGACAGATGGAAGTGTGCAGCGATGACAGATGGAAGTGTGCAGCGATGACAGATGGAAGTGTGCAGCGATGACAGATGGAAGTGTGCAGCGGAGACAGATAGAAGTGTGCAGCGATGACAAATGGAAGTGTGGAGCGATGATAGATGGAAGTGTGCAGCGATGACAGATGGAAGTGTGCAGCGGTGACAGATGGAAGTGTGCAGCGATGACAGATGGAAGTGTGGAGCGATGACAGATGGAAGTGTGCAGCGGTGACAGATGGAAGTGTGCAGCGATGACAGATGGAAGTGTGCAGCGATGACAAATGGAAGTGTGGAGCGATGATAGATGGAAGTGTGCAGCGGTGACAGATGGAAGTGTGCAGCGGTGACAGATGGAAGTGTGCAGCGATGACAGATGGAAGTGTGGAGCGATGACAGATGGAAGTGTGCAGCGGTGACAGATGGAAGTGTGCAGCGATGACAGATGGAAGTGTGCAGCGATGACAGATGGAAGTGTGCAGCGGTGACAGATGGAAGTGTGCAGCGATGACAGATGGAAGTGTGCAGCGATGACAGATGGAAGTGTGCAGCGATGACAGATGGAAGTGTGCAGCGGTGACAGATGGAAGTGTGCAGCGATGACAGATGGAAGTGTGCAGCGATGACAGACGAAAGTGTGCAGCGATGACAGATGGAAGTGTGGAGCGATGACAGATGGAAGTGTGCAGCGGTGACAGATGGAAGTGTGCAGCGGTGACAGATGGAAGTGTGGAGCGATGACAGATGGAAGTGTGGAGCGATGACAGATGGAAGTGTGCAGCGGTGACAGATGGAAGTGTGCAGCGGTGACAGATGGAAGTGTGTAGCGATGACAGATGGAAGCGTGCAGCGGTGACAGGTGGAAGTGTGCAGCGATGACAGATGGAAGTGTGGAGCGGTGACAGATGGAAGTGTGGAGCGGTGACAGATGGAAGTGTGCAGCGATGACAGATGGAAGTGTGCAGCGATGACAGATGGAAGTGTGCAGCGATGACAGATGGAAGTGTGCAGCGGTGACAGATGGAAGTGTGCAGCGATGGCAGATGGAAGTGTGGAGCGGTGACAGATGGAAGTGTGCAGCGGTGACAGATGGAAGTGTGCAGCGGTGATAGATGGAAGTGTGCAGCGATGACAGATGGAAGTGTGTAGCGGTGACAGATGGAAGTGTGCAGCGATGACAGATGGAAGTGTGCAGCGATGACAGATGGAAGTGGAAGGAAGTGTGCAGCGATGACAGATGGAAGTGTGCAGCGATGACAGATGGAAGTGTGCAGCGATGACAGATGGAAGTGTGCAGCGATGACAGATGGAAGTGTGCAGCGATGACAGATGGAAGTGTGGAGCGGTGACAGAAGGAAGTGTGCAGCGATGACAGATGGAAGTGTGCAGCGATGACAGATGGAAGTGTGCAGCGATGACAGATGGAAGTGTGCAGCGATGACAGATGGAAGTGTGGAGCGGTGACAGAAGGAAGTGTGCAGCGATGACAGATGGAAGTGTGCAGCGATGACAGATGAAAGTGTGCAGCGATGACAGATGGAAGTGTGCAGCGATGACAGATGGAAGTGAGGAGCGGTGACAGAAGGAAGTGTGCAGCGATGACAGATGGAAGTGTGCAGCGATGACAGATGGAAGTGTGCAGCGATGACAGATGGAAGTGTGCAGCGATGACAGATGGAAGTGTGGAGCGGTGACAGATGGAAGTGTGCAGCGATGACAGATGGAAGTGTGCAGCGATGACAGATGGAAGTGTGGAGCGGTGACAGATGGAAGTGTGCAGCAATGACAGATGGAAGTGTGTAGCGATGACAGATGGAAGTGTGGAGCGGTGACAGATGGAAGTGTGCAGCGGTGACAGGTGGAAGTGTGTAGCGATGACAGATGGAAGTGTGCAGCGATGACAGATGGAAGTGTGCAGCGATGACAGATGGAAGTGTGGAGCGATGACAGATGGAAGTGTGCAGCGGTGACAGATGGAAGTGTGGAGCGATGACAGATGGAAGTGTGCAGCGGTGACAGATGGAAGTGTGCAGCGATGACAGATGGAAGTGTGCAGAGGTGACAGATGGAAGTGTGCAGCGATGACAGATGGAAGTGTGCAGCGATGACAGATGGAAGTGTGCAGCGGTGACAGATGGAAGTGTGCAGCGATGACAGATGGAAGTGTGCAGCGATGACAGATGGAAGTGTGCAGCGATGACAGATGGAAGTGTGCAGCGATGACAGATGGAAGTGTGCAGCGATGACAAATGGAAGTGTGCAGCGATGACAGATGGAAGTGTGCAGCGATGACAGATGGAAGTGTGCAGCGGAGACAGATAGAAGTGTGCAGCGATGACAAATGGAAGTGTGGAGCGATGATAGATGGAAGTGTGCAGCGATGACAGATGGAAGTGTGCAGCGGTGACAGATGGAAGTGTGCAGCGATGACAGATGGAAGTGTGCAGCGATGACAGATGGAAGTGTGCAGCGGTGACAGATGGAAGTGTGCAGCGGTGACAGATGGAAGTGTGCAGAGATGACAGATGGAAGTGTGTAGCGATGACAGATGGAAGTGTGGAGCGATGACAGATGGAAGTGTGCAGCGATGACAGATGGAAGTGTGCAGCGATGACAGATGGAAGTGTGCAGCGATGACAGATGGAAGTGTGGAGCGGTGACAGATGGAAGTGTGCAGCGATGACAGATGGAAGTGTGGAGCTGTGACAGAAGGAAGTGTGCAGCGATGACAGATGGAAGTGTGCAGCGATGACAGATGGAAGTGTGTAGCGATGACAGATGGAAGTGTGCAGCGATGACAGATGGAAGTGTGCAGCGATGATAGATGGAAGTGTGGAACGGTGACAGAAGGAAGTGTGCAGCGATGACAGATGGAAGTGTGCAGCGATGACAGATGGAAGTGTGCAGCGATGACAGATGGAAGTGTGCAGCGGTGACAGATGGAAGTGTGTAGCGATGACAGATGGAAGTGTGGAGCGGTGACAGATGGAAGTGTGCAGCGGTGACAGGTGGAAGTGTGTAGCGATGACAGATGGAAGTGTGCAGCGATGACAGATGGAAGTGTGCAGCGATGACAGATGGAAGTGTGGAGCGATGACAGATGGAAGTGTGCAGCGGTGACAGATGGAAGTGTGGAGCGATGACAGATGGAAGTGTGCAGCGGTGACAGATGGAAGTGTGCAGCGATGACAGATGGAAGTGTGCAGAGGTGACAGATGGAAGTGTGCAGCGATGACAGATGGAAGTGTGCAGCGATGACAGATGGAAGTGTGCAGCGGTGACAGATGGAAGTGTGCAGCGATGACAGATGGAAGTGTGCAGCGATGACAGATGGAAGTGTGCAGCGATGACAGATGGAAGTGTGCAGCGATGACAGATGGAAGTGTGCAGCGATGACAAATGGAAGTGTGCAGCGATGACAGATGGAAGTGTGCAGCGATGACAGATGGAAGTGTGCAGCGGAGACAGATAGAAGTGTGCAGCGATGACAAATGGAAGTGTGGAGCGATGATAGATGGAAGTGTGCAGCGATGACAGATGGAAGTGTGCAGCGGTGACAGATGGAAGTGTGCAGCGATGACAGATGGAAGTGTGCAGCGATGACAGATGGAAGTGTGCAGCGGTGACAGATGGAAGTGTGCAGCGGTGACAGATGGAAGTGTGCAGAGATGACAGATGGAAGTGTGTAGCGATGACAGATGGAAGTGTGGAGCGATGACAGATGGAAGTGTGCAGCGATGACAGATGGAAGTGTGCAGCGATGACAGATGGAAGTGTGCAGCGATGACAGATGGAAGTGTGGAGCGGTGACAGATGGAAGTGTGCAGCGATGACAGATGGAAGTGTGGAGCTGTGACAGAAGGAAGTGTGCAGCGATGACAGATGGAAGTGTGCAGCGATGACAGATGGAAGTGTGCAGCGATGACAGATGGAAGTGTGCAGCGATGACAGATGGAAGTGTGCAGCGATGATAGATGGAAGTGTGGAACGGTGACAGAAGGAAGTGTGCAGCGATGACAGATGGAAGTGTGCAGCGATGACAGATGGAAGTGTGCAGCGATGACAGATGGAAGTGTGCAGCGGTGACAGATGGAAGTGTGTAGCGATGACAGATGGAAGTGTGGAGCGGTGACAGATGGAAGTGTGCAGCGGTGACAGGTGGAAGTGTGTAGCGATGACAGATGGAAGTGTGCAGCGATGACAGATGGAAGTGTGCAGCGATGACAGATGGAAGTGTGGAGCGATGACAGATGGAAGTGTGCAGCGGTGACAGATGGAAGTGTGCAGCGATGACAGATGGAAGTGTGGAGCGATGACAGATGGAAGTGTGCAGAGGTGACAGATGGAAGTGTGCAGCGATGACAGATGGAAGTGTGCAGCGATGACAGATGGAAGTGTGCAGCGGTGACAGATGGAAGTGTGCAGCGATGACAGATGGAAGTGTGCAGCGATGACAGATGGATGTGTGCAGCGATGACAGATGGAAGTGTGCAGCGATGACAGATGGAAGTGTGCAGCGATGACAAATGGAAGTGTGCAGCGATGACAGATGGAAGTGTGCAGCGATGACAGATGGAAGTGTGCAGCGGAGACAGATAGAAATGTGGAGCGATGATAGATGGAAGTGTGCAGCGATGACAGATGGAAGTGTGCAGCGGTGACAGATGGAAGTGTGCAGCGATGACAGATGAAAGTGTGCAGCGATGACAGATGACAGATGAAAGTGTGCAGCGATGACAGATGGAAGTGTGGAGCGATGACAGATGGAAGTGTGCAGCGGAGACAGATAGAAATGTGGAGCGATGATAGATGGAAGTGTGCAGCGATGACAGATGGAAGTGTGCAGCGGTGACAGATGGAAGTGTGCAGCGATGACAGATGAAAGTGTGCAGCGATGACAGATGACAGATGAAAGTGTGCAGCGATGACAGATGGAAGTGTGCAGCGATGACAGATGGAAGTGTGCAGCGATGACAGATGGAAGTGTGCAGCGATGACAGATGGAAGTGTGCAGCGGTGACAGATGGAAGTGTGCAGCGATGACAGATGGAAGTGTGCAGCGATGACAGATGAAAGTGTGCAGCGATGACAGATGACAGATGAAAGTGTGCAGCGATGACAGATGGAAGTGTGCAGCGGTGACAGATGGAAGTGTGCAGCGATGACAGATGGAAGTGTGCAGCGGTGACAGATGGAAGTGTGCAGCGGTGACCGATGGAAGTGTGGAGCGATGACAGATGGAAGTGTGCAGCGGTGACAGATGGAAGTGTGCAGCGGTGACAGATGGAAGTGTGTAGCGATGACAGATGGAAGCGTGCAGCGGTGACAGGTGGAAGTGTGCAGCGATGACAGATGGAAGTGTGGAGCGGTGACAGATGGAAGTGTGGAGCGGTGACAGATGGAAGTGTGCAGCGGTGACAGATGGAAGTGTGCAGCGATGGCAGATGGAAGTGTGGAGCGGTGACAGATGGAAGTGTGCAGCGGTGACAGATGGAAGTGTGCAGCGGTGATAGATGGAAGTGTGCAGCGATGACAGATGGAAGTGTGCAGCGGTGACAGATGGAAGTGTGCAGCGATGACAGATGGAAGGGTGCAGCGGTGACAGATGGAAGCGTGCAGCGGTGACAGATGGAAGTGTGCAGCGATGACAGATGGAAGTGTGCAGAGATGACAGATGGAAGTGTGCAGCGATGATAGATGGAAGTGTGCAGCGATGACAGATGGAAGTGTGCAGCGATGACAGATGGAAGTGTGCAGCGATGACAGATGGAAGTGTGGAGCGATGACAGATGGAAGTGTGCAGCGGTGACAGATGGAAGTGTGCAGCGGTGACAGATGGAAGTGTGCATCGGTGACAGATAGAAGTGTGCAGCGATGACAGATGGAAGTGTGCAGAGATGATAGATGGAAGTGTGCAGCGATGATAGATGGAAGTGTGCAGCGATGACAGATGGAAGGGTGCAGCGATGACAGATGGAAGGGTGCAGCGGTGACAGATGGAAGCGTGCAGCGGTGACAGATGGAAGTGTGCAGCGGTGACAGATGGAAGTGTGCAGCGGTGACAGATGGAAGTGTGGAGCGGTGACAGATGGAAGTGTGCAGCGATGACAGATGGAAGTGTGGAGCGGTGACAGAAGGAAGTGTGCAGCGATGATAGATGGAAGTGTGCAGCGGTGACAGATGGAAGTGTGCAGCGATGACAGATGGAAGTGTGCAGCGATGACAGATGGCAGTGTGGAGCGGTGACAGATGGAAGCGTGCAGCGATGACAGATGGAAGCGTGCAGCGGTGACAGATGGAAGTGTGCAGCGATGACAGATGGAAGTGTGCAGCGATGACAGATGGAAGTGTGGAGCGGTGACAGATGGAAGTGTGCAGCGATGACAGATGGAAGTGTGGAGCGGTGACAGAAGGAAGTGTGCAGCGATGACAGATGGAAGTGTGCAGCGATGACAGATGGAAGTGTGGAGCGGAGACAGATGGAAGTGTGCAGCGATGACAGATGGAAGTGTGCAGCGATGACAGATGGAAGTGTGCAGCGATGACAGATGGAAGTGTGCAGCGGTGACAGATGGAAGTGTGCAGCGATGACAGATGGAAGTGTGGAGCGGTGACAGATGGAAGTGTGCAGCGATGACAGATGGAAGTGTGCAGCGATGACAGATGGAAGTGTGCAGCGGTGACAGATGGAAGTGTGGAGCGGTGACAGATGGAAGTGTGCAGCGATGACAGATGGAAGTGTGCAGCGATGACAGATGGAAGTGTGGAGCGGTGACAGATGGAAGGGTGCAGCGATGACAGATGGAAGGGTGCAGCGGTGACAGATGGAAGCGTGCAGCGGTGACAGATGGAAGTGTGCAGCGGTGACAGATGGAAGTGTGCAGCGGTGACAGATGGAAGTGTGGAGCGGTGACAGATGGAAGTGTGCAGCGATGACAGATGGAAGTGTGGAGCGGTGACAGAAGGAAGTGTGCAGCGATGATAGATGGAAGTGTGCAGCGATGACAGATGGAAGTGTGCAGCGATGACAGATGGAAGCGTGCAGCGATGACAGATGGAAGCGTGCAGCGGTGACAGATGGAAGTGTGCAGCGATGACAGATGGAAGTGTGCAGCGGTGACAGATGGAAGTGTGCAGCGATGACAGATGGAAGTGTGGAGCGGAGACAGATGGAAGTGTGCAGCGATGACAGATGGAAGTGTGCAGCGATGACAGATGGAAGTGTGCAGAGATGACAGATGGAAGTGTGCAGCGATGACAGATGGAAGTGTGCAGCGGTGACAGATGGAAGTGTGCAGCGATGACAGATGGAAGTGTGGAGCGGTGACAGATGGAAGTGTGCAGCGATGACAGATGGAAGTGTGCAGCGATGACAGATGGAAGTGTGCAGCGGTGACAGATGGAAGTGTGCAGCGATGACAGATGGAAGTGTGCAGAGATGACAGATGGAAGTGTGCAGCGATGACAGATGGAAGTATGCAGCGGTGACAGATGGAAGTGTGCAGCGATGACAGATGGAAGTGTGGAGCGGTGACAGATGGAAGTGTGCAGCGATGACAGATGGAAGTGTGCAGCGATGACAGATGGAAGTGTGCAGCGGTGACAGATGGAAGTGTGGAGCGGTGACAGATGGAAGTGTGCAGCGATGACAGATGGAAGTGTGCAGCGATGACAGATGGAAGTGTGCAGCGATGACAGATGGAAGTGTGCAGCGATGACAGATGGAAGTGTGGAGCGGTGACAGATGGAAGTGTGGAGCGATGACAGATGGAAGTGTGCAGCGATGACAGATGGAAGTGTGCAGCGATGACAGATGGAAGTGTGGAGCGGTGACAGATGGAAGTGTGGAGCGGAGACAGATGGAAGTGTGGAGCGGTGACAGATAGAAGTGTGGAGCGGAGACAGATGGAAGTGTGCAGCGATGACAGATGGAAGTGTGCAGCGATGACAGATGGAAGTGTGCAGCAATGACAGATAGAAGTGTGCAGCGGTGACAGATGGAAGTGTGCAGCGATGACAGATGGAAGTGTGCAGCGATGACAGATGGAAGTGTGGAGCGGTGACAGATGGAAGTGTGCAGCGATGACAGATGGAAGTGTGGAGCGGTGACAGAAGGAAGTGTGCAGCGATGACAGATGGAAGTGTGCAGCGATGACAGATGGAAGTGTGGAGCGGTGACAGATGGAAGTGTGTAGCGATGACAGATGGAAGTGTGCAGCGATGACAGATGGAAGTGTGCAGCGATGACAGATGGAAGTGTGGAGCGGTGACAGATGGAAGTGTGCAGCGATGACAGATGGAAGTGTGGAGCGGTGACAGAAGGAAGTGTGCAGCGATGACAGATGGAAGTGTGCAGCGATGACAGATGGAAGTGTGGAGCGGAGACAGATGGAAGTGTGCAGCGATGACAGATGGAAGTGTGCAGCGATGACAGATGGAAGTGTGCAGAGATGACAGATGGAAGTGTGCAGCGATGACAGATGGAAGTGTGCAGCGGTGACAGATGGAAGTGTGCAGCGATGACAGATGGAAGTGTGGAGCGGTGACAGATGGAAGTGTGCAGCGATGACAGATGGAAGTGTGCAGCGATGACAGATGGAAGTGTGCAGCGATGACAGATGGAAGTGTGGAGTGGTGACAGATGGAAGTGTGCAGCGATGACAGATTTAAGTGTGCAGCGATGACAGATGGAAGTGTGGAGCGGTGACAGATGGAAGTGTGCAGCGATGACAGATGGAAGTGTGCAGCGATGACAGATGGAAGTGTGCAGCGATGACAGATGGAAGTGTGCAGCGATGACAGATGGAAGTGTGGAGCGGTGACAGATGGAAGTGTGCAGCGATGACAGATGGAAGTGTGCAGCGATGACAGATGGAAGTGTGGAGCGGTGACAGATGGAAGTGTGGAGCGGAGACAGATGGAAGTGTGGAGCGGTGACAGATAGAAGTGTGGAGCGGAGACAGATGGAAGTGTGCAGCGATGACAGATGGAAGTGTGCAGCGATGACAGATGGAAGTGTGCAGCGATGACAGATAGAAGTGTGCAGCGGTGACAGATGGAAGTGTGCAGCGATGACAGATGGAAGTGTGGAGCGATGACAGATGGAAGTGTGGAGCGATGACAGATAGAAGTGTGCAGCGATGACAGATGGAAGTGTGCAGCGATGACAGATGGAAGTGTGCAGCGATGACAGATGGAAGTGTGCAGCGATGACAGATGGAAGTGTGGAGCGATGACAGATGGAAGTGTGCAGCGATGACAGATGGAAGTGTGGAGCGGTGACAGATGGAAGTGTGGAGCGGAGACAGATGGAAGTGTGCAGCGGTGACAGATGGAAGGGTGCAGCGATGACAGATGGAAGTGTGCAGCGTTGACAGATGGAAGTGTGCAGCGATGATAGATGGAAGTGTGCAGCGGTGACAGATGGAAGTGTGGAGCGGAGACAGATGGAAGTGTGCAGCGGTGACAGATGGAAGTGTGCAGCGATGACAGATGGAAGTGTGCAGCGATGACAGATGGAAGTGTGCAGCGATGACAGATGGAAGTGTGCAGCGGAGACAGATGGAAGTGTGCAGCGGAGACAGATGGAAGTGTGCAGAGGTGACAGAAGGAAGTGTGCAGCGATGGCAGATGGAAGTGTGCAGCGATGACAGAAGGAAGTGTGCAGCGATGACAGATGGAAGTGTGCAGCGGTGACAGAAGGAAGTGTGCAGCGATGACAGATGGAAGTGTGCAGCGATGACAGATGGAATTGTGGAGCGGAGACAGATGGAAGTGTGGAGCGGAGACAGATGGAAGTGTGCAGCGATGATAGATGGAAGTGTGCAGCGGTGACAGATGGAAGTGTGGAGCGGAGACAGATGGAAGTGTGCAGCGATGACAGATGGAAGTGTGCAGCGATGACAGATGGAAGTGTGCAGCGGTGACAGATGGAAGTGTGGAGCGGAGACAGATGGAAGTGTGCAGCGATGACAGATGGAAGTGTGGAGCGGTGACAGATGGAAGTGTGCAGCGATGACAAATGGAAGTGTGGAGCGGTGACAGATGGAAGTGTGCAGCGATGGCAGATGGAAGTGTGCAGCGATGACAGAAGGAAGTGTGCAGCGATGACAGATGGAAGTGTGCAGCGGTGACAGAAGGAAGTGTGCAGCGATGACAGATGGAAGTGTGCAGCGATGACAGATGGAATTGTGGAGCGGAGACAGATGGAAGTGTGGAGCGGAGACAGATGGAAGTGTGCAGCGATGATAGATGGAAGTGTGCAGCGGTGACAGATGGAAGTGTGGAGCGGAGACAGATGGAAGTGTGCAGCGATGACAGATGGAAGTGTGCAGCGATGACAGATGGAAGTGTGCAGCGGAGACAGATGGAAGTGTGGAGCGGAGACAGATGGAAGTGTGCAGCGATGACAGATGGAAGTGTGCAGCGATGACAGATGGAAGTGTGCAGCGGTGACAGATGGAAGTGTGCAGCGATGACAGATGGAAGTGTGCAGCGATGACAGATGGAAGTGTGGAGCGGTGACAGATGGAAGTGTGCAGCGATGACAGATGGAAGTGTGCAGCGATGACAGATGGAAGTGTGGAGCGGTGACAGATGGAAGTGTGGAGCGGAGACAGATGGAAGTGTGGAGCGGTGACAGATAGAAGTGTGGAGCGGAGACAGATGGAAGTGTGCAGCGATGACAGATGGAAGTGTGCAGCGATGACAGATGGAAGTGTGCAGCGATGACAGATAGAAGTGTGCAGCGGTGACAGATGGAAGTGTGCAGCGATGACAGATGGAAGTGTGGAGCGATGACAGATGGAAGTGTGGAGCGATGACAGATAGAAGTGTGCAGCGATGACAGATGGAAGTGTGCAGCGATGACAGATGGAAGTGTGCAGCGATGACAGATGGAAGTGTGCAGCGATGACAGATGGAAGTGTGGAGCGATGACAGATGGAAGTGTGCAGCGATGACAGATGGAAGTGTGGAGCGGTGACAGATGGAAGTGTGGAGCGGAGACAGATGGAAGTGTGCAGCGGTGACAGATGGAAGGGTGCAGCGATGACAGATGGAAGTGTGCAGCGTTGACAGATGGAAGTGTGCAGCGATGATAGATGGAAGTGTGCAGCGGTGACAGATGGAAGTGTGGAGCGGAGACAGATGGAAGTGTGCAGCGGTGACAGATGGAAGTGTGCAGCGATGACAGATGGAAGTGTGCAGCGATGACAGATGGAAGTGTGCAGCGATGACAGATGGAAGTGTGCAGCGGAGACAGATGGAAGTGTGCAGCGGAGACAGATGGAAGTGTGCAGAGGTGACAGAAGGAAGTGTGCAGCGATGGCAGATGGAAGTGTGCAGCGATGACAGAAGGAAGTGTGCAGCGATGACAGATGGAAGTGTGCAGCGGTGACAGAAGGAAGTGTGCAGCGATGACAGATGGAAGTGTGCAGCGATGACAGATGGAATTGTGGAGCGGAGACAGATGGAAGTGTGGAGCGGAGACAGATGGAAGTGTGCAGCGATGATAGATGGAAGTGTGCAGCGGTGACAGATGGAAGTGTGGAGCGGAGACAGATGGAAGTGTGCAGCGATGACAGATGGAAGTGTGCAGCGATGACAGATGGAAGTGTGCAGCGGTGACAGATGGAAGTGTGGAGCGGAGACAGATGGAAGTGTGCAGCGATGATAGATGGAAGTGTGCAGCGGTGACAGATGGAAGTGTGGAACGGAGACAGATGGAAGTGTGCAGCGGTGACAGATGGAAGTGTGCAGCGATGACAGATGGAAGTGTGCAGCGATGACAGTTGGAAGTGTGCAGCGGTGACAGAAGGAAGTGTGCAGCGGTGACTGATGGAAGTGTGCAGCAGTGACAGATGGAAGTGTGCAGCGGTGACAGATGGAAGTGTGCAGCGGTGACAGATGGAAGTGTGCAGAGATGACAGATGGAAGTGTGCAGCGCAGACAGATGGAAGTGTGCAGCGATGACAGATGGAAGTGTGGAGCGGTGACAGATGGAAGTGTGCAGCGATGACAGATGGAAGTGTGCAGCGATGACAGATGGAAGTGTGCAGCGATGACAGATGGAAGTGTGCAGCGGTGACAGATGGAAGTGTGCAGCGATGACAGATGGAAGCGTGCAGCGATGACAGATGGAAGTGTGCAGCGATGACAGATGGAAGTGTGCAGAGATGACAGATGGAAGTGTGGAGCGGTGACAGATGGAAGTGTGCAGCGATGACAGATGGAAGTGTACAGCGGTGACAGATGGAATTGTGCAGGGATGACAGATGGAAGTGTGCAGCGATGACAGATGGAAGTGTGCAGGGATGACAGATGGAAGTGTGCAGCGATGACAGACGGAAGTGTGCAGTGGAGACAGATGGAAGTGTGCAGGGATGACAGATGGAAGTGTGCAGCGGAGACAGATGGAAGTGTGCAGGGATGACAGAGGGAAGTGTGCAGCGATGACAGACGGAAGTGTGCAGCGGAGACAGATGGAAGTGTGCAGCGATGACAGATGGAAGTGTGCAGCGATGACAGATGGAAGTGTGGAGCGGTGACAGAAGGAAGTGTGCAGCGATGACAGATGGAAGTGTGCAGCGATGACAGATGGAAGTGTGGAGCGGAGACAGATGGAAGTGTGCAGCGATGACAGAGGGAAGTGTGCAGCGATGACAGACGGAAGTGTGCAGCGGAGACAGATGGAAGTGTGCAGCGATGACAGATGGAAGTGTGCAGCGATGACAGATGGAAGTGTGGAGCGGTGACAGAAGGAAGTGTGCAGCGATGACAGATGGAAGTGTGCAGCGATGACAGATGGAAGTGTGGAGCGGAGACAGATGGAAGTGTGCAGCGATGACAGATGGAAGTGTGCAGCGATGACAGATGGAAGTGTGCAGAGATGACAGATGGAAGTGTGGAGCGGTGACAGATGGAAGTGTGGAGCGGTGACAGATGGAAGTGTGGAGCGGTGACAGATGGAAGTGTGGAGCGGTGACAGATGGAAGTGTGGAGCGGTGACAGATGGAAGTGTGTAGCGGTGACAGATGGAAGTGTGCAGCGATGACAGATGGAAGTGTGCAGCGATGACAGATGGAAGTGTGCAGCGATGACAGATGGAAGTGTGGAGCGGTGACAGATGGAAGTGTGGAGCGGTGACAGATGGAAGTGTGCAGCGATGACAGATGGAAGTGTGCAGCGATGACAGATGGAAGTGTGCAGCGATGACAGATGGAAGTGTGCAGCGATGACAGATGGAAGTGTGCAGCGATGACAGATGGAAGTGTGGAGCGGTGACAGATGGAAGTGTGCAGCGATGACAGATGGAAGTGTGCAGCGATGACAGATGGAAGTGTGGAGCGGTGACAGATGGAAGTGTGCAGCGATGACAGATGGAAGTGTGCAGCGATGACAGATGGAAGTGTGCAGCGATGACAGATGGAAGTGTGGAGCGGTGACAGATGGAAGTGTGCAGCGATGACAGATGGAAGTGTGCAGCGATGACAGATGGAAGTGTGGAGCGGTGACAGATGGAAGTGTGGAGCGGAGACAGATGGAAGTGTGGAGCGGTGACAGATGGAAGTGTGGAGCGGTGACAGATGGAAGTGTGTAGCGATGACAGATGGAAGTGTGCAGCAATGACAGATGGAAGTGTGCAGCGATGACAGATGGAAGTGTGCAGCGATGACAGATGGAAGTGTGGAGCGGTGACAGTTGGAAGTGTGCAGCGATGACAGATGGAAGTGTGGAGCGGTGACAGATGGAAGTGTGGAGCGGTGACAGATGGAAGTGTGTAGCGATGACAGATGGAAGTGTGGAGCGGTGACAGATGGAAGTGTGCAGCGATGACAGATGGAAGTGTGCAGCGATGACAGATGGAAGTGTGGAGCGGTGACAGATGGAAGTGTGCAGCGATGACAGATGGAAGTGTGGAGCGGTGACAGAAGGAAGTGTGCAGCGATGACAGATGGAAGTGTGCAGCGATGACAGATGGAAGTGTGGAGCGGAGACAGATGGAAGTGTGCAGCGATGACAGATGGAAGTGTGCAGCGATGACAGATGGAAGTGTGCAGAGATGACAGATGGAAGTGTGCAGCGATGACAGATGGAAGTGTGCAGCGGTGACAGATGGAAGTGTGCAGCGATGACAGATGGAAGTGTGGAGCGGTGACAGATGGAAGTGTGCAGCGATGACAGATGGAAGTGTGCAGCGATGACAGATGGAAGTGTGCAGCGGTGACAGATGGAAGTGTGCAGCGATGACAGATGGAAGTGTGCAGAGATGACAGATGGAAGTGTGCAGCGATGACAGATGGAAGTATGCAGCGGTGACAGATGGAAGTGTGCAGCGATGACAGATGGAAGTGTGGAGCGGTGACAGATGGAAGTGTGCAGCGATGACAGATGGAAGTGTGCAGCGATGACAGATGGAAGTGTGCAGCGGTGACAGATGGAAGTGTGGAGCGGTGACAGATGGAAGTGTGCAGCGATGACAGATGGAAGTGTGCAGCGATGACAGATGGAAGTGTGCAGCGATGACAGATGGAAGTGTGCAGCGATGACAGATGGAAGTGTGCAGCGATGACAGATGGAAGTGTGGAGCGGTGACAGATGGAAGTGTGGAGCGATGACAGATGGAAGTGTGCAGCGATGACAGATGGAAGTGTGCAGCGATGACAGATGGAAGTGTGGAGCGGTGACAGATGGAAGTGTGGAGCGGAGACAGATGGAAGTGTGGAGCGGTGACAGATAGAAGTGTGGAGCGGAGACAGATGGAAGTGTGCAGCGATGACAGATGGAAGTGTGCAGCGATGACAGATGGAAGTGTGCAGCAATGACAGATAGAAGTGTGCAGCGGTGACAGATGGAAGTGTGCAGCGATGACAGATGGAAGTGTGCAGCGATGACAGATGGAAGTGTGGAGCGGTGACAGATGGAAGTGTGCAGCGATGACAGATGGAAGTGTGGAGCGGTGACAGAAGGAAGTGTGCAGCGATGACAGATGGAAGTGTGCAGCGATGACAGATGGAAGTGTGGAGCGGTGACAGATGGAAGTGTGTAGCGATGACAGATGGAAGTGTGCAGCGATGACAGATGGAAGTGTGCAGCGATGACAGATGGAAGTGTGGAGCGGTGACAGATGGAAGTGTGCAGCGATGACAGATGGAAGTGTGGAGCGGTGACAGAAGGAAGTGTGCAGCGATGACAGATGGAAGTGTGCAGCGATGACAGATGGAAGTGTGGAGCGGAGACAGATGGAAGTGTGCAGCGATGACAGATGGAAGTGTGCAGCGATGACAGATGGAAGTGTGCAGAGATGACAGATGGAAGTGTGCAGCGATGACAGATGGAAGTGTGCAGCGGTGACAGATGGAAGTGTGCAGCGATGACAGATGGAAGTGTGGAGCGGTGACAGATGGAAGTGTGCAGCGATGACAGATGGAAGTGTGCAGCGATGACAGATGGAAGTGTGCAGCGATGACAGATGGAAGTGTGGAGTGGTGACAGATGGAAGTGTGCAGCGATGACAGATTTAAGTGTGCAGCGATGACAGATGGAAGTGTGGAGCGGTGACAGATGGAAGTGTGCAGCGATGACAGATGGAAGTGTGCAGCGATGACAGATGGAAGTGTGCAGCGATGACAGATGGAAGTGTGCAGCGATGACAGATGGAAGTGTGGAGCGGTGACAGATGGAAGTGTGCAGCGATGACAGATGGAAGTGTGCAGCGATGACAGATGGAAGTGTGGAGCGGTGACAGATGGAAGTGTGGAGCGGAGACAGATGGAAGTGTGGAGCGGTGACAGATAGAAGTGTGGAGCGGAGACAGATGGAAGTGTGCAGCGATGACAGATGGAAGTGTGCAGCGATGACAGATGGAAGTGTGCAGCGATGACAGATAGAAGTGTGCAGCGGTGACAGATGGAAGTGTGCAGCGATGACAGATGGAAGTGTGCAGCGATGACAGATGGAAGTGTGGAGCGATGACAGATGGAAGTGTGGAGCGATGACAGATAGAAGTGTGCAGCGATGACAGATGGAAGTGTGCAGCGATGACAGATGGAAGTGTGCAGCGATGACAGATGGAAGTGTGGAGCGATGACAGATGGAAGTGTGCAGCGATGACAGATGGAAGTGTGGAGCGGTGACAGATGGAAGTGTGGAGCGGAGACAGATGGAAGTGTGCAGCGGTGACAGATGGAAGGGTGCAGCGATGACAGATGGAAGTGTGCAGCGTTGACAGATGGAAGTGTGCAGCGATGATAGATGGAAGTGTGCAGCGGTGACAGATGGAAGTGTGGAGCGGAGACAGATGGAAGTGTGCAGCGGTGACAGATGGAAGTGTGCAGCGATGACAGATGGAAGTGTGCAGCGATGACAGATGGAAGTGTGCAGCGATGACAGATGGAAGTGTGCAGCGGAGACAGATGGAAGTGTGCAGCGGAGACAGATGGAAGTGTGCAGAGGTGACAGAAGGAAGTGTGCAGCGATGGCAGATGGAAGTGTGCAGCGATGACAGAAGGAAGTGTGCAGCGATGACAGATGGAAGTGTGCAGCGATGACAGATGGAATTGTGGAGCGGAGACAGATGGAAGTGTGGAGCGGAGACAGATGGAAGTGTGCAGCGATGATAGATGGAAGTGTGCAGCGGTGACAGATGGAAGTGTGGAGCGGAGACAGATGGAAGTGTGCAGCGATGACAGATGGAAGTGTGCAGCGATGACAGATGGAAGTGTGCAGCGGTGACAGATGGAAGTGTGGAGCGGAGACAGATGGAAGTGTGCAGCGATGATAGATGGAAGTGTGCAGCGGTGACAGATGGAAGTGTGGAACGGAGACAGATGGAAGTGTGCAGCGGTGACAGATGGAAGTGTGCAGCGATGACAGATGGAAGTGTGCAGCGATGACAGTTGGAAGTGTGCAGCGGTGACAGAAGGAAGTGTGCAGCGGTGACTGATGGAAGTGTGCAGCAGTGACAGATGGAAGTGTGCAGCGGTGACAGATGGAAGTGTGCAGCGGTGACAGATGGAAGTGTGCAGAGATGACAGATGGAAGTGTGCAGCGCAGACAGATGGAAGTGTGCAGCGATGACAGATGGAAGTGTGGAGCGGTGACAGATGGAAGTGTGCAGCGATGACAGATGGAAGTGTGCAGCGATGACAGATGGAAGTGTGCAGCGATGACAGATGGAAGTGTGCAGCGGTGACAGATGGAAGTGTGCAGCGATGACAGATGGAAGCGTGCAGCGATGACAGATGGAAGTGTGCAGCGATGACAGATGGAAGTGTGCAGAGATGACAGATGGAAGTGTGGAGCGGTGACAGATGGAAGTGTGCAGCGATGACAGATGGAAGTGTACAGCGGTGACAGATGGAATTGTGCAGGGATGACAGATGGAAGTGTGCAGCGATGACAGATGGAAGTGTGCAGGGATGACAGATGGAAGTGTGCAGCGATGACAGACGGAAGTGTGCAGTGGAGACAGATGGAAGTGTGCAGGGATGACAGATGGAAGTGTGCAGCGGAGACAGATGGAAGTGTGCAGGGATGACAGAGGGAAGTGTGCAGCGATGACAGACGGAAGTGTGCAGCGGAGACAGATGGAAGTGTGCAGCGATGACAGATGGAAGTGTGCAGCGATGACAGATGGAAGTGTGCAGCGGTGACAGATGGAAGTGTGCAGGGATGACAGATGGAGGTGTGCAGCGATGACAGATGGAAGTGTGCAGGGATGACAGATGGAAGTGTGCAGCGGTGACAGATGGAAGTGTGCAGCGATGACAGATGGAAGTGTGGAGCGATGACAGATGGAAGTGTGCAGCGATGACAGATGGAAGTGTGGAGCGGTGACAGATGGAAGTGTGCAGCGATGACAGATGGAAGCGTGCAGCGGTGACAGATGGAAGTGTGCAGCGATGACAGATGGAAGTGTGCAGCGATGACAGATGGAAGTGTGCAGCGGTGACAGATGGAAGTGTGCAGGGATGACAGATGGAGGTGTGCAGCGATGACAGATGGAAGTGTGCAGGGATGACAGATGGAAGTGTGCAGCGGTGACAGATGGAAGTGTGCAGCGATGACAGATGGAAGTGTGCAGCGGTGACAGATGGAAGTGTGCAGCGATGACAGATGGAAGTGTGCAGCGATGACAGATGGAAGTGTGCAGCGGTGACAGATGGAAGTGTGCAGCGGTGACAGATGGAAGTGTGCAGCGATGACAGATGGAAGTGTGCAGCGATGACAGATGGAAGTGTGGAGCGGAGACAGATGGAAGTGTGCAGCGATGACAGATGGAAGTGTGCAGCGATGACAGATGGAAGTGTGCAGCGATGACAGATGGAAGTGTGGAGCGGTGACAGATGGAAGCGTGCAGCGATGACAGATGGAAGCGTGCAGCGGTGACAGATGGAAGTGTGCAGCGATGACTGATGGAAGTGTGGAGCGATGACAGATGGAAGTGTGCAGCGGTGACAGATGGAAGTGTGCAGCGATGACAGATGGAAGTGTGCAGCGATGACAGATGGAAGTGTGCAGCGATGACAGATGGAAGTGTGGAGCAGTGACAGATGGAAGTGTGCAGCGATGACAGATGGAAGTGTGCAGAGATGACAGATGGAAGTGTGCAGCGATGACAGATGGAAGTGTGCAGCGATGACAGATGGAAGTGTGCAGCGGTGACAGATGGAAGTGTGGAGCGATGACAGATGGAAGTGTGCAGCGGTGACAGATGGAAGTGTGCAGCGGTGACAGATGGAAGTGTGGAGCGATGACAGATGGAAGTGTGCAGCGGTGACAGATGGAAGTGTGCAGCGGTGACAGATGGAAGTGCAGCGGTGACAGATGGAAGTGTGCAGCGGTGACAGATGGAAGTGTGCAGCGGTGACAGATGGAAGTGTGGAGCGATGACAGATGGAAGTGTGCAGCGATGACAGATGGAAGTGTGCAGCGATGACAGATGGAAGTGTGCAGCAGTGACAGATGGAAGTGTGGAGCGATGACAGATGGAAGTGTGCAGCGATGACAGATGGAAGTGTGCAGCGATGACAGATGGAAGTGTGCAGCGATGACAGATGGAAGTGTGCAGCGATGAAAGATGGAAGTGTGCAGCGATGACAGATGGAAGTGTGCAGCGGTGACAGATGGAAGTGTGCAGCGATGACAGACGGAAGTGTGCAGCGATGACAGACGGAAGTGTGCAGCGGAGACAGATGGAAGTGTGCAGCGATGACAGATGGAAGTGTGCAGCGATGACAGATGGAAGTGTGCAGCGATGACAGATGGAAGTGTGCAGCGAAGTGTGCAGCGATGACAGATAGAGGTGTGCAGCGGTGACAGA
This sequence comes from Ranitomeya imitator, assembly GCF_032444005.1. Classification (NCBI taxonomy): domain Eukaryota; kingdom Metazoa; phylum Chordata; class Amphibia; order Anura; family Dendrobatidae; genus Ranitomeya; species Ranitomeya imitator. The sequence goes on along the minus strand of NC_091282.1, from coordinate 1,218,817,289 downwards.
TGGAAGTGTGCTGCGGTGACAGATGGAAGTGTGCAGCGATGACAGATGGAAATGTGCAGCGGTGACAGATGGAAGTGTGCAGCGATGACAGATGGAAGTGTGCAGCGGTGACAGATGGAAGTGTGCAGCGATGAGAGATGGAAGTGTGCAGTGATGACAGATGGAAGTGTGCAGCGATGACAGACGGAAGTGTGCAGCGATGACAGACGGAAGTGTGCAGCGGAGACAGATGGAAGTGTGCAGCGATGATAGATGGAAGTGTGCAGCGATGACAGATGGAAGTGTGCAGCGATGACAGATGGAAGTGTGCAGCGATGACAGATAGAGGTGTGCAGCGGTGACAGATGGAAGTGTGCTGCGGTGACAGATGGAAGTGTGCAGCGATGACAGATGGAAGTGTGCAGCGGTGACAGATGGAAGTGTGCAGCGATGACAGATGGAAGTGTGCAGCGATGACAGATGGAAGTGTGCAGCGATGACAGATGGAAGTGTGCAGCGATGAAAGATGGAAGTGTGCAGCGGAGACAGATGGAAGTGTGCAGCGATGACAGATGGAAGTGTGCAGCGAAGTGTGCAGCGATGACAGATAGAGGTGTGCAGCGATGACAGATGGAAATGTGCAGCGGTGACAGATGGAAGTGTGCAGCGATGACAGATGGAAGTGTGCAGCGGTGACAGATGGAAGTGTGCAGCGATGACAGATGGAAGTGTGCAGCGATGACAGATGGAAGTGTGCAGCGATGACAGATGGAAGTGTGCAGCGATGAAAGATGGAAGTGTGCAGCGGAGACAGATGGAAGTGTGCAGCGATGACAGATGGAAGTGTGCAGCGATGACAGATGGAAGTGTGCAGCGGTGACAGATGGAAGTGTGCAGGGATGACAGATGGAGGTGTGCAGCGATGACAGATGGAAGTGTGCAGGGATGACAGATGGAAGTGTGCAGCGGTGACAGATGGAAGTGTGCAGCGATGACAGATGGAAGTGTGCAGCGGTGACAGATGGAAGTGTGCAGCGATGACAGATGGAAGTGTGCAGCGATGACAGATGGAAGTGTGCAGCGGTGACAGATGGAAGTGTGCAGCGATGACAGATGGAAGTGTGCAGCGATGACAGATGGAAGTGTGCAGCGCTGACAGATGGAAGTGTGCAGCGATGACAGATGGAAGTGTGGAGCGGAGACAGATGGAAGTGTGCAGCGATGACAGATGGAAGTGTGCAGCGCTGACAGATGGAAGTGTGCAGCGATGACAGATGGAAGTGTGGAGCGGTGACAGATGGAAGTGTGCAGCGATGACAGATGGAAGCGTGCAGCGGTGACAGATGGAAGTGTGCAGCGATGACAGATGGAAGTGTGCAGCGATGACAGATGGAAGTGTGCAGCGGTGACAGATGGAAGTGTGCAGGGATGACAGATGGAGGTGTGCAGCGATGACAGATGGAAGTGTGCAGGGATGACAGATGGAAGTGTGCAGCGGTGACAGATGGAAGTGTGCAGCGATGACAGATGGAAGTGTGCAGCGGTGACAGATGGAAGTGTGCAGCGATGACAGATGGAAGTGTGCAGCGATGACAGATGGAAGTGTGCAGCGGTGACAGATGGAAGTGTGCAGCGGTGACAGATGGAAGTGTGCAGCGATGACAGATGGAAGTGTGCAGCGATGACAGATGGAAGTGTGGAGCGGAGACAGATGGAAGTGTGCAGCGATGACAGATGGAAGTGTGCAGCGCTGACAGATGGAAGTGTGCAGCGATGACAGATGGAAGTGTGGAGCGGTGACAGATGGAAGTGTGCAGCGATGACAGATGGAAGCGTGCAGCGGTGACAGATGGAAGTGTGCAGCGATGACTGATGGAAGTGTGGAGCGATGACAGATGGAAGTGTGCAGCGGTGACAGATGGAAGTGTGCAGCGATGACAGATGGAAGTGTGCAGCGATGACAGATGGAAGTGTGCAGCGATGACAGATGGAAGTGTGGAGCAGTGACAGATGGAAGTATGCAGCGATGACAGATGGAAGTGTGCAGGGATGACAGATGGAAGTGTGCAGCGGTGACAGATGGAAGTGTGCAGCGATGACAGATGGAAGTGTGCAGCGATGACAAATGGAAGTGTGCAGCGGTGACAGATGGAAGTGTGCAGCGATGACAGATGGAAGTGTGCAGCGGTGACAGATGGAAGTGTGCAGCGATGAAAGATGGAAGTGTGCAGCAGTGACAGATGGAAGTGTGCAGCGATGACAGATGGAAGTGTGCAACGATGACAGATGGAAGTGTGCAGCGGTGACAGATGGAAGTGTGCAGCGGTGACAGATGGAAGTGTGCAGCGATGACAGATGGAAGTGTGCAGCGATGACAGATGGAAGTGTGCAGCGGTGACAGATGGAAGTGTGCAGAGATGACAGATGGAAGTGTGCAGCGATGACAGATGGAAGTGTGCAGCGGTGACAGATGGAAGTGTGGAGCGATGACAGATGGAAGTGTGCAGCGATGACAGATGGAAGTGTGCAGAGATGACAGATGGAAGTGTGCAGCGATGACAGATGGAAGTGTGCAGCGATGACAGATGGAAGTGTGCAGCGGTGACAGATGGAAGTGTGGAGCGGTGACAGATGGAAGTGTGCAGCGGTGACAGATGGAAGTGTGCAGCGGTGACAGATGGAAGTGTGGAGCGATGACAGATGGAAGTGTGCAGCGGTGACAGATGGAAGTGTGCAGCGGTGACAGATGGAAGTGCAGCGGTGACAGATGGAAGTGTGCAGCGGTGACAGATGGAAGTGTGCAGCGGTGACAGATGGAAGTGTGGAGCGATGACAGATGGAAGTGTGCAGCGATGACAGATGGAAATGTGCAGCGATGACAGATGGAAGTGTGCAGCAGTGACAGATGGAAGTGTGGAGCGATGACAGATGGAAGTGTGCAGCGATGACAGATGGAAGTGTGCAGCGATGACAGATGGAAGTGTGCAGCGATGACAGATGGAAGTGTGCAGCGATGAAAGATGGAAGTGTGCAGCGATGACAGATGGAAGTGTGCAGCGGTGACAGATGGAAGTGTGCAGCGATGACAGACGGAAGTGTGCAGCGATGACAGACGGAAGTGTGCAGCGGAGACAGATGGAAGTGTGCAGCGATGACAGATGGAAGTGTGCAGCGATGACAGATGGAAGTGTGCAGCGATGACAGATGGAAGTGTGCAGCGAAGTGTGCAGCGATGACAGATAGAGGTGTGCAGCGGTGACAGATGGAAGTGTGCAGCGATGACAGATGGAAATGTGCAGCGGTGACAGATGGAAGTGTGCAGCGATGACAGATGGAAGTGTGCAGCGGTGACAGATGGAAGTGTGCAGCGATGAGAGATGGAAGTGTGCAGTGATGACAGATGGAAGTGTGCAGCGATGACAGACGGAAGTGTGCAGCGATGACAGACGGAAGTGTGCAGCGGAGACAGATGGAAGTGTGCAGCGATGACAGATGGAAGTGTGCAGCGATGACAGATGGAAGTGTGCTGCGGTGACAGATGGAAGTGTGCAGCGATGACAGATGGAAGTGTGCAGCGATGACAGATGGAAATGTGCAGCGGTGACAGATGGAAGTGTGCAGCGATGACAGATGGAAGTGTGCAGCGGTGACAGATGGAAGTGTGCAGCGATGACAGATGGAAGTGTGCAGCGATGACAGATGGAAGTGTGCAGCGATGACAGATGGAAGTGTGCAGCGATGAAAGATGGAAGTGTGCAGCGGTGACAGATGGAAGTGTGCAGTGATGACAGATGGAAGTGTGCAGAGATGACAGATGGAAGTGTGCAGCGATGACAGATGGAAGTGTGCAGAGATGACAGATGGAAGTGTGCAGCGATGACAGATGGAAGTGTGCAGCGGTGACAGATGGAAGTGTGCAGCGGTGACAGATGGAAGTGTGGAGCGATGACAGATGGAAGTGTGCAGCGGTGACAGATGGAAGTGTGGAGCGATGACAGATGGAAGTGTGGAGCAGTGACAGATGGAAGTGTGCAGCGATGACAGATGGAAGTGTGCAGGGATGACAGATGGAAGTGTGCAGCGGTGACAGATGGAAGTGTGCAGCGATGACAGATGGAAGTGTGCAGCGATGACAGATGGAAGTGTGCAGCGGTGACAGATGGAAGTGTGCAGCGATGACAGATGGAAGTGTGCAGCGGTGACAGATGGAAGTGTGCAGCGGTGAAAGATGGAAGTGTGCAGCGGTGACAGATGGAAGTGTGCAGAGATGACAGATGGAAGTGTGCAGCGATGACAGATGGAAGTGTGCAGGGATGACAGATGGAAGTGTGCAGCGATGACAGATGGAAGTGTACAGCGGTGACAGATGGAAGTGTGCAGCGATGACAGATGGAAGTGTGGAGCGATGATAGATGGAAGTGTGCAGCGATGACAGATGGAAGTGTGCAGCGATGACAGATGGAAGTGTGCAGCGATGAAAGATGGAAGTGTGCAGCGGTGACAGATGGAAGTGTGGAGCGATGACAGATGGAAGTGTGCAGCGGTGACAGATGGAAGTGTGCAGCGGTGACAGATGGAAGTGTGGAGCGATGACAGATGGAAGTGTGCAGCGGTGACAGATGGAAGTGTGCAGCGGTGACAGATGGAAGTGCAGCGGTGACAGATGGAAGTGTGCAGCGGTGACAGATGGAAGTGTGGAGGGATGACAGATGGAAGTGTGCAGCGATGACAGATGGAAGGGTGCAGCGATGACAGATGGAAGCGTGCAGCGGTGACAGATGGAAGTGAGCAGGGGTGACAGATGGAAGTGTGCAGCGGTGACAGATGGAAGTGTGCAGCGGTGACAGATGGAAGTGTGCAGCGGTGACAGATGGAAGTGTGCAGCGATGACAGATGGAAGTGTGCAGCGATGACAGATGGAAGTGTGCAGCGATGACAGATGGAAGTGTGCAGCGATGACAGATGGAAGTGTGCAGCGATGACAGATGGAAGTGTGGAGCGATGACAGATGGAAGTGTGCAGCAGTGACAGATGGAAGTGTGCAGCGATGACAGATGGAAGTGTGCAGCGATGACAGATGGAAGTGTGCAGCGATGACAGATGGAAGTGTGCAGCGGTGACAGATGGAAGTGTGCAGCGATGACAGATGGAAGTGTGCAGCGATGACAGATGGAAGCGTGCAGCGGTGACAGATGGAAGCTGTCACGATTCCCCTGACCGCTGTCACCAATGGGTCAGGATTCACACCGTGACCGTCACCCCTTCGTCACGGATTGAGGTGACTTTAGGCCAACAGACGGCTATCACATGTGCAGGGGGGCTTATCTTAGTTATCCCTCCACTCCACGATGTGATGAAAAACCACACACAAGGCTATTGACCTCTTAGTTTACAGCAGGGGCTTATTCTAGGTATCCCACTGCTTTTCTATATACCACGAACTGCAGGGATTTATGTATATCCCGCTTACAGTTCCCCTTAACACTTGCAGCTCTCTGGCACCCCCCTTACTCTCAGGTCAGATTAGGTACTGCACCCTGGGTAATTAGTCGCCAGGAAGGCTGCCTGCTATGTACTGGCTATTGGGCACGCTGCAGCGACGCGATAACTACTCCCACTCAGGCAGGAACAATAATTATCAAACCCGCAGTTGCTTCAGCATAATCCAACAGTCAGCACACTTTCGCTGCCAACAGCTTCGATTAAACGGGTCCGAAGCTAACCCAACACAACAGTAACAGTAGCGTATTTCCCTTCAGAAGACAGGGTAAGTTTAGAGCATGGATGAACGAACTAATATATAATAGTATATTCCATTGAAATTAATTAGGCAGTGCTTTATCAAAAATATTTTATAAAGAAGTTACAAATGAGACAATTGCAAATATGTACAAGGGTAATTATAACATAAAGGGAATAAATGAGAAAAAGCAACACTTACATGTTCAAAGCATGACAGGCAACCAGGCTAGGGCAGTTTTTCCCATACGTCCCAGCTCATTTGGACGTGAGCAGGGCTCTTCCAGGACAAGACAAGAAATCAAGCAGCAAGTCACTCCTCAGAGCCTGCCAGACACTTAAAACATTAAGGCTGTGACATCACAGAAAGGCTGGCTTATCCAGACCCTCCTCTCTCTACATTCTGCCTAAACTTTAAACTATTCTCTCTAATTTCTATAACTTCACTACAAAACACGTCATAGTTCTAACAAACCCATCAATCATCTCGGGTTAACGTGAGCATTCTAATGAGATCAAATGTGTCCTATCTGGGATACATATTTACAGAGAAAACCCTACTTCTTTACCAGACGGAGTTAGAAGCCCGAGTTTAAAGGGATGGGTACCTACACCGAGTGGGAATACGAATATATATTTTCATGTTCTTACCGTAAACATGGTGCATAATATCGTACCAAAACCAAACAAAGGATCTTTCATGAATTTTGGAGCCACTTTACCAGTTCTAGACAAGAACAACCACACCCAACATGGAAAAACCCAAGAGAGAGCCACCAGGCAGGGATACAATATGAAAATATCTTTATTATATATAATTGGCAATTTTTACAGATTTGTATAAAAATGTGCGCACAAGGGGACAATAAAAAAGTTCTTTAAAAACAATGAAAATGGTATAGGCAGACCCACAAAAAGAAAAAAAATATATATAATAGATTAACAGGTACAAACACCCCCTAAATATTTATAAATTACTAAGATCATATGGCCAAAAAATACATATATCTATCACAGATGTTCTAAAAACCGTGTGCAATTGTAGCAAAAAAATCCTTGATCACAAATGCCAAAATGTGCGTGCAAAACTGCAATGTAAAGTGCTATAAAATGGGGTGGAAACTATATATAAAAGAATATATATTAGCTCATATGGCACTTCATATTATGCCACAAAGTGGATAGTGCAAAAAAAAGTGCAATGTGCAATATAGTGCAAGGGCCGTAGAGATGCAATGGCACTGAAGTATATATAGATCAAACAGTGTACAATTGTATAGGACAAAAGGAGATTGCCACTGTCCAGCCCCTATTCCAGCCAGAGTACCGCGGCGAAAACCAGGTGCCAATATAATCAATATGGTATAAATAGAGGGGGAATGTATGTTATATTTAATCTACCTGTAATCAATAGGTCTGCCAGGTCCCAGAGGCGCACCCCGACGCGCGTTTCGGATCTCAATCCTTCGTCAGGGGGTCTTAAACTTTACCAGTTCTGACTAGTGAAGGTGGGAGGGGTGAGGGACTTTCCTCTGAGCCTGGAATTTACGACCCCAGGGCAATAAAACCCCCTTCTAGCATACAGTCCGTAGCCCAGAGAGAAACAAGTAGAGTCAGCTAGTGAAGGGGGGGTTTAGCCCACCTCATGAGCTGACGAGCAACTAACTTATATGATATTTCATACCATATCGTGACACCTCCCCCTTTTGGTATGCGCTAGGGAGGCAGTACCCCACGGTATGCCTCCATGGGCACCTCAGTAGGTTCACCCTGGCGGGAGAGTCCATCTGCATTCCCATGCTCTTTGCCCGATTTATGTTCAATGGTGAAGTCAAACTGCTGAAGGGCAAGGCTCCAGCGTAGCAACCTGCCGTTGGTTCCACACATGGCATTTAGCCAGCGCAGAGGGTTGTGGTCGGTCACCACAGTGAAGGTGTGACCGTACAAGTAGGGCTGCAAGCGCTGCAGGGCCCAGACTATGGCCAGGCACTCCTTCTCGATGGTGGAGTAGGCCACTTCCCTCGGCAAAAGTTTCCGGCTCAGGTATAACACGGGGTGCTCTTGGTCCTCCGAGTCAACCTGGCTGAGTACAGCACCAAGGCCAAACTCGCTGGCGTCGGTCTGCACCAAGAACGGTCGACTGCTGTCGACTGCTTTCAACACAGGGGCGTTGCACAGTGCAGTTTTCAACGCCTGGAAGGCCCCCTCACAGCCATCTGTCCAGTTGACAATGTGAGGTAGCTTCTTCCTGGTGAGGTCCGTCAAAGGTTTTGCCAGGCTACTATAGTGCTTTACGAAGCGCCTATAGTACCCTGCAGTGCCCAAGAAGGACATCACCTGTTTCTTGGTCACGGGAGTGGGCCAGTTCACGATCACTCCCACTTTGTCAGGCTCTGGCTTCAGGGTGTTCCCGCCTACCCGGTGCCCCAGGTAGTGAACCTCCCTCATGCCCATCTGACACTTTCCCGGCTTGATAGTCAGTCCTGCTTGGTGAATTCGCCTGAGCACCTCCTCGAGATGCTGCAGGTGTTCCTTCCAGGAGGGACTGAAGATGGCAATGTCATCCAAGTACGCCACGGCGTACGTCTCCAGTCCCTGAAGCAGGAGGTTGACCATCCGCTGGAAAGTGGCAGGGGCATTCTTCATGCCGAAGAGCATGACCGTGGACTCATACAGTCCGAAGGGCGTGATAAAGGCGGACTTCTCCTGCGCCTCGGGGCTCAGGGGAATCTGCCAGTATCCTCTACTCAAATCCATTATTGTCAGGTATTTTGCGCCAGCTAACTTCTCAAGCAGCTCCTCGATGCGCGGCATGGGGTGCGCGTCAGAGGCTGTGATGGCGTTGAGTCCCCTGTAGTCCACGCAGAACCGGGTGGTCCGGTCCTTCTTTGGCACGAGAACTACAGGTGAGGCCCACGCACTCTTTGACCGTCGAATCACCCCCAGCTGTAACATCTCATCAATCTCTTGGCGCATAATCTGCTGCACCTGGTCAGAGATTCGATAGGGTGTTCGCCGTAGTGGGGCGTGATTCCCGGTGTCCACCTCGTGGACTGCTAACTCAGTCCTCCCAGGTCGGTTGGAGAACACGACCCGGAAAGGTTCCAGTGTGGTTTGCAACTGCACCCGCTGGGGTTCAGTTAACGAGGCGCTTACCTCCACATCCTCGATGGACCCATTGGCCTTGGCTTGGGCCAGCAAGTCCAGGAGGGTGTCTTCCTCACCATCTTCGGGCAAGCTGCAGACCGGTAGGACGAAAGGTTCACGTTCGTGATGAGCCTTCATCATGTTGACGTGAAAGGCCTTTCACCTACCCCGAGTGTGGTCAAGCGTGACCACGTACGTGACCGGGTTGAGCTGTTGGTGGACGACGTACGGGCCCTCCCAGGCGGCCTGAAGCTTATCCATTGGTACAGGGACCAGCACCCACACCTTTTGACCCACGTGGTAGGTCCGCTCCCGGGCGTTCTGGTCGTACCAGTGCTTCTGATCAGCCTGAGCCTGCGTCATGTTGTCATGCACCAACTGCGTCAAGGTCTGCATCTTGTCACGGAAGCGCATGACATACTCCACTATGGACACTTCAGAAGGGTTCGGCTCCTCTTCCCAGGATTCTCTTACCAACCCAAGGGGTCCCCGGACTCGCCTGCCGTACAGGAGCTCGAAGGGGGAGAACCCCGTCGAGGCCTGCGGAACCTCTCGGTAAGCGAACAGCAGGTGTGGGAGGTACCACTCCCAGTCGCGCCCTTGAGTCTCAACCAGCATGCGCAGCATCTGTTTGAGGGTACCATTGAAGCGTTCACACAAGCCATTGGTCTGTGGGTGATACGCACTCGATACCAGGTGCTTCACCTGCATTCTCTTACAGAGAGCCTCCATTAGGCGAGACATAAATTGGGTCCCTTGATCAGTAAGCATTTTCCTGGGAAACCCTACACGTGAAAAGATGGCCAACAGGGCATCTGCCACCTTATCTGCCCTAGTTGAGGACAGAGCTACTGCCTCTGGGTACCGGGTAGCATAGTCTACCACAGTAAGGATGTATTGCTTTCCAGAGCTGCTGGGGACGGCCAGCGGGCCCACAATGTCCACCGCGATCCTCTGGAAAGGCTCCTCTATCACTGGCAAAGGGATCAGGGGAGCCTTAAGAGCAGGCCCCGCTTTCCCCACCCTTTGACAGGTGACACAGGAGCGGCAGTAGTTTGACACATCTGTCCCCATCTTAGGCCAATAGAAGTGTTGAGACAGCCGGGCCTTAGTTTTGCTGATCCCCAAGTGTCCAGCTAGCGGGATCTCATGGGCAATCCGCAACAACTCACCCCGGAATTGCTGTGGGACGACCAGCTGTCTTTCCCTCAACCACTCCTTTTGTGATTCTCTGGGTACTGTCTCCCGGTACAACCTTCCTTGTTCCCAGAACACCTTCTCCTTATCAGTCTCGGAGAAGGGCGTCCCGGCAAGTTGTCTCAAACTCTCTAGGCTCACATCTGTGTGCAGAGCGGCCTGAAACTCCTGACTAGGGGAAGCCAGAAGCGACGTCAGGGTCCCTTCCCCACGGGAACCCTCTTGGACCTGCTCTGGGTCCACCTCTGGTTCAGTCACCGTGATGACTGAGGAGGGTCCGGAAGGCAGACAGTTATCTGCGTTCCGGGCACTCTGACTGCGGGTGACAGCAGCTACGTAGGCTGTCTCCCCGGGGATTTCTAAAGACCCATCAGCCGGCGCTGCTCTGGGCTCTACCTCCCCATCCACCCCCAACACTTCAGGGGCAGTGCTACTTATGGGCCAGTTACCTTCCTCGGTGGCACTGGTCACTTTCATGGCGTCACCTTCCTCACGGTTCCCATGCATCTCCTTATTTCCTGTAGCACCGACACTTGCCCCTGCTAGGGGTTCCTCAGCCGTCTCACTCCGCAGAGCGACGTGGCTGGGCATGCCTGTACCTATGGACACATTAACCTTCACCGAAAAATCATTATCAGGTTCAGCTGGCACAGGTACAACATTTTCACCATCAATCCTAGGGAAAAAATGGTTATTAGATGCATCATTACAAGATAAAGCATGGTCAGGTAACACATGCGATTTCCCGTCATCATCATCATCATCAGGGTTAACTTTACCCTTATTAGTAGATTGGGGAGGGGTGTCAGGGACGTAGTATGCAAACATCCTCCCCAAATCAGTCCCCAACAAGACATCAGTGGGCAAATTATCAGACAGCCCCACTTCCTTCACCCCGCTCCCAGCACCCCAATCAATTAAAACCCGGGCCATCGGTAAGGGACAGCTGATGCCCCCAATCCCAGTGACAGTTAGGGTTTTCCCCGGAATGATTTCTTCAGGGGCCGCCAGTTCGGGTCGGATAAGGGTTCGTTCAGCCCCGGTGTCCTTGAGGCCTGTAGCAACATGGCCTCCCACAGTGACGTGCTGTACGTTGTCACACACCCTCCCAACCACACCACCCACCAAAAGAACTGCTGCATTAGGCCCTGGGGCCTTGGCTTGGGGTGTTCTTCTGCTTGGTTGGGCAGGAGAGACTGATATGACCAGTCTGATGGCAGGTGTAACACGTGCGAGGTTCGATGGTCGGTCTGGTGCTGTTGGCCACGGGGCCAGGACCTCTGGTGTGTTGGCTGGCAGGGGTACTGGCGTTGGTTGCAGGCTTACCCCCTCTCCAGCTGGTGGTGACTGGCTTCCGCCCTTCCGATCTACGGTTGGCCTCATAGGCATCGGCAATCTGCGCTGCTTTCGTCACGTCTTTGGGTTCTCTGTCCATCACGAACTGTCGCACCTCAGCTGGGCAAAGATGAAAGAACTGGTCTTTGATCATCAGGTCTCGCAGCTGTGCAAAGGTGGTCACTGACAGTCCTTGGGTCCACTGGTCAAAGTGGGTCCCCAGTCCATGCACCACATCACTGTAACTGTCGTGTGGGCCACGTTGGAGGGTCCGGAACTTTCTACGGTACACCTCGGGTGTAAGCTGGTACTTGGCTATCAAAGCCTTTTTGATGGCCTCATAGTCACCATCTTGAGGGAGGGCAGCAAACGCCTCCAGAGCTTTACCTCTCAGCCCTGGTGTCAGGTATCGGGCCCATTCATCTTTAGGCAGCCGGTACTGTCTGCAGGCTTTCTCAAAGGCCCGCAGAAAAGTGTCCAAGTCCCCGTCCTTCTCCATAACAGGAAAGTGATCGGGCCGGGGCTTAGGTATCTGAGCGCTGCTGGGCTCACGTCTCTGGGCGGTGGAGGGCATCCCCCCCTGCCGGAGCATCTCCAGTTCATGTGCTCGCTGGGCTTGGCGCTCGGCTCTCTCAGCCTCCCGCTCGGCCTCTCGCTCGGCTCGCTCCTGGTATTGCTGGATCATCTGCAGACGCCTCTCTAGGTCATCTGCGGAGCATTGTTGCAGAGCCAGATGCAGGAGGAGGTCTGCACCCCCCTGGTTGCCAGTAGGGCCCGTATTCAGTGGTTGGACCTCTGCTGCAGCACCATGTTCGCTTGTGCTGGCTTCTGCGGCCTCTGGGCTCTGTGGCCTGGCTTGGTCTGCTTCAAATTGCACCAGTTCAGCGACCATTTGTATCTTGGTCTTGCCCTGGGGGTTCAGGCCATGGTACGTGCATATCCCAGCAAGAATGTCCTTCTGCTGGTTGTACCAGGCTTCCCCTTTCGCAGCCATGGTTGCCAAATAAAAGATAGGATAGAAAAACGAAGAGAAAGGGAAGGGATAATTACCAGTACGCAATTGTCTCACAACTAAAAAGCACTGAGTTCGTTCTCCAAACTTATTTGCGCAGAGTCCTCGCAAGAACTTTCTGCAAGTTTTTAGTGAGAGGAATGATTACTCAAACCAAATCACTAATGCTCTAAGACATCCCACCGCCTTGCCACCAATTGTCACGATTCCCCTGACCGCTGTCACCAATGGGTCAGGATTCACACCGTGACCGTCACCCCTACGTCACGGATTGAGGTGACTTTAGGCCAACAGACGGCTATCATATGTGCAGGGGGCTTATCTTAGTTATCCCTCCACTCCACGATGTGATGAAAAACCACACACAAGGCTATTGACCTCTTAGTTTACTGCAGGGGCTTATTTTAGGTATCCCACTGCTTTTCTATATACCACGAACTGCAGGGATTTATGTATATCCCGCTTACAGTTCCACTTAACACTTGCAGTTCTCTGGCGCCCCCCTTACTCTCAGGTCAGATTAGGTACTGCACCCTGGGTAATTAGTCGCCAGAAAGGCTGCCTGCTATGCACTGGCTATTGGGCACGCTGCAGCGACGCGATAACTACTCCCACTCAGGCAGGAACAATAATTATCAAACCCGCAGTTGCTTCAGCATAATCCAACAGTCAGCGCACTTTCGCTGCCACCAGCTTCGATTAAGCGGGTCCGAAGCTAACCCAACACAACAGTAACAGTAGCGTATTTCCCTTCAGAAGACAGGGTAAGTTTAGAGCATGGATGAACGAACTAATATATAATAGTATATTCCATTGAAATTAATTAGGCAGTGCTTTATCAAAAATATTTTATAAAGAAGTTACAAATGAGACAATTGCAAATATGTACAAGGGTAATTATAACATAAAGGGAATAAATGAGAAAAAGCAACACTTACATGTTCAAAGCATGACAGGCAACCAGGCTAGGGCAGTTTTTCCCATATGTCCCAGCTCATTTGGACGTGAGCAGGGCTCTTCCAGGACAAGACAAGAAATCAAGCAGCAAGTCACTCCTCAGAGCCTGCCAGACACTTAAAACATTAAGGCTGTGACATCACAGAAAGGCTGGCTTATCCAGACCCTCCTCTCTCTACATTCTGCCTAAACTTTAAACTATTCTCTCTAATTTCTATAACTTCACTACAAAACATGACAGAGTCATACCAAACCTATCATTCATCTCGGATTAACGTGAGCATTCTAATGAGATCAAATATGTCCTATCTGGGATACATATTTACAGAGAAAACCCTACTTCTTTACCAGACGGAGTTAGAAACTCGAGTTTAAAGGGATGGGTACCTACACCGAGTGGGAATACGAATATATATTTTCGTGTTCTTACCGTAAACATGGTGCATAATATCGTACCAAAACCAAACAAAGGATCTTTCATGAATTTTGGAGCCACTTTACCAGTTCTGACTAGTGAAGGTGGGAGGGGTGAGGGACTTTCCTCTGAGCCTGGAATTTACGACCCCAGGGCAATAAAACCCCCTTCTAGCATACAGTCCGTAGCCCAGAGAGAAACAAGTAGAGTCAGCTAGTGAAGGGGGGGTTTAGCCCACCTCATGAGCTGACGAGCAACTAACTTATATGATATTTCATACCATATCGTGACAGAAGCGTGCAGCGATGACAGATGGAAGTGAGGAGCGATGACAGATGGAAGTGTGCAGCGATGACAGATGGAAGTGTGCAGCGAAGACAGATGGAAGTGTGCAGCGATGACAGATGGAAGTGTGCAGCGATGACAGATGGAAGTGTGCAGCGATGACAGATGGAAGCGTGCAGCGATGACAGATGGAAGTGTGGAGCGGTGACAGATGGAAGCGTGCAGCGATGACAGATGGAAGTGTGCGGCGATGACAGATGGAAGTGTGCAGCGGTGACAGATGGAAGTGTGCAGCGATGACAGATGGAAGTGTGCAGAGATGACAGATGGAAGTGTGGAGCGGTGACAGATGGAAGTGTGCAGAGATCACAGATGGAAGTGTGCAGCGGTGACAGAAGGAAGTGTGCAGCGATGACAGATGGAAGTGTGCCGCGGTGACAGATGGAAGTGTGCAGCGATGACAGATGGAAGCGTGCAGTGATGACAGATGGAAGTGTGGAGCGATGACAGATGGAAGTGTGCAGCGGTGACAGATGGAAGTGTGCAGCGATGACAGATGGAAGCGTGCAGTGATGACAGATGGAAGTGTGCAGCGATGACAGATGGAAGTGTGCAGCGATGACAGATGGAAGTGTGCAGCGATGACAGATGGAAGCGAGGAGCGATGACAGATGGAAGTGTGCAGCGATGACAGATGGAAGTGTGCAGCGGTGACAGATGGAAGTGTGCAGCGATGATAGTATTCTGCTACAGATGGATCTGGATAAGTTGGAAACTTGGGCTGAAAGGTGGCAGATGAGGTTTAACAATGATAAATGTAAGGTTATACACATGGGAAGAAGGAATCAATATCACCATTACACACTGAACGGGAAACCACTGGGTAAATCTGACAGGGAGAAGGACTTGGGGATCCTAGTTAATGATAAACTTACCTGGAGCAGCCAGTGCCAGGCAGCAGCTGCCAAGGCAAACAGGATCATGGGGTGCATTAAAAGAGGTCTGGATACACATGATGAGAGCATTATACTGCCTCTGTACAAATCCCTAGTTAGACCGCACATGGAGTACTGTGTCCAGTTTTGGGCACCGGTGCTCAGGAAGGATATAATGGAACTAGAGAGAGTACAAAGGAGGGCAACAAAATTAATAAAGGGGATGGGAGAACTACAATACCCAGATAGATTAGCAAAATTAGGATTATTTAGTCTAGAAAAAAGACGACTGAGGGGCGATCTAATAACCATGTATAAGTATATAAGGGGACAATACAAATATCTCGCTGAGGATCTGTTTATACCAAGGAAGGTGACGGGCACAAGGGGGCATTCTTTGCGTCTGGAGGAGAGAAGGTTTTTCCACCAACACAGAAGAGGATTCTTTACTGTTAGGGCAGTGAGAATCTGGAATTGCTTGCCTGAGGAGGTGGTGATGGCGAACTCAGTCGAGGGGTTCAAGAGAGGCCTGGATGTCTTCCTGGAGCAGAACAATATTGTATCATACAGTTATTAGGTTCTGTAGAAGGACGTAGATCTGGGTATTTATTATGATGGAATATAGGCTGAACTGGATGGACAAATGTCTTTTTTCGGCCTTACTAACTATGTTACTATGTTACTATGACAGATGGAAGTGTGCAGCGATGACAGATGGAAGCATGCAGTGATGACAGATGGAAGTGTGGAGCGGTGACAGATGGAAGCATGCAGCGATGACAGATGTAAGTGTGCAGCGATGACACATGGAAGTGTGCAGTGATGACAGATGGAAGTGTGCAGCGGTGACAGACGGAAGTGTGCAGCGGTGACAGATGGAAGTGTGCAGCGATGACAGATGGAAGTGTGCAGAGATGACAGATGGAAGTGTGGAGCGGTGACAGATGGAAGTGTGCAGAGATCACAGATGGAAGTGTGCAGCGATGACAGATGGAAGTGTGCAGCGATGACAGATGGAAGTGTGCAGCGATGACAGATGGAAGTGTGCAGCGATGACAGATGGAAGTGTGCAGAGATGACAGATGTAAGTGTGGAGCGGTGACAGATGGAAGTGTGGAGCGGTGACAGATGGAAGTGTGGAGCGGTGACAGATGGAAGTGTGGAGCGGTGACAGATGGAAGTGTGCAGCGGTGACAGATGGAAGTGTGGAGCGGTGACAGATGGAAGTGTGCAGCGGTGACAGATGGAAGTGTGCAGCGGAGACAGATGGAAGTGTGGAGCGGTGACAGATGGAAGTGTGCAGCGGTGACAGATGGAAGTGTGGAGCGGTGACAGATGGAAGTGTGGAGCGGTGACAGATGGAAGTGTGCAGCGGTGACAGATGGAAGTGTGGAGCGGTGACAGATGGAAGTGTGCAGCGGTGACAGATGGAAGTGTGCAGCGATGACAGATGGAAGTGTGCAGCGGTGACAGATGGAAGTGTGCAGCGGTGACAGATGGAAGTGTGCAGCGATGACAGATGGAAGTGTGGAGCGATGACAGATGGAAGTGTGCAGCGGTGACAGATGGAAGTGTGCAGCGATGACAGATGGAAGTCTGCAGCGGTGACAGATGGAAGTGTGCAGCGGTGACAGATGGAAGTGTGCAGCGATGACAGATGGAAGTGTGCAGCGGTGACAGATGGAAGTGTGCAGCGATGACAGATGGAAGTGTGCAGCGGTGACAGATGGAAGTGTGCAGCGGTGACAGATGGAAGTGTGCAGCGATGACAGATGGAAGTGTGCAGCGATGACAGATGGAAGTGTGCAGCGGTGACAGATGGAAGTGTGCAGCGATGACAGATGGAAGTCTGCAGCGGTGACAGATGGAAGTGTGCAGCGGTGACAGATGGAAGTGTGCAGCGATGACAGATGGAAGTGTGCAGCGGTGACAGATGGAAGTGTGCAGCGATGACAGATGGAAGTGTGCAGCGGTGACAGATGGAAGTGTGGAGCGATGACAGATGGAAGTGTGCAGCGATGACAGATGGAAGTGTGGAGCGGTGACAGATGGAAGTGTGGAGCGATGACAGATGGAAGTGTGCAGCGATGACAGATGGAAGTGTGCAGCGGTGACAGATGGAAGTGTGGAGCGATGACAGATGGAAGTGTGCAGCGATGACAGATGGAAGTGTGGAGCGGTGACAGATGGAAGTGTGGAGCGATGACAGATGGAAGTGTGCAGCGGTGACAGATGGAAGTGTGGAGCGGTGACAGATGGAAGTGTGGAGCGGTGACAGATGGAAGTGTGCAGCGGTGACAGATGGAAGTGTGGAGCGGTGACAGATGGAAGTGTGCAGCGGTGACAGATGGAAGTGTGCAGCGGTGACAGATGGAAGTGTGCAGCGGTGATAGATGGAAGTGTGCAGCGATGACAGATGGAAGTGTGCAGCGATGACAGATGGAAGTGTGCAGGATGACAGATGGAAGTGTGCAGCGGTGACAGATGGAAGTGTGCAGCGATGACAGATGGAAGTGGGCAGCGGTGACAGATGGAAGTGGTGCAGCGATGACAGATGGAAGCGTGCAGCGATGACAGATGGAAGCGTGGCAGCGGTGACTGATGGAAGTGTGCAGCGATGACAGATGGAAGTGTGCAGCGGTGACAGATGGAAGTGTGCAGCGGTGACAGATGGAAGTGTGCAGGATGACAGATGGAAGTGGTGCAGCGCGAGTGACTGATGGAAGTGTGCAGCGATGACAGATGGAAGTGTGCAGCGGTGACAGATGGAAGTGTGCAGCGATGACAGATGGAAGTGTGCAGCGTGACAGATGGAAGTGTGCAGAGGTGACAGATGGAAGTGTGCAGCGGTGACAGATGGAAGTGTGCAGCGGATGACAGATGGAAGTGTGCAGCGATGACAGATGGAAGTGTGCAGCGGTGACAGATGGAAGTGTGCAGCGGTGACAGATGGAAGTGTGCAGCGGTGACAGATGGAAGTGTGCAGCGGTGACAGATGGAAGTGTGCAGCGATGACAGATGGAAGTGTGCAGCGGTGACAGATGGAAGTGTGCAGCGATGACAGATTCGGAAGTGATTGCAGCGGTGACAGATGGAAGTGTGCAGCGATGACAGATGGAAGTGGGCAGCGGATGACAGATGGAAGCGTGCAGCGGTGACAGATGGAAGTGTTGAGCGATGACAGATGGAAGTGTGCAGCGATGACAGATGGAAGTGTGGAGCGGTGACAGATGAAGTGTGCAGAGATCACAGATGGAAGTGTGCAGCGATGACAGATGGAAGTGTGCAGCGGTGACAGATGGAAGTGTGCAGCGATGACAGATGGAAGTGTGCAGCGATGACAGATGGAAGTGTGCAGCGTGACATGAGTGCAGCATGACAGATGGAGGGCCGGTGACAGATGGAAGCTGTGCAGCGATGACAGATGGAAGTGTGCAGCGATGACAGATAGTGTGGCAGAGTGACAGATGGAAGTGTGGAGCGGTGACAGATGGAAGTGTGCAGAGGAGCACAGATGGAAGTGTGCAGCGATGACAGATGGAAGTGTGCAGCGGTGACAGATGGAAGTGTGCAGCGGATGACAGATGGAAGTGTGCAGCGATGACAGATGGAAGTGTGCAGAGAGTGACAGATGGAAGTGTGGAGCGGTGACAGATGGAAGTGTGGAGCGGTGACAGATGGAAGTGTGCAGCGGTGACAGATGGAAGTGTGGAGCGGTGACAGATGAAGTGTGCAGCGGTGACAGATGGAAGTGTGCAGCGGGACAGATGGAAGTGTGCAGCGATGACAGATGGAAGTGTGCAGCGGTGACAGATGGAAGTGTGGCAGCGGTGACAGATGGAAGTGTGCAGCGATGACAGATGGAAGTGTGCAGCGATGACAGATGGAAGTGTGCAGCGGTGACAGATGGAAGTGTGCAGCGGCGGTGACAGATGGAAGTGTGCAGCGGTGACAGATGGGAAGTGTGCAGCGGTGACAGATGGAAGTTGCAGCGGTGACAGATGAAGTGTGCAGCGGTGACAGATGGAAGTGTGCAGCGGTGACAGATGGAAGTGTGCGAGGCGGTGACAGATGGAAGTGTGCAGCGGTGACAGATGGAAGTGTGGCAGCGGTGACAGATGGAAGTGTGTGCAGCGGATGACAGATGGAAGTGTGAGCGTGACAGATGGAAGTGTGGAGCGGTGACAGATTGGAAGTTGATGCAGCGGAGACAGATTGGAAGTGTGGAGCGGTGACTGATGGAAGTGTGCAGCGGTGACAGATGGCAGCGGTGACAGATGGAAGTGTGCAGCGGTGACAGATGGAAGTGTGCAGCGGTGACAGATGGAAGTGTGCAGCGGTGACAGATGGAAGTGTGGAGCGGTGACAGATGGAAGTGTGCAGCGGTGACAGATGGAAGTGTGGAGCGGTGACAGATGGAAGTGTGCAGCGGTGACAGATGGAAGTGTGGAGCGATGACAGATAGAAGTGTGGAGCGGTGACAGATGGAAGTGTGCAGCGGTGACAGATGGAAGTGTGCAGCGGTGACAGATGGAAGTGTGCAGCGGTGACAGATGGAAGTGTGCAGCGGTGACAGATGGAAGTGTGCAGCGGTGACAGATGGAAGTGTGCAGCGATGACAGATGGAAGTATGCAGCGATGACAGATGGAAGTGTGCAGCGGTGACAGATGGAAGTGTGCAGCGGTGACAGATGGAAGTGTGGAGCGATGACAGATAGAAGTGTGCAGCGGTGACAGATGGAAGTGTGCAGCGGTGACAGATGGAAGTGTGTAGCGATGACAGATGGAAGTGTGCAGCGGTGACAGATGGAAGTGTGCAGCGATGACAGATGGAAGTGTGCAGCGGTGACAGAAGGAAGTGTGCAGCGATGACAGATGGAAGTGTGTAGCGATGACAGATGGAAGTGTGCAGCGGTGACAGATGGAAGTGTGCAGCGATGACAGATGGAAGTGTGCAGCGATGACAGATGGAAGTGTGCAGCGATGACAGATGGAAATGTATAGGATATATATATAATGTAGTGTATGAGGAGTATACATGGAGGATATATATATATATAAAATGTAGTGTATGAGGAGTATACATGGAGGATATATATATATATAATGTAGTGTATGAAGAGTATACATGGAGGATATATATATATATAATGTAGTGTATGAGGAGTATACATGGAGGATATATATATATATATATAATGTAGTGTATGAGGAGAATACATGGAGGATATATATATATATAATGTAGTGTATGAGGAGTATACATGGAGGATATATATATATATAATGTAGTGTATGAGGAGTATACATGGAGGATATATATATATATATATAATGTAGTGTATGAGGAGTATACATGGAGGATATATATATATATATATAATGTAGTGTATGAGGAGAATACATGGAGGATATATATATATATATAATGTAGTGTATGAGGAGTATACATGGAGGATATATATATATATAATGTAGTGTATGAGGAGTATACATGGAGGATATATATATATATATATAATGTAGTGTATGAGGAGAATACATGGAGGATATATATATATATAATGTAGTGTATGAGGAGTATACATGGAGGATATATATATAATGTAGTGTATGAGGAGTATACATGGAGGATATATATATATATATATATAATGTAGTGTATGAGGAGAATACATGGAGGATATATATATATATAATGTAGTGTATGAGGAGAATACATGGAGGATATATATATATATATAATGTAGTGTATGAGGAGAATACATGGAGGATATATATATATAATGTAGTGTATGAGGAGAATACATGGAGGATATATATATATATAATGTAGTGTATGAGGAGTATACATGGAGGATATATATATATATATATAATGTAGTGTATGAGGAGAATACATGGAGGATATATATATATATAATGTAGTGTATGAGGAGTATACATGGAGGATATATATATATATAATGTAGTGTATGAGGAGTATACATGGAGGATATATATATATATAAAATGTAGTGTATGAGGAGTATACATGGAGGATATAAATATATATAATGTAGTGTATGAGGAGTATACATGGAGGATATATATATATATATATATATATAATGTAGTGTATGAGGAGAATACATGGAGGATATATATATATATATATAATGTAGTGTATGAGGAGAATACATGGAGGATATATATATATATATAATGTAGTGTATGAGGAGAATACATGGAGGATATATATATATATATAATGTAGTGTATGAGGAGAATACATGGAGGATATATATATATATATAATGTAGTGTATGAGGAGAATACATGGAGGATATATATATATATATAATGTAGTGTATGAGGAGTATACATGGAGGATATATATATATATATATAATGTAGTGTATGAGGAGAATACATGGAGGATATATATATATATATAATGTAGTGTATGAGGAGAATACATGGAGGATATATATATATAATGTAGTGTATGAGGAGTATACATGGAGGATATATATATATATATATAATAATGTAGTGTATGAGGAGTATACATGGAGGATATATATATAATGTAGTGTATGAGGAGAATACATGGAGGATATATATATATATAATGTAGTGTATGAGGAGAATACATGGAGGATATATATATATATATATAATGTAGTGTATGAGGAGTATACATGGAGGATATATATATATATATATAATGTAGTGTATGAGGAGTATACATGGAGGATATATATATAATGTAGTGTATGAGGAGAATACATGGAGGATATATATATAATGTAGTGTATGAGGAGAATACATGGAGGATATATATATATATAATGTAGTGTATGAGGAGAATACATGGAGGATATATATATATATAATGTAGTGTATGAGGAGTATACATGGAGGATATATATATATATAATGTAGTGTATGAGGAGTATACATGGAGGATATATATATATATAATGTAGTGTATGAGGAGAATACATGGAGGATATATATATATATAATGTAGTGTATGAGGAGTATACATGGAGGATATATATATATATAATGTAGTGTATGAGGAGAATACATGGAGGATATATATATATATATAATGTAGTGTATGAGGAGAATACATGGAGGATATATATATATATATATATAATGTAGTGTATGAGGAGAATACATGGAGGATATATATATATATATAATGTAGTGTATGAGGAGAATACATGGAGGATATATATATATATAATGTAGTGTATGAGGAGTATACATGGAGGATATATATATATATAATGTAGTGTATGAGGAGTATACATGGAGGATATATATATATATAATGTAGTGTATGAGGAGAATACATGGAGGATATATATATATATATAATGTAGTGTATGAGGAGTATACATGGAGGATATATATAATGTAGTGTATGAGGAGTATACATGGAGGATATATATATAATGTAGTGTATGAGGAGAATACATGGAGGATATATATATATATATATAATGTAGTGTATGAGGAGAATACATGGAGGATATATATATATATATATAATGTAGTGTATGAGGAGTATACATGGAGGATATATATATAATGTAGTGTATGAGGAGTATACATGGAGGATATATATATAATGTAGTGTATGAGGAGTATACATGGAGGATATATATATATATAATGTAGTGTATGAGGAGAATACATGGAGGATATATATATAATGTAGTGTATGAGGAGTATACATGGAGGATATATATATAATGTAGTGTATGAGGAGTATACATGGAGGATATATATATAATGTAGTGTATGAGGAGTATACATGGAGGATATATATATAATGTAGTGTATGAGGAGAATACATGGAGGATATATATATATATATAATGTAGTGTATGAGGAGTATACATGGAGGATATATATATAATGTAGTGTATGAGGAGTATACATGGAGGATATATATATATATAATGTAGTGTATGAGGAGAATACATGGAGGATATATATATATAATGTAGTGTATGAGGAGTATACATGGAGGATATATATATAATGTAGTGTATGAGGAGAATACATGGAGGATATATATATATATATAATGTAGTGTATGAGGAGAATACATGGAGGATATATATATAT
Source organism: Ranitomeya imitator (assembly GCF_032444005.1). Classification (NCBI taxonomy): domain Eukaryota; kingdom Metazoa; phylum Chordata; class Amphibia; order Anura; family Dendrobatidae; genus Ranitomeya; species Ranitomeya imitator. Next base: position 1,218,794,158 of record NC_091282.1, on the reverse strand, counting down.
ATAATGTAGTGTATGAGGAGTATACATGGAGGATATATATATATATAATGTAGTGTATGAGGAGTATACATGGAGGATATATATATATATAATGTAGTGTATGAGGAGAATACATGGAGGATATATATATATAATGTAGTGTATGAGGAGTATACATGGAGGATATATATATAATGTAGTGTATGAGGAGAATACATGGAGGATATATATATATATATAATGTAGTGTATGAGGAGAATACATGGAGGATATATATATATATAATGTAGTGTATGAGGAGTATACATGGAGGATATATATATATATAATGTAGTGTATGAGGAGAATACATGGAGGATATATATATATAATGTAGTGTATGAGGAGTATACATGGAGGATATATATATAATGTAGTGTATGAGGAGTATACATGGAGGATATATATATAATGTAGTGTATGAGGAGTATACATGGAGGATATATATATAATGTAGTGTATGAGGAGTATACATGGAGGATATATATATATATATAATGTAGTGTATGAGGAGAATACATGGAGGATATATATATATATAATGTAGTGTATGAGGAGTATACATGGAGGATATATATATATATAATGTAGTGTATGAGGAGTATACATGGAGGATATATATATATATAATGTAGTGTATGAGGAGTATACATGGAGGATATATATATATATAATGTAGTGTATGAGGAGAATACATGGAGGATATATATATATATATATATAATGTAGTGTATGAGGAGAATACATGGAGGATATATATATATATAATGTAGTGTATGAGGAGTATACATGGAGGATATATATATAATGTAGTGTATGAGGAGAATACATGGAGGATATATATATATATAATGTAGTGTATGAGGAGTATACATGGAGGATATATATATATATAATGTAGTGTATGAGGAGTATACATGGAGGATATATATATATATAATGTAGTGTATGAGGAGAATACATGGAGGATATATATATATATAATGTAGTGTATGAGGAGTATACATGGAGGATATATATATATATAATGTAGTGTATGAGGAGAATACATGGAGGATATATATATATATAATGTAGTGTATGAGGAGTATACATGGAGGATATATATATAATGTAGTGTCTGAGGAGTATACATGGAGGATATATATATAATGTAGTGTATGAGGAGAATACATGGAGGATATATATATAATGTAGTGTATGAGGAGTATACATGGAGGATATATATATATATATAATGTAGTGTATGAGGAGTATACATGGAGGATATATATATAATGTAGTGTATGAGGAGTATACATGGAGGATATATATATAATGTAGTGTATGAGGAGTATACAGGGGATATATAGATTTTAGTGGTTCAATTATTTCGCAGTGCGCACGCGTAGTAAGACTTTGTGCGAGTCAAGCCTCGTCTTCGCTTTTCTTTCTGGTTCTTTTTATGTGAGACAGTGTGTCACGCTCTGTGATTGGCTGTTGTCAGTCATAGTGCTGCACTAAGTCGGCGTTGATTTGTTGATCTGTCATGTGTGAACTTTGTGTCCTCTTTTTTAATTGGATGTGAGAACGAGGCTTGGATCTGCTGTCACCGGCTGATGCTCGGAGAGCCACAGCCCGTGCCCGGTACTACGAGCAGCGTAACGGCAAACTGCGGGGAAAAACCAGCACCGAACCATAGAGAGGTGAGTGCGGGGACCCGGCGGAGGATCGGGCGGTACCGGCGAGGATGGAGGGAGGCGTGTCACTGTGATACCGCCACGTCCTGCGTATAATACCGCTGCCACCAACCGGCTGTGACTGCTGACAATCACCGCACCGCCCTGTAATAACTGCAACTCTCTCCTCTCTGGGCTCCGCTCTCTCTTCTTCCCTCTCCTCCTCCCTCTCTGGGCTCCGCTCTCTCTTCTTCCCTCTCCTCCTTCCTCTCTGGGCTCCGCTCTCTCTTCTTCCCTCTCCTCCTCCCTCTCTGGGCTCCGCTCTCTTCTTCTCTCTCCTCCTCCCTCTCTGGGCTCCGCTCTCTCTTCTTCCCTCTCCTCCTCCCTCTCTGGGCTCCGCTCTCTCTTCTTCCCTCTCCTCCTCCCTCTCTGGGCTCCGCTCTCTCTTCTTCCCTCTCCTCCTCCCTCTCTGGGCTCCGCTCTCTCTTCTTCCCTCTCCTCCTCCCTCTCTGGGCTCCGCTCTCTCTTCTTCCCTCTCCTCCTCCCTCTCTGGGCTCCGCTCTCTCTTCTTCTCTCTCCTCCTCCCTCTCTGGGCTCCGCTCTCTCTTCTTCCCTCTCCTCCTCCCTCTCTGGGCTCCGCTCTCTCTTCTTCTCTCTCCTCCTCCCTCTCTGGGCTCCGCTCTCTCTTCTTCCCTCTCCTCCTCCCTCTCTGGGCTCCGCTCTCTCTTCTTCCCTCTCCTCCTCCCTCTCTGGGCTCCGCTCTCTCTTCTTCTCTCTCCTCCTCCCTCTCTGGGCTCCGCTCTCTCTTCTTCTCTCTCCTCCTCCCTCTCTGGGCTCCGCTCTCTCTTCTTCTCTCTCCTCCTCCCTCTCTGGGCTCCGCTCTCTCTTCTTCTCTCTCCTCCTCCCTCTCTGGGCTCCGCTCTCTCTTCTTCCCTCTCCTCCTCCCTCTCTGGGCTCCGCTCTCTCTTCTTCTCTCTCCTCCTCCCTCTCTGGGCTCCGCTCTCTCTTCTTCTCTCTCCTCCTCCCTCTCTGGGCTCCGCTCTCTCTTCTTCTCTCTCCTCCTCCCTCTCTGGGCTCCGCTCTCTCTTCTTCCCTCTCCTCCTCCCTCTCTGGGCTCCGCTCTCTCTTCTTCCCTCTCCTCCTCCCTCTCTGGGCTCCGCTCTCTCTTCTTCCCTCTCCTCCTCCCTCTCTGGGCTCCGCTCTCTCTTCTTCTCTCTCCTCCTCCCTCTCTGGGCTCCGCTCTCTCTTCTTCTCTCTCCTCCTCCCTCTCTGGGCTCCGCTCTCTCTTCTTCTCTCTCCTCCTCCCTCTCTGGGCTCCGCTCTCTCTTCTTCCCTCTCCTCCTCCCTCTCTGGGCTCCGCTCTCTCTTCTTCCCTCTCCTCCTCCCTCTCTGGGCTCCGCTCTCTCTTCTTCCCTCTCCTCCTCCCTCTCTGGGCTCCGCTCTCTCTTCTTCCCTCTCCTCCTCCCTCTCTGGGCTCCGCTCTCTCTTCTTCTCTCTCCTCCTCCCTCTCTGGGCTCCGCTCTCTCTTCTTCTCTCTCCTCCTCCCTCTCTGGGCTCCGCTCTCTCTTCTTCCCTCTCCTCCTCCCTCTCTGGGCTCCGCTCTCTCTTCTTCTCTCTCCTCCTCCCTCTCTGGGCTCCGCTCTCTCTTCTTCTCTCTCCTCCTCCCTCTCTGGGCTCCGCTCTCTCTTCTTCTCTCTCCTCCTCCCTCTCTGGGCTCCGCTCTCTCTTCTTCCCTCTCCTCCTCCCTCTCTGGGCTCCGCTCTCTCTTCTTCTCTCTCCTCCTCCCTCTCTGGGCTCCGCTCTCTCTTCTTCTCTCTCCTCCTCCCTCTCTGGGCTCCGCTCTCTTCTTCCCTCTCCGGGCTCCGCTCTCTCTTCTTCTCTCTCCTCCTCCCTCTCTGGGCTCCGCTCTCTCTTCTTCCCTCTCCTCCTCCCTCTCTGGGCTCCGCTCTCTTCTTCCCTCTCCTCCTCCCTCTCTGGGCTCCGCTCTCTCTTCTTCTCTCTCCTCCTCCCTCTCTGGGCTCCGCTCTCTCTTCTTCTCTCTCCTCCTCCCTCTCTGGGCTCCGCTCTCTCTTCTTCCCTCTCCTCCTCCCTCTCTGGGCTCCGCTCTCTCTTCTTCTCTCTCCTCCTCCCTCTCTGGGCTCCGCTCTCTCTTCTTCTCTCTCCTCCTCCCTCTCTGGGCTCCGCTCTCTCTTCTTCCCTCTCCTCCTCCCTCTCTGGGCTCCGCTCTCTTCTTCTCTCTCCTCCTCCCTCTCTGGGCTCCGCTCTCTCTTCTTCCCTCTCCTCCTCCCTCTCTGGGCTCCGCTCTCTCTTCTTCTCTCTCCTCCTCCCTCTCTGGGCTCCGCTCTCTCTTCTTCTCTCTCCTCCTCCCTCTCTGGGCTCCGCTCTCTCTTCTTCCCTCTCCTCCTCCCTCTCTGGGCTCCGCTCTCTCTTCTTCCCTCTCCTCCTCCCTCTCTGGGCTCCGCTCTCTCTTCTTCTCTCTCCTCCTCCCTCTCTGGGCTCCGCTCTCTCTTCTTCTCTCTCCTCCTCCCTCTCTGGGCTCCGCTCTCTCTTCTTCTCTCTCCTCCTCCCTCTCTGGGCTCCGCTCTCTCTTCTTCTCTCTCCTCCTCCCTCTCTGGGCTCCGCTCTCTCTTCTTCCCTCTCCTCCTCCCTCTCTGGGCTCCGCTCTCTCTTCTTCCCTCTCCTCCTCCCTCTCTGGGCTCCGCTCTCTCTTCTTCTCTCTCCTCCTCCCTCTCTGGGCTCCGCTCTCTCTTCTTCTCTCTCCTCCTCCCTCTCTGGGCTCCGCTCTCTCTTCTTCCCTCTCCTCCTCCCTCTCTGGGCTCCGCTCTCTCTTCTTCTCTCTCCTCCTCCCTCTCTGGGCTCCGCTCTCTCTTCTTCTCTCTCCTCCTCCCTCTCTGGGCTCCGCTCTCTCTTCTTCCCTCTCCTCCTCCCTCTCTGGGCTCCGCTCTCTTCTTCCCTCTCCTCCTCCCTCTCTGGGCTCCGCTCTCTTCTTCCCTCTCCTCCTCCCTCTCTGGGCTCCGCTCTCTCTTCTTCTCTCTCCTCCTCCCTCTCTGGGCTCCGCTCTCTCTTCTTCTCTCTCCTCCTCCCTCTCTGGGCTCCGCTCTCTCTTCTTCCCTCTCCTCCTCCCTCTCTGGGCTCCGCTCTCTCTTCTTCTCTCTCCTCCTCCCTCTCTGGGCTCCGCTCTCTCTTCTTCTCTCTCCTCCTCCCTCTCTGGGCTCCGCTCTCTCTTCTTCCCTCTCCTCCTCCCTCTCTGGGCTCCGCTCTCTTCTTCTCTCTCCTCCTCCCTCTCTGGGCTCCGCTCTCTCTTCTTCCCTCTCCTCCTCCCTCTCTGGGCTCCGCTCTCTCTTCTTCTCTCTCCTCCTCCCTCTCTGGGCTCCGCTCTCTCTTCTTCCCTCTCCTCCTCCCTCTCTGGGCTCCGCTCTCTCTTCTTCCCTCTCCTCCTCCCTCTCTGGGCTCCGCTCTCTCTTCTTCTCTCTCCTCCTCCCTCTCTGGGCTCCGCTCTCTCTTCTTCTCTCTCCTCCTCCCTCTCTGGGCTCCGCTCTCTCTTCTTCTCTCTCCTCCTCCCTCTCTGGGCTCCGCTCTCTCTTCTTCTCTCTCCTCCTCCCTCTCTGGGCTCCGCTCTCTCTTCTTCTCTCTCCTCCTCCCTCTCTGGGCTCCGCTCTCTCTTCTTCTCTCTCCTCCTCCCTCTCTGGGCTCCGCTCTCTCTTCTTCTCTCTCCTCCTCCCTCTCTGGGCTCCGCTCTCTCTTCTTCTCTCTCCTCCTCCCTCTCTGGGCTCCGCTCTCTCTTCTTCCCTCTCCTCCTCCCTCTCTGGGCTCCGCTCTCTCTTCTTCCTTCTCCTCCTCCCTCTCTGGGCTCCGCTCTCTCTTCTTCCTTCTCCTCCTCCCTCTCTGGGCTCCGCTCTCTCTTCTTCTCTCTCCTCCTCCCTCTCTGGGCTCCGCTCTCTCTTCTTCCCTCTCCTCCTCCCTCTCTGGGCTCCGCTCTCTCTTCTTCTCTCTCCTCCTCCCTCTCTGGGCTCCGCTCTCTCTTCTTCTCTCTCCTCCTCCCTCTCTGGGCTCCGCTCTCTCTTCTTCTCTCTCCTCCTCCCTCTCTGGGCTCCGCTCTCTCTTCTTCTCTCTCCTCCTCCCTCTCTGGGCTCCGCTCTCTCCTTCTCTCTCCTCCTCCCTCTCTGGGCTCCGCTCTCTCTTCTTCTCTCTCCTCCTCCCTCTCTGGGCTCCGCTCTCTCTTCTTCTCTCTCCTCCTCCCTCTCTGGGCTCCGCTCTCTCTTCTTCTCTCTCCTCCTCCCTCTCTGGGCTCCGCTCTCTCTCTTCTTCTCTCTCCTCCTCCCTCTCTGGGCTCCGCTCTCTCTTCTTCTCTCTCCTCTTCCCTCTCTGGGCTCCGCTCTCTCTTCTTCTCTCTCCTCCTCCCTCTCTGGGCTCCGCTCTCTCTTCTTCTCTCTCCTCTTCACTCTCTGGGCTCCGCTCTCTCTTCTTCTCTCTCCTCCTCCCTCTCTGGGCTCCGCTCTCTCTTCTTCTCTCTCCTCTTCACTCTCTGGGCTCCGCTCTCTCTTCTTCTCTCTCCTCCTCCCTCTCTGGGCTCCGCTCTCTCTCTTCTCTCTCCTCCCTCTCTGGGCTCCGCTCTCTCTTCTCTCTCCTCTTCACTCTCTGGGCTCCCCTCTCTTTGATCTCTTTTGTTTCCTCTCTTTTGTTTGCTCTCACTTTTCTCTCTTTCTGTCTGATGCTCCCACAGCTGGGTACCTCTGCTTGCTGTCAGTGTAAACAGTTTTTGTGCTACCAGCTGACACTTTTCTTCCTCCTCTCCTCCTCTTCTTCCTCCTCTCCTCTTCTTCCTCCTCTTTTTTCTTCTTCCTCCTCCTTCTCCACCTGGAGGTGTCCGCACCAGGCTGGGTCACTCGGTGTGAGTTCAGCTCTGGAGGTGTCTGCCCCAGGCTGGGTCACTCGGTGTGAGTTCAGCTCTGGAGGTGTCTGCCCCAGGCTGGGTCACTCGGTGTGAGTTCAGCTCTGGAGGTGTCCGCCCCAGGCTGGGTCACTCGGTGTGAGTTCAGCTCTGGAGGTGTCTGCCCCAGGCTGGGTCACTCGGTGTGAGTGCAGCTCTGGAGGTGTCCGCCCCAGGCTGGGTCACTGGGTGTGAGTTCAGCTCTGGAGGTGTCCGCCCCAGGCTGGGTCACTCGGTGTGAGTTCAGCTCTGGAGGTGTCCGCCCCAGGCTGGGTCACTCGGTGTGAGTTCAGCTCTGGAGGTGTCTGCCCCAGGCTGGGTCACTCGGTGTGAGTTCAGCTCTGGAGGTGTCTGCCTCAGGCTGGGTCACTGGGTGTGAGTGCAGCTCTGGAGGTGTCTGCCCCAGGCTGGGTCACTCGGTGTGAGTGCAGCTCTGGAGGTGTCCGCCCCAGGCTGGGTCACTGGGTGTGAGTTCAGCTCTGGAGGTGTCTGCCCCAGGCTGGGTCACTCGGTGTGAGTTCAGCTCTCGAGGTGTCTGCCTCAGGCTGGGTCACTGGGTGTGAGTGCAGCTCTGGAGGTGTCTGCCCCAGGCTGGGTCACTCTGTGTGAGTGCAGCTCTGGAGGTGTCCGCCCCAGGCTGGGTCACTCGGTGTGAGTTCAGCTCTGGAGGTGTCTGCCCCAGGCTGGGTCACTCTGTGTGAGTGCAGCTCTGGAGGTGTCCGCCCCAGGCTGGGTCACTGGGTGTGAGTGCAGCTCTGGAGGTGTCTGCCCCAGGCTGGGTCACTCTGTGTGAGTGCAGCTCTGGAGGTGTCCGCCCCAGGCTGGGTCACTGGGTGTGAGTGCAGCTCTGGAGGTGTCTGCCCCAGGCTGGGTCACTGGGTGTGAGTGCAGCTCTGGAGGTGTCTGCCCCAGGCTGGGTCACTGGGTGTGAGTGCAGCTCTGGAGGTGTCTGCCCCAGGCTGGGTCACTCTGTGTGAGTGCAGCTCTGCAGGTGTATAACGAGATCCTATGTGACGTGAACGTCCCCTCCAAGCCGTTGTCTGACTTTAGTGCTTTTCTTTCCCTCCAGACCCCGAGCTCTGTGGCAAGGATGAGCGTGGAGGCCACCGGTAAGCCCCTGAAGGTGGGCTCTCGAGTGGAGGTGATCGGAAAGGGGCACCGCGGTACCGTCGCCTTTGTGGGGGCGACACTATTTGCCACTGGGAAATGGGTCGGAGTCATCCTCGACGACGCGAAGGGGAAGAATGACGGCACCGTGCAGGGCAGGAAGTACTTCACCTGCGAGGAGAACCACGGGATATTCGTGCGCCAGTCACAGGTGAGCCGCTGTCGCCACCAGGGGAGCTCACGAGTCCACGTTCATCACCGGGAGCCGTGTCCATCTGTGCACTGAGTGCCCCCTGGTGGGCACAGTCCTCCCTGTGTACAGACCCCCAAATATTCACTCAGGGGGCATCTCCTGCTAGCACTGCTCTGTACCCCTCCTGTGCTACCCCACAGTTCAGTCTCCATTCACTGACCGCAAGCAGAGACTTTATCTGAGACTGAAACTTGTCCAAGTCACGAAGCTGAATGAACTTGAGCTACCCTGATACATTGTAACAGATGACCTGCTGGGTACACTGTAACAAACCATCAGCTGTGAGGCCTGTGAATGGAAATGGGTTGTTTTCTGTTCCCTGGCAGCACGTAATTATTGAACTTGGTCAGGTGGCACCTGTGCGCTGTAGGCTGGATTACGCCCCGCTCGCCCTGTTAGCGAGCACTTTAACCCTTTACAAGACCAAATGTTGACGCTATTTGTGGCCCGAGACCCCCAGTAACCAGCGCTGGGGCCTCTTGTGGCCGGCTGTGGGATGTAAGCGGTTACACTACTGGGATAGATGTTCCATTGCAATGGCTGTTGTCATTAGAGCCGCCGCAGTCTTCCCTGGCGCCGCCGCAGTCTTCCCTGGTGCCGCCGCAGTCTTCCCTGGCGCCGCCGCAGTCTTCCCTGGTGCCGCCGCAGTCTTCCCTGGCGCCGCCGCAGTCTTCCCTGGTGCCGCCGCAGTCTTCCCTGCCGCCGCTCCGCTCCCCTGTGTGATCGGGTCAGGTCCAGCCGTCCTGATCTCGCTTTTATTCTGATGTTTGTTCTCTGCTCACAATATTCAGCTCCGTGGGCACTGAGTCCTCTGTGCTCGGCTCTACTACATCTGTGGAGGACAGAACCTCTACAACACGGTGCATTCTGGCCTCAAAGCCATTCTTTATATTGAGCTCCATGGAATACTTGGCCACGTTTGCCCTCAAGTGCTGGCTGCAGAATGAGTTAACTATGAAACAGTCAGCGAGCCCATGCTGACAGCAGAACCTGAACTCCGCTGCTATCTACAGATTTGCAGTCAGATGGGAGCTGCACTTTGATGTGGTCCTAAAGCCGCACAGAGCAGCTCAGCGAGTTACAGGTTCTCCTGACAGATCTCATTCTGCAACATGCAATGAAGTAAGTAGCCTGCGGCTCCGTTACTATTCAGCTTGTTCAGTGCCGAGGCCCCTCCACCATATCTGCGGTGGGCGTGGCGCCTGGGCAGAGGCCCCTCCTTCAGCGGCGGGGGTGGCGCCTGGGCAGAGGCTCCTCCTTCGGCGGTGGGGGTGGCGCGTCGAGGCCCCTCCTGTGTCTGTGGCGCGTGCCGAGGCCCCTCCTCTCTGTCTGTGGCATGCGTGGAGTGTGCCGAGGCCCCTCCTCTGTGTCTGCGGCGGGGGTGGCGCGTGCCAAGGCCCCTCCTCTGTGTCTGCGGCTGGCGTGGTGTGTGGCGAGGCCCCTCCTCTGTGTCTGCAGAGGGCGTGGTGCGTGCCGAGGCCCCTCCTCTCTGTCTGTGGCATGCGTGGAGTGTGCCGAGGCCCCTCCTCTGTGTCTGCGGCGGGCGTGGTGTGTGCCGAGGCCCCTCCTCTGTGTCTGCGGAGGGCGTGGTGCGTGCCGAGGCCCCTCCTCTGTGTCTGCGGAGGGCGTGGTGCGTGCCGAGGCCCATCCTCTGTGTCTGCGGCGGGTGTGGTGTGTGCCGAGGCCCCCCTCTGTTGTGAATTCTGCTCTTGGGCTCCCTCCGGTGGTTGAGTGGTAGTGCTGCTGTCTTTGGATCGCAGCATTTATCAGGTGTGTCCACTTATTGCAATTTGGACTCAGCTATTTAGTCTTGCTTGATCCTTTAGTCAGTGCCAGTTGTCCATTGTTTTTGGAGGATTCGCATCCATACTTGGTCTCTCCTGTTTTGCTGTTCTTTTCTACAGTTCTGACCTTGTTTCTGCTGTCCACCTGCTGTGGACCTTATAGTTCTGTGCATTTTCATGTTTTTGTCTTGTCCAGCTTTGTCTGTGAAGGATTTTTTGCAGCCTAGCTATTTCCCTGGAGATGCAGATATACCCCCCATGTCTTTAGTCAGATGTGGAGATTTGTATTTTCTGTGGTGGATATTTTCTAGTGTTTTAATACTGACCGCATAGTACTCTGTCCTATTCCTTTTTTTTTTTTTTTTTTTTTTTTTTTTTTTTTTTTAGCTAGACTGGCCTCCTTTGCTAAATCCTAATTTCAGTCTGCGTATGTCATTTCCCTCTCCTCTCACAGTCAATATTTGTGGGGGGCTATCTATCCTTTGGGGATTTTTTCTGAGGCAAGATAGGTTTCCTGTTTCTGTCTTTAGGGGTAGTTAGTTCTTAGGCTGTGTCGAGGGGTCTAGGGAGTGTTAGGTACCCCCCACGGCTACTTCTAGTTGCGGTGCTAAGTTCAGGGTCTGCGGTCAGTACAGGTTCCACCTTCTCCAGAGTCCGTCTCATGCTGCTCCTAGGCCACCAGATCATAACACTCCTCTGTGTCTGCGGCGGGCGTGGTGAGTGCCGAGGCCCCTCCTCTGTGTCTGCGGCGGGTGTGGTGCGTGCCGAGGCCCCTCCTCTGTGTCTGCGGCGGGTGTGGTGCGTGCCGAGGCCCCTCCTCTGTGTCTGCGGCGGGTGTGGCGCGTGCCGAGGCCCCTCCTCTGTGTCTGCTACAGGTGTGGTGCGTGCCGAGGCCCCTCCTCTGTGTCTGCGGCGGGTGTGGTGCGTGCCGAGGCCCCTCCTCTGTGTCTGCGGCGGGTGTGGCGCGTGCCGAGGCCCCTCCTCTGTGTCTGCGGCGGGTGTGGCGCGTGCCGAGGCCCCTCCTCTGTGTCTGCGGTGGGCGTGGTGTGTCGAGGCCCCTCCTCTGTATCTGCGGCGTGCGTGGTGCGTGCCGAGGCCCCTCCTCTGTGTCTGCGGCGGGCGTGGTGCGTGCCGAGGCCCCTCCTCTGTGTCTGCGGCGGGCGTGGTGCGTGCCGAGGCCCCTCCTCTGTGTCTGCGGCGGGCGTGGTGCGTGCCGAGGCCCCTCCTCTGTGTCTGCGGCGGGCGTGGTGCGTGCCGAGGCCCCTCCTCTGTGTCTGCGGCGGGCGCGGTGCGTGCCGAGGCCCCTCCTCTGTGTCTGCGGCGGGCGCGGTGCGTGCCGAGGCCCCTCCTCTGTGTCTGCGGCGGGCGCGGTGCGTGCCGAGGCCCCTCCTCTGTGTCTGCGGTGGGTGCGGCGCTCTATGAAAGACCAACTGGAGCAGGATTTTACTAAAACCAGTAACCAAAAATACCAACTCTTAATGTGGTGGAGAAATGTCCTGAGAGGGTCCACAAGCGGTTACATCTTCTGGGGAACCACAAGTGCCAGCATACCTGTGCAGCCTGGCCTGTGCGCTGTGACTGCCGCCTTCTGACGCCGGCTCTTCTCTCTGTAGATCCAGGTGGCGGATGATGGAGCCGACACGACGTCCCCTGAGACCCCGGAGCCGGCGGCCACCAAGGTGCTCAGGAGAGGTAAGAGCCCCCCATGCTGGGTGATCGGGGGGATACCGGTTATACAGGAGCGGGTCCGACATCCTCGCATCTTATTACGGTACAGCGGTGATTATAGAGAAGTCGCAGCTTTGTCACATTTAGGCTTTTTTCACACGTTGCGTTTTTGCTGCGTTTTTTTTTCCTGCAGGCAAAGTCTGCTCTCTTCGCAGTTAAGCTGCTTACAACAAGCGCGTTCTGAGTTATTTTCACTGCTATTCTTGTCTCTTGTGCATGTTAATAAAGTTTACTCCCCTCCCCCCACCCCCCCCCAAACCTTTTCCTCCACTCATGGCCACTGACGTTTCTGGATTGTGAGTCATGAGGAAAGCAAAAGAATTGTCAACGGATCTACGGGAAAATGTAGTTGAACTGTATAAAGCAGGAAAGGGATACAAAAAGATATCCAAGGTGTGCGCGGGACGGACGGACGGGGGCTGTGTGCGCGGTGCTTTGCCCCACACTGACCGTTCTCCTTTTCTTACAGAGGCGGCTGACATCCCGAAGGCCAGCAAACTGGTGAGTCCCCGCTATTTACCCCCCTAACCTGATCCTGGTGGGCTTGGAATGTCCCGTCGCGGGGGTCCGGTGGTGCAGTCCGCACACCTCACGACCAGCAAGTTATTTTTTGGGGGGTTGTAATTATCCTGCTTAGGCTTCTTTTACACTTGCCGGGTTTTTTGCGGCCCATTACTGCAGCCGTATCGCCACAATTTTCACGATCTGCCGCAATAACGGGCCGCAAAAAACTTTCAGATCGCCATTTTTCGGGTTTCCAATACTATTAAAAAAGTATTGGAAAAAAAACTTAGTTCCGCAAAATCGGAAGTCACGGTGCACCGCATAAACCATCTTCTAATGTTTTTGCGGTCCCAGTGATTTTCAATGGGGGCGTGTCCATAAGCCATGAAAAAGATCGGGCGGGCTCGATCTTTTTCCACGGCGTTAAATACGGCGTACGGTGCTCCGTGGAATTATTGCGGCCCCAAAACCACGGTAAGTGATAAACCAGCCTTAGTAAGACACCTTGTGTGGGGCAGGCCTGAAGTGTAAAGCCTGGGGGACCTGCCCGTGTGACTATGCTGCAGTAAGCTGTGTTGTGGAGTTAGTAATCATACCTGCACCATATGGAGCAGAGCTGCAGGGTAAAGCATGTCTTGTGTGTTTGGCCATGCTTATATACACCAGGTGATGCCGCAGTGATGAGCAGGTGGGTATGATGATGATCCTGCAGCCGGACGCCGTGCACATGACAACCCTTCCTGGCTGCGGGGGGCTCTGCTCATGTGCAGGTGGTGGCCATCGTACGGTGTGCTGCATTAATGCTGCCAGCAGAGAGCGCTGCTGTGTAGGCACGCTGCTGGTGATGGCTGCGATGGCGCCATCTGGTGGTAGTACACCATTAGCATTCACACATCTTAAAATGTCGCCTCTCCACCCGGGACGCAGTGAGAGCCCAAGGATCAGATAGAAGGGGCACCACAAATTATAAGCATCGTCCTGTAATATTCAGGAATCGGGGACATGGCGGACATCGTCCCTACATCTGCACAATGATCAATGCCACCAAGATGGCTGCTTATCTCACCACACATGTCTGTGATCCATGTACAGCAGGAAGGCGACCATAGGAGCTTCGCCCTCATCCGAGCTACAGAGGAGTCCGGAGACTAGGACAGAGATGTATGGAGAGGACAGATTATATACTGGAGATGATGTGTGGAGGTATCAGGAGATTAGGACAGAGATGTATGGAGAGGACAGATTATATACTGGAGATTATGTGTGGGGAGGTATCAGGAGATTAGGACAAAGATGTATGGAGAGGACAGATTATATACTGGAGATTATGTGTGGAGGTATCAGGAGATTAGGACAGAGGTGTATGGAGAGGACAGGTTATATAATGGAGATTGTGTGGGGAGGTATCAGGAGATTAGGACAGAGATGTATGGAGAGGACAGGTTATATACTGGAGATTATGTGTGGAGGTATCAGGAGATTAGGACAAAGATGTATGGAGAGGACAGGTTATATACTGGAGATTATGTGTGGAGGTATCAGGAGATTAGGACAAAGATGTATGGAGAGGACAGGTTATATACTGGAGATTATGTGTGGAGGTATCAGGAGATTAGGACAGAGATGTATGGAGAGGACAGGTTATATACTGGAGATTATGTGTGGAGGTATCAGGAGATTAGGACAAAGATGTATGGAGAGGACAGGTTATATACTGGAGATTATGTGTGGAGGTATCAGGAGATTAGGACAGATGTATGGAGATGACAGGTTATATACTGGGGATTATGTGTGGGAGGTATCAGGAGATTAGGGCAGAGATGTATGGAGAGGACAGGTTATATACTGGGGATTATGTGTGGGAGGTATCAGGAGATTAGGACAGATGTATGGAGAGGACAGGTTATATACTGGAGATTATGTGTGGGGAGGTATCAGGAGATTAGGGTAGAGATGTATGGAGAGGACAGGTCATATACTGGAGATTATGTGTGTGGAGGTATCAGGAGATTAGGGCAGAGATGTATGGAGAGGACAGGTTATATACTGGAGATTATGTGTGGGAGGTATCAGGAGATTAGGACAGAGATGTATGGAGAGGACAGGTTATATACTGGAGATTATGTGTGTGGAGGTATCAGGAGATCAGGGCAGAGATGTATGGAGAGGACAGGTTATATACTGGGGATTATGTGTGGAGGTATCAGGAGATTAGGACAGAGATGTATGGAGAGGACAGATTATATACTGGAGATTATGTGTGGAGGTATCAGGAGATTAGGGCAGAGATGTGTGGAGAGGACAGGTTATATACTGGAGATTATGTGTGGGAGGTATCAGGAGATTAGGACAAAGATGTATGGAGAGGACAGGTTATATACTGGGGATTATGTGTGGAGGTATCAGGAGATTAGGACAAAGATGTATGGAGAGGACAGGTTATATACTGGAGATTGTGGGGAGGTATCAGGAGATTAGGGCAGAGATGTATGGAGAGGACAGGTTATATACTGGAGATTGTGTGTGGGAGGTATCAGGAGATTAGGGCAGAGATGTATGGAGAGGACAGGTTATATACTGGAGATTGTGTTTGGGGAGGTATCAGGAGATTAGGACAGAGATGTATGGAGAGGACAGGTTATATACTGGAGATTATGTGTGGGAGGTATCAGGAGATTAGGACAGAGATGTATGGAGAGGACAGGTTATATTCTGGAGATAATGTGTGGAGGTATCAGGAGATTAGGGCAGAGATGTATGGAGAGGACACGTTATATACTGGAGATTGTGTGGGAGGTATCAGTAGATTAGGACAGATGTATGGAGAGGACAGATTATATACTGGAGATTATGTGGGGAGGTATCAGTAGATTAGGACAGATGTATGGAGAGGACAGGTTATATACTGGAGATTGTGTGGGAGGTATCAGGAGATTTGGGCAGAGATGTATGGAGAGGACAGGTTATATACTGGAGATTATGTGGGGAGGTATCAGGAGATTAGGACAGATGTATGGAGATTACAGGTTATATACTGGAGATTGTGTGTGAGGAGGTATCTGGAGATTAGGGCAGAAATGTATGGAGAGGACAGGTTATATACTGGAGATTGTGTTTGGGGAGGTATCAGGAGATTAGGGCAGAGATGTATAGAGAGGACAGGTTATATAATGGAGATTATGTGGAGGTATCAGGAGATTAGGGCAGAGATGTATGGAGAGGACAGATTTTATACTGGAGATTGTGTGGGAAGTATCAGGAGATTAGGGCAGAGATGTATGGAGAGGACAGGTTATATACTGGAGATTATGTGTGGGAGATATCAGGAGATTAGCACAGATGTATGGAGAGGACAGGTTATATACTGGAGATTGTGTGGGAGGTATCAGGAGATTAGAGCAGAGATGTATGGAGAGGACACGTTATATACTGGAGATTATGTATGGGGAGGTATCAGGAGATTAGGGCAGAGATGTATAGAGAGGACAGGTTATATACTGGAGATTATGTGTGGGAGATATCAGGAGATTAAGGCAGAGATGTATGGAGATGACAGATTATATACTGGAGATTGTGTGGTGGTATCAGGAGATTAGTGCAGAGATGTATGGAGAGGACCGGTTATATACTGGAGATTATGTGTGGGGAGGTATCAGGGGATTAATGCACAGATGTATGGAGAGGACCGGTTATATACTGGAGATTGTGTGTGGAGGTATCAGGAGATAAGGACAGAGATGTATGGAGAGGACAGGTTATATAATGGAGATTATGTATGGGGAGGTATCAGGAGATTAGGACAGAGATGTATGGAGAGGACAGGTTATATACTGGGGATTATGTGTGGAGGTATCAGGAGATTAGGGCAGAGATGTATGGAGAGGACAGGTTATATACTGGGGATTATGTGTGAGGAGGTATCAGGGGATTAGGACAGATGCATAGAGAGGACAGGGTATATACTGGGGATTATGTATGGAGGTATCAGGAGATTAGGGCAGAGATGTATGGAGAGGACAGGTTATATACTGGAGATTGTGTGAGGAGGTATCAGGAGATCAGGGCAGAGATGTATGGACATGACAGGTTATATAATGGAGATTATGTGTGGGAGATATCAAGAGATTAGGACAGATGTATAGAGAGGACATTGTCACGATTCCCCTGACCGCTGTCACCAATTGGTCAGGATTCACACCGTGACCGTCACCCCTACGTCACGGATTGAGGTGACTTTAGGCCAACAGACGGCTATCACATGTGCAGGGGGGCTTATCTTAGTTATCCCTCCACTCCACGATGTGATGAAAAACCACACACAAGGCTATTGACCTCTTAGTTTACAGCAGGGGCTTATTCTAGGTATCCCACTGCTTTTCTATATACCACGAACTGCAGGGACTTATGTATATCCCACTTACAGTACCACTTAACACTTGCAGCTCTCTGGCGCCCCCTTACTCTCAGGTCAGATTAGGTACTGCACCCTGGGTAATTAGTCGCCAGAAAGGCTGCCTGCTATGTACTGGCTATTGGGCACGCTGCAGCGACGCGATAACTACTCCCACTCAGGCAGGAACAATAATTATCAACGCCGCAGTCGCTACCGCATCACTCAACAGTCAGCACACTATCGCTGCCACCAACTTCGATTAAACGGGTCCGAAGCTAACCCAACACAACAGTACCAGTAGCGTATTTCCCTTCAGAAGACTTAGGGTACGGTTTAGAACAGGAGAAAGAACTGGTATTAAATAATATACCCCATCAAAAGTTTCAGGCAGTGTTTTATCAAAATATTTTACAAAGATGTTAGACAATTGCAAATATGTACAAGGGTAATTATAACATAAAGGGAATAAATGAGAAAAAGCAACACTCACATGTTCAAAGCATGGCAGGCAACCAGGCTAGGGCAATTTTCCATACGTCCCAACTCATTGGACGTGCCGCTGGCTTCAGGAGAAGACAAGAAGTCAGGAAGAAATCTGAGCTGGGGAAGCCTGCCACAAACTTAAAACCTTAAGGCTGTGACATCACAGAAAGACTGGCTTATCCAGACCCTCCTCTCTCTACATTCTGAGTAAACTTTAAACTATTTTCTCTAATTTCTATAACTTCACTACAAAACACGTCATAGTTCTAACAAACCCATCAATCATCTCGGGTTAACGTGAGCATTCTAATGAGATCAAATATGTCCTATCTGGGATACATATTTACAGAGAAAACCCTACTTCTTTACCAGACGGAGTTAGAAGCCCGAGTTTCAAGGGATGGGTACATACACCGAGTGGGAATACGAATATATATTTTCGTGTTCTTACCGTAAACATGGTGCATAATATCGTATAAAAACCAAACAAAGAATCTTTCACGAATTTTGGAGCCACTTTTCCAGTTCCAACTAGTGCAGGTGGGAGGGGTGAGGGACTTTCGTCCGAGCCTGGAATTTATGACCCCAGGGCAATAAAACCCCCTTCTAGCATACAGTCCGTAGCCCAGAGAGAAACAAGGAGAGTCAGCTAGGGAAGGGGGGATTTAGCCCACCTCATGAGCTGAAGAGCAACTAAACTTATATGATATTTCATACCATATCGTGACACCTCCCCCTTTTGGTGTGCGCTAGGGAGGCAGTACCCCACGGTATGCCTTCATGGGCACATCAGTAGGTCCACCCTGGCGGGAGAGTCCATCTGCATTCCCATGCTCTTTGCCCGTTTTGTGTTCAATGGTGAAGTCAAACTGCTGAAGGGCAAGGCTCCAGCGTAGCAACCTGCCGTTGGTTCCACACATGGCGTTTAGCCAGCGCAGAGGGTTGTGGTCGGTCACCACAGTGAAGGGGCGACCGTACAAGTATAGCTGCAAGCGCTGCAGGGCCCAGACTATGGCCAGGCACTCCTTCTCGATTGTGGAGTAGGCCACTTCCCTCGGCAAAAGTTTCCGGCTCAGGTATAACACGGGGTGCTCTTGGTCCTCCGAGTCAACCTGGCTGAGCACAGCACCAAGGCCAAACTCGCTGGCGTCGGTCTGCACCAAGTACGGTTGACTGCTGTCGACTGCTTTCAACACAGGGGCGTTGCACAGTGCGGTTTTCAACGCCTGGAAGGCCCCCTCACAGCCATCTGTCCAGTTGACGATGTGGGGTAGCTTCTTCCTGGTGAGGTCCGTCAAAGGTTTTGCCAGGCTACTATAGTGCTGTACGAAGCGCCTATAGTACCCTGCAGTGCCCAAGAAGGACATCACCTGTTTCTTGGTCACGGGAGTGGGCCAGTTCACGATCACTCCCAATATGTCAGGCTCTGGCTTCAGGGTGTTCCCGCCTACCCGGTGCCCAGGTAGTGGACCTCCCTCATGCCCATCTGGCACTTTCCCGGCTTGATAGTCAGTCCTGCTTGGTGAATTCGCCTGAGCACCTCCTCGAGATGCTGCAGGTGTTCCTCCCAGGAGGAACTGAAGATGGCAATGTCATCCAAGTACGCCACGGCGTACTTCTCCAGTCCCTGAAGCAGGAGGTTGACCATCCGCTGGAAAGTGGCAGGGGCATTCTTCATGCCGAAGGGCATGACCGTGGACTCGTACAGTCCAAAGGGTGTGATAAAGGCGGACTTCTCCTGCGCCTCGGGGCTCAGGGGAATCTGCCAGTATCCTCGACTCAGATCCATTATTGTTAGGTAATCTGCGCCAGCTAACTTCTCAAGCAGCTCCTCGATGCGCGGCATGGGGTGCGCGTCAGAGGCTGTGATGGCGTTGAGCCCCCTGTAGTCCACGCAGAACCGGGTGGTCCGGTCCTTCTTTGGCATGAGAACTACAGGTGATGCCCACGCGCTCTTTGACCGTCGAATCACCCCCAGCTGTAACATCTCATCGATCTCTTGGCGCATAATCTGCTGCACCTGGTCAGAGATTCGATAGGGTGTTCGCCGTAGTGGGGCGTGATTCCCGGTGTCCACCTTGTGGACTGCTAACTCAGTCCTCCCAGGTCGGTTGGAGAACACGACCCGGAAGGGTTCCAGTGTGGTTTGCAACTGCAACTGCTGGGATTCCGTTAACGAGGCGCTTACCTCCATGTCCTCGATGGACCCATTGGCCTTGGCTTGGGCCAGCATGTCCAGGAGGGTGTCTTCCTCACCGTCTTCGGGCAAGCTGCAGACCGGTAGGACGAAAGGTTCACGTTCGTGATGAGCCTTCATCATGTTGACGTGAAAGGCCTTTCGCCTACCCCGAGCGTGGTCAAGCGTGACCCCGTAAGTGACCGGGTTGAGCTGTTGGTGGACGACGTACGGGCCCTCCCAGGCTGCCTGAAGCTTATCCGTTGGTACGGGGACCAACACCCACACCTTTTGACCCACGTCGTAGGTCCGCTCCCGGGCGTTCTGGTCGTACCAGTGCTTCTGATCAGCCTGAGCCTGCGTCATGTTGTCATGCACCAACTGCGTCAAGGTCTGCATCTTGTCACGGAAGCGCATGACATACTCCACTATGGACACTTCAGAAGGGTTCGGCTCCTCTTCCCAGGATTCTCTTACCAACCCAAGGGGTCCCCGGACTCGCCTGCCGTACAGGAGCTCGAAGGGGGAGAACCCCGTCGAGGCCTGCGGAACCTCTCGGTAAGCGAACAGCAGGTGTGGGAGGTATTGCTCCCAGTCGCGCCCTTGAGTTTCAACCAGCATGCGCAGCATCTGTTTGAGGGTACCATTGAAGCGTTCACACAAGCCATTGGTCTGTGGGTGATACGCACTCGATACCAGGTGCTTCACCTGCATTCTCTTACAGAGAGCCTCCATTAGGCGAGACATAAATTGGGTCCCTTGATCAGTAAGCATTTCCCTGGGAAACCCTACACGTGAAAAGATGGCCAACAGGGCATCCGCCACCTTATCTGCCCTAGTTGACGACAGAGCTACTGCCTCTGGGTACCAGGTAGCATAGTCTACCACAGTAAGGATGTATTGCTTTCCAGAGCTGCTGGGGACGGCCAGCGGGCCCACAATGTCCACCGCGATCCTCTGGAAAGGCTCCTCTATTACTGGCAAAGGGATCAGGGGAGCCTTAATAGCAGGCCCCGCCTTCCCCACCCTTTGACAAGTGATACAGGAGCTGCAGTAGTTTTACACATCTGTCCCCATCTTAGGCCAATAGAAGTGTTGAGACAGACGGGCCTTAGTTTTGCTGATCCCCAAGTGTCCAGCTAGCGGGATCTCATGGGCAATCCGTAACAACTCACCCCGGAATTGCTGCGGGACGACCAGCTGTCTTTCCCTCAACCACTCCTTTTGTGATTCTCCGGGTACTGTCTTCCAGTACAACCTTCCTCGTTCCCAGAACACCTTCTCCTTATCAGTCTCGGAGAAGTGCGTCTCGGCGAGTTGTCTCAAACTCTCTAGGCTCGCATCTGTGTGCAGAGCGGCCTGAAACTCCTGGCTAGGGGAAGCCAAAAGCGACGTCAGGGTCCCTTCCCCACGGGAACCCTCTTGGACCTGCTCTGGGTCCACCTCTGGTTCAGTCACAGTGATGACTGAGGAGGGTCCGGAAGGCTGACAGTTATCTGCGTTCCGGGCACTCTGACAGCTACGTAGGCTGTCTCCCCGGGGGTTTCTACAGGCCCATCAGCCGGCGCTGCTATGGGCTCTACCTCCCCATCCACCCCCAACACTCCAGGGGCAGTGCTACTTATGGGCCAGTTACCTTCCTCGGTGGCACTGGTCACTTTCATGGCATCACCTTCCTCACGGTTCCCATGCATCTCCCCATTTCCTGTAGCACCGACACTTGCCCCTGTTAGGGGTTCCTCAGCCGTCTCACTCCGCAGAACGACGTGGCTGGGCATGCCTGTACCTATGGACACATTAACCTTCACAGAAAAATCATTATCAGGTTCAGCTGGCACAGGTACAACATTTCCACCATCAATCCTAGGAAAAAAAATGGTTATTAGATGCATCATTACAAGGTAAAGCATGGTCAGGTAACACATGCGATTTCCCATCATCATCATCATCAGGGTTAACATTACCCTCATTAGTAGATTGGGGAGGGGTATCAGGGACGTAGTATCCAACCATCCTCCCCAAATCAGTCCCCAACAAAACATCAGTGGGCAAATTATCAGACAGCCCCACTTCCTTCACCCCGCTCCCGGCACCCAATCAATAAAAACCCGGGCCATCGGTAAGGGACAGCTGATGCCCCCAATCCCAGTGACAGTTAGGGTTTTCCCCGGAATGATTTCTTCAGGGGCCGCCAGTTCGGGTCGGATGAGGGTTCGTTCAGCCCCGGTGTCTTTGAGGCCTGTAGCAACATGGCCTCCCACAGTGACGGGCTGTACGTTGTCACACACCCTCCCAACCACACCACCCACCAAAAGAACTGCTGCATTAGGCCCTGGGACCTTGGCTTGGGTGTTCTTCTGCTTGGTTGGGCAGGAGGGACTGATATGACCAGTCTGATTGCAGGTGTAACACGCGCGAGGTTCGGTGGTAGGTCTGGTGTTGTTGGCCACGGGGCCAGGACCTCTGGTGTGCTGGCTGGCAGGGGTACTGGCGTTGGTTGCAGGCTTACCCCCTCTCCAGCTGGTGGTGACTGGCTTCCGCACTTCCGATTTACAGTTGGCCTCATAGGCATCGGCAATCTGCGCTGCTTTCGTCACGTCTTTGGGTTCTCTGTCCATCACGAACTGTCGCACCTCAGCTGGGCAAAGATGAAAGAACTGGTCTTTGATTATCAGGTCTCGCAGCTGTGCAAAGGTGGTCACTGACAGTCCTTGGGTCCACTAGTCAAAGTGGGTCCCCAGTCCATGCACCACATCACTGTAACTGTCGTGTGGGCCACGTTGGAGGGTCCAGAACTTTCTACGGTACACCTCGGGTGTAAGCTGGTACTTGGCTATCAGAGCCTGCTTGATGGCCTCATAGTCACCATCTTGTTCTTGAGGGAGGGCAGCAAACGCCTCCAGAGCTTTGCCTCTCAGCCCTGGTGTCAGGTATCGGGCCCATTCATCTGTAGGCAGCCGGTACTGTCTGCAGGCTTTCTCAAAGGCCCGCAGAAAAGTGTCCAAGTCCCCGTCCTTCTCCATAACAGGAGTGATCGGGCTGGGGCTTAGGTATCTGAGCGCTGCTGGGCTCACGGCTGGACTGGGACGACCCCTGCATTTGC
The DNA here is from genome assembly GCF_032444005.1 of Ranitomeya imitator. Taxonomy (NCBI): domain Eukaryota; kingdom Metazoa; phylum Chordata; class Amphibia; order Anura; family Dendrobatidae; genus Ranitomeya; species Ranitomeya imitator. Next base: position 1,218,772,021 of record NC_091282.1, on the reverse strand, counting down.
AGCCGGGCCATCTGCAGCTGGTACTCCCGCACCGCTTGCCGCTCGGCTCGGGCCTCTCTCTCGGCTTGCTGGGCCTGGGCCTCCTGCCGGTATTGCTGAATCAGCTGCCGACGTCCCTCATGGTCGTCAGTGGGGAATTCTTTCAAGGCCGCCTGCAGGTGGGGGTCCAACTCGCCCGGATTGCTAACAGGGCCAGCATTCAGTGGTTGGACCTCTGCTGCAGCACCATGTTCGCTGGTGCTGGCTTCTGCGGCCTCTGAGCTCTGTGACCTGGCTTGGTCGGCTTCCCATTGCACCAGAACTGCGACCAGTTGGGCTTTGTTTTTGCCCGCAATGTCAATGTGCTGTGACTTGCATAAGGGAACAAGGGTGTCTCTCGTCTGCTGCTCATAGAAGGTTTCTCCCCGCACAACCATGGTTGCCAAATAAAAGATAGGATAGAAAAACGAAGAGAAAGGGAGGGGATAATTACCCGTACACAATTGTCTCAAGACTAATAAAACACTGAGTTCGTTCTCCAAACTTATTTGCGCAGAGTCCTCGCAAGAACTTTCTGCAAGTTTTTAGTGAGAGGAATGATTACTCAAACCAAATCACTAATGCTCTAAGATATCCCACCGCCTTGCCACCAAATGTCACGATTCCCACTGCTGTCACCAATTGGTCAGGATTCCCACCGTGACCGTCACCCCTACGTCACGGATTGAGGTGACTTTAGGCCAACAGACGGCTATCACATGTGCAGGGGGGCTTATCTTAGTTATCCCTCCACTCCACGATGTGATGAAAAACCACACACAAAGCTATTGACCTCTTAGTTTACAGCAGGGGCTTATTCTAGGTATCCCACTGCTTTTCTATATACCACGAACTGCAGGGATTTATGTATATCCCACTTACAATACCACTTAACACTTGCAGCTCTCTGGCGCCCCCTTGCTCTCAGGTCAGATTAGGTACTGCACCCTGGGTAATTAGTCGCCAGAAAGGCTGCCTGCTATGTACTGGCTATTGGGCACGCTGCAGCGACGCGATAACTACTCCCACTCAGGCATTAACAATAATTATCAACGCCGCAGTCGCTACCGCATCACTCAACAGTCAGCACACTATCGCTGCCACCAACTTCGATTAAACGGGTCCGAAGCTAACCCAACACAACAGTAACAGTAGCGTATTTCCCTTCAGAAGACTTAGGGTACGGTTTAGAACAGGAGAAAGAACTGGTATTAAATAATATACCCCATCAAAAGTTTCAGGCAGTGTTTTATCAAAATATTTTACAAAGATGTTACAAATGAGACAATTGCAAATATGTACAAGGGTAATTATAACATAAAGGGAATAAATGAGAAAAAGCAACACTCACATGTTCAAAGCATGGCAGGCAACCAGGCTAGGGCAGTTTTCCATACGTCCCAACTCATTGGACGTGCTGCTGGCTTCAGGAGAAGACAAGAAGTCAGGAAGAAATCTGAGCTGGGGAAGCCTGCCACAAACTTAAAACCTTAAGGCTGTGACATCACAGAAAGGCTGGCTTATCCAGACCCTCCTCTCTCTACATTCTGAGTAAACTTTAAACTATTTTCTCTAATTTCTATAACTTCACTACAAAACACGTCATAGTTCTAACAAACCCATCAATCATCTCGGGTTAACGTGAGCATTCTAATGAGATCAAATATGTCCTATCTGGGATACATATTTACAGAGAAAACCCTACTTCTTTACCAGACGGAGTTAGAAGCCCGAGTTTCAAGGGATGGGTACATACACTGAGTGAGAATACGAATATATATTTTCGTGTTCTTACCGTAAACATGGTGCATAATATCGTATAAAAAAACAAAGAATCTTTCATGAATTTTGGAGCCACTTTTCCAGTTCCGACTAGTGCAGGTGGGAGGGGTGAGGGACTTTCGTCCGAGCCTGGAATTTATGACCCCAGGGCAATAAAACCACCTTGTAGCATACAGTCCATAGCCCAGAGAGAAACAAGGAGAGTCAGCTAGGGAAGGGGGGATTTAGCCCACCTCATGAGCTGAAGAGCAACTAAACTTATATGATATTTCATACCATATCGTGACAGACAGGTTATATACTGGAGATTATGTGTGGGGAGGTATCAGGGGATTAGTGCAGAGATGTATGGAGAGGACAGGTTATATACTGGGGATTATGTATGGAGGTATCAGGAGATTAGGGCAGAGATGTATGGAGAGGACAGGTTATATACTGGAGATCATGTGTGGGAGATATCAGCAGATTAGGTCAGAGATGTATGGAGAGGACAGGTTATATACTGGAGATTATGTGTGGAGGTATCAGGAGATTAGGGCAGAGATGTATGGAGAGGACAGGTTATATTCTGGAGATTGTGTGGTGGTATCAGGAGATTAGGGCAGAGATGTATGGAGAGGACAGGTTATATACTGGAGATTGTGTGGGGAGGTATCAGGAGATTAGGACAGAGATGTATGGAGGAAGAGCACAGAGTAATGTAGAAGGCAGAGGACAGGTCTAGGAGTAGGAGCACAGAGTAATGTAGAAGGCAGAGGACAGGTCTAGGAGGAGGAGCACAAGCTAATGTAGGAGGCAGAGGAAAGGTCTAGGAGGAGGAGCACAGAGTAATGTAGAAGGTAGAGGACAGGTCTAGGAGGAGGAGCACAGAGTAATGTAGAAGGTAGAGGACAGGTCTAGGAGGAGGAGCACAGGGTAATGTAGACGGTAGAGGACAGGTCTAGGAGGAGGAGCACAGAGTAATGTAGAAGGCAAAGGACAGGTCTAGGAGGAGCACAGGGTAATGTAGAAGGCAGAGGACAGGTCTAGGAGGAGGAGCACAGAGTAATGTAGAAGGTAGAGGACAGGTCTAGGAGGAGGAGCACAGAGTAATGTAGAAGGCAGAGGACAGGTCTAGGAGGAGCACAGGGTAATGTAGAAGGCAGAGGACAGGTCTAGGAGGAGGAGCACAGGGTAATGTCGAAGGTAGAGGACAGGTCTAGGAGGAGGAGCACAGGGTAATGTAGAAGGCAGAGGACAGGTCTAGGAGGAGGAGCACAGAGTAATGTAGAAGGTAGAGAACATGTCTAGGAGGAGGAGCACAGGGTAATGTAGAAGGCAGACAACAGGTCTAGGAGGAGCACAGAGTAATGTAGAAGGCAGAGGACAGGTCTAGGAGGAGTACAGAGTAATGTAGAAGGTAGAGGACAGGTCTAGGAGGAGGAGCACAGAGTAATGTAGAAGGTAGAGGACAGGTCTAGGAGGAGGAGCACAGAGTAATGTAGAAGGCAGAGGACAGGTCTAGGAGGAGGAGCACAGAGTAATGTAGAAGGCAGAGGACAGGACTAGGAGGAGGAGCACAGAGTAATGTAGAAGGTAGAGGACAGGTCTAGGAGGAGCACAGAGTAATGTAGAAGGCAGAGGACAGGTCTAGGAGGAGGAGCACAGGGTAATGTAGAAGGTAGAAGACAGGTCTAGGAGGAGGAGCACAGTAATAAACATTTCTGCATAGAACTTTGAGCACTAACTGTCATCTCTTGTCTTAATAATGGAGGACGCATTATACTCATGAATAAAGATTTTTGAGAATTAACAATCAGTCTCGGGATGTCTCCACTTTACATACATGTAATCAGGCGCTGGTCTCCTAGCTTGGTACTATTTTCGGATTAGCTGCCCTCTAACCTCTCTCCGTGCAGTGTACTACTCCTCCTCTCGGATTAGCTGACCTCTAACCTCTCTCCATGCAGTGTGCTACTCCTACTCTCGGATTCACTAACCTCTCACCGTGCAGGGTACTACTACTCCCCTCGGATTCACTAACCTCTCTCCGTGCAGGGTGCTACTCCTCCTCGGATTCACTAACCTCTCTCCGTGCAGGGTACTACTCCTCCTCTCAGATTCACTAACCTCTCTCCGTGCAGGGTGCTACTCCTCCTCTCAGATTCACTAACCTCTCTCCGTGCAGGGTGCTACTCCTCCTCTCAGATTCACTAACCTCTCTCCGTGCAGGGTGCTACTCCTCCTCGGATTCACTAACCTCTCTCCGTGCAGGGTACTACTCCTCCTCTCGGATTAGCTGACCTCTAACCTCTCACCTTTTGCCCTCTCTCCGTGCAGCGTGGATTGAAGCCTAAGAAGGTGCGGTGCGGTTCCTCCCGGGGGCGCTGTCCGGCGCTCCGCATGCCTCCATCTTCCCTCCATGCATGTCGCTGTCTCCTGCACGGCCGTGATCACGTTCATCCATGTCCAGCCTTTTCCATCATTGTATCATCTCTCGTCATGGGGGGATGTTGTGAGTGGGGGCCGAACACGGACCCCCGACATGCTGACATGTACTCTCTGCCCGCACATAGCGACTGCATGTTACACCGAGTGTATGGCACCATTCAGATTATAATCTCCAGACGATGTAATAATCCGTCCATGTGATGTACAGATTATAATCTCCAGTGACACAGATTATCTGGGATTATCACAGCTGTGACCAGTGTGGATTATCTCTGCCTGGTCTCCAGTGGATGTGGGTTATTGGCTCCTGTACATGTGCATGCTGGGCTGTGGGGTCATGTGGACGTGCTCCCCGGCCGCCGATTGCTTGTTGTGTCCGTATATATGTGTGTATATCCTGTATATGTGCGGCCGGGTCCACCCATGTGTGGGTTCAGCCTGTCGTGCCCCCCTTGTGCCGGGATCCCAGGACTCTTCCAGGGGCTCCTCACGTGTCTGTTGGAGGTTTACGTCACCTCCCGGAGGATTCTCTCGTCACTCTCCTGATGTCCTCTGTGCTGCTGTGGATCCATTAGCGGTGCAGCCGGCTAAAGATCCGGTTACAGCCATTATCTGCTGTTGAGCCTCCATTATCCTCCTCTCCTGAGAGACCCAGCTGTGTATGCAGGCCATTATACTTGAGGAGGAAGCCCCTGGGGCCATTATACTGGAGGAGGAAGCCCCTGGGGCCATTATACTGGAGGAGGAAGCCCCTGGGGCCATTATACTGGAGGAGGAAGACCCTGGGGCCATTATACTGGAGGAGGAAGCCCCTGGGGCCATTATACTGGAGGAGGAAGCCCCTGGGGCCATTATACTGGAGGAGGAAGCCACTGGGGCCATTATACTGGAGGAGGAAGCCCCTGGGGCCATTATACTGGAGGAGGAAGCCCCTGGGGCCATTATACTGGAGGAAGCCACTGGGGCCATTATACTGGAGGAGGAAGCCACTGGGGCCATTGTTGGGGTGACCTCCCCAGAGGGGATCGCATTATGTCTCTGTGCTTGGGGGTTCATGGCCATAGCAGCAGCAGCCACTGCCATATTGTCTGAAACTACACACTGTAGCAAGCCACTTATGGCACTGCAGTGACACATTGTAACAAACCTCCAGCTTTGTGAGCAGGACAAGGTCGGGTCTTTAAATACAAATCCATACGCGTACTGCACTTGTTACTACTGCCCGCAGGAGACAGCAGATGTGACCAGCAAATCGCCCTGTGGCAGTGTGATATCAGCTCAATGCTCTGTCTGTTTAGGTCAGTATTACATCTGCAGAACAGCTGGGGTGCCTCTATGTGGCAGTACTGTTTAATCCCCTACGGGGAGCAGGGCTGAGCCTGGGAGACGTCGGGGAGCGGGGCTGAGCCCGGGAGACATTGGGGAGCGGGGCTGAGCCTGGGAGATGTCGGGGAGCAGGGCTGAGCCTGGGAGATGTGAGGGAGCGGGGCTGAGCCTGGGAGATGTCAGGGAGCGGGGCTGAGCCTGGGAGATGTCCGGGAGCAGGGCTGAGCCTGGGAGATGTCGGGGAGCGGGGCTGAGCCTGGGAGATGTCCGGGAGCGGGGCTGAGCCTGGGAGATGTGAGGGAGCGGGGCTGAGCCTGGGAGATGTCAGGGAGCGTGGCTGAGCCCGGGAGATGTCGGGGAGCGGGGCTGAGCCCGGGAGACGTCGGGGAGCGTGGCTGAGCCCGGGAGATGTCAGGGAGCAGGGTTGAGCCCGGGAGATGTGAGGGAGCAGGGCTGAGCCCGGGAGATGTGAGGGAGCAGGGCTGAGCCCGGGAGATATCAGGGAGCGGGGCTGAGCCTGGGAGACGTCGGGGAGCAGGGCTGAGCCCGGGAGATATCAGGGAGCGGGGCTGAGCCTGGGAGATGTGAGGGAGCAGGGCTGAGCCCGGGAGATGTCAGGGAGCAGGGTTGAGCCCGGGAGATGTCAGGGAGCGTGGCTGAGCCCGGGAGATGTGAGGGAGCAGGGTTGAGCCCGGGAGATGTGAGGGAGCAGGGCTGAGCCCGGGAGATGTGAGGGAGCAGGGCTGAGCCCGGGAGATATCAGGGAGCGGGGCTGAGCCTGGGAGACGTCGGGGAGCAGGGCTGAGCCTGGGAGACGTCGGGGAGCGTGGCTGAGCCTGGGAGATGTGAGGGAGCAGGGCTGAGCCCGGGAGATGTCAGGGAGCAGGGTTGAGCCCGGGAGATGTGAGGGAGCAGGGCTGAGCCCGGGAGATATCAGGGAGCGGGGCTGAGCCTGGGAGACGTCGGGGAGCGGGGCTGAGCCTGGGAGACGTCGGGGAGCAGGGCTGAGCCTGGGGGACGTCGGGGAGCGTGGCTGAGCCCGGGAGATGTGAGGGAGCAGGGCTGAGCCCGGGAGATGTGAGGGAGCAGGGCTGAGCCCGGGAGATGTGAGGGGAGCAGGGCTGAGCCTGGGAGATATCAGGGAGCAGGGCTGAGAGCCCGGGAGACATTGGGGAGCGGGGCTGAGCCTGGGAGACGTCGGGGAGCGGGGCTGAGCCTGGGAGACGTCGGGGAGCAGGGCTGAGCCTGGGGGACGTCGGGGAGCGTGGCTGAGCCCGGGAGATGTGAGGGAGCAGGGCTGAGCCCGGGAGATGTGAGGGAGCAGGGCTGAGCCCGGGAGATGTGAGGGGAGCAGGGCTGAGCCTGGGAGATATCAGGGAGCAGGGCTGAGAGCCCGGGAGACATTGGGGAGCGGGGCTGAGCCTGGGAGACGTCGGGGAGCGGGGCTGAGACGTCGGAGAGCGGGGCTGAGACGTCGGGGAGCGGGGCTGAGACCCCGGGAGACGTCGGGGAGCAGGCACTTGTGGACATATGTGCCCCTAAATTTGCTCACTTCTGGGATTGTGGCCACCACAGAAAGCGCCGCCATCACTTGCCATCTGCTCCCTTGTTTGCCTCTTAACCGGTGTGGTGTGCCCGCATTAACCCCTGCATACCCTGGAGCGGAGGTTGTAATCCTCTCCTCCGGGCAGACAGTAGAGCCCTTCTGTCACGTGTACACAGGAACGTCCTCATATCTCATCCATTGCACGGCTGCCATGACTCCTCGCACCGCGGTAAACTGCGGACGCCGCTTCTACCTGCATGTAATGTGATGTCGGGTCCCTTGCATGTTACCCGTACAATCATACATCGCCCACCTGAATATCGCACGTATGTTGTCTGGACAGTGCCTTGATGAAGTCTTCATAACCCATGAACTTTTCCTCATTTTTGACCTTACACCACAAACATAAATGTGTTTTATTGGGATTTTCATAAAGTAACCAGTATTTGTGATGTGTAAAGGTAATGATAACGTTCTCTAATTATTATATAAATCTGAACATTGTTCTGTGCATTAGTATTCAGCCCCCTGTAGTCTGATGCCCCCAGAAGTCACATAATCAGTACACTGCCCCCCCTGGGTGTGATCTCTCCTCAGTATAACTACAGGTCCTTCTCAAAAAATTAGCATATAGTGTTAAATTTCATTATTTACCATAATGTAATGATTACAATTAAACTTTCATATATTATAGATTCATTATCCACCAACTGAAATTTGTCAGGACTTTTATTGTTTTAATACTGATGATTTTGGCATACAACTCCTGATAACCCAAAAAACCTGTCTCAATAAATTAGCATATTTCACCCATCCAATCAAATAAAAGTGTTTTTTAATAACAAACAAAAAAACCAACAAATAATAATGTTCAGTTATGCACTCAATACTTGGTCGGGAATCCTTTGGCAGAAATGACTGCTTCAATGCGGCGTGGCATGGAGGCAATCAGCCTGTGACGCTGCTGAGATGTTATGGAGGCCCAGGATGCTTCAATAGCGGCCTTAAGCTCATCCAGAGTGTTGGGTCTTGCGTCTCTCAACTTTCTCTTCACAATATCCCACAGATTCTCTATGGGGTTCAGGTCAGGAGAGCTGGCAGGCCAATTGAGCACAGTAATACCATGGTCAGTAAACCATTTACCAGTGGTTTTGGCACTGTGAGCAGGTGCCAGGTCGTGCTGAAAAATGAAATCTTCATCTCCATAAAGCATTTCAGCCGATGGAAGCATGAAGTGCTCCAAGATCTCCTGATAGCTAGCTGCACTGACCCTGCCCTTGATGAAACACAGTGGACCAACACCAGCAGCTGACATGGCACCCCACACCATCACTGACTGTGGGTACTTGACACTGGACTTCAGGCATTTTGGCATTTCCTTCTCCCCAGTCTTCCTCCAGACTCTGGCACCTTGATTTCCGAATGACATGCAAAATTTGCTTTCATCAGAAAAAAGTACTTGGGACCACTTAGCAACAGTCCAGTGCTGCTTCTCTGTAGCCCAGGTCAGGCGCCTCTGCCGCTGTTTATGGTTCAAAAGTGGCTTTACCTGGGGAATGCGGCACCTGTAGCCCATTTCCTGCACACGCCTGTGCACGGTGGCTCTGGATGTTTCCACACCAGACTCAGTCCACTGCTTCCTCAGGTTCCCCAAGGTCTGGAATCGGTCCTTCTCCACAATCTTCCTCAGGGTCCGGTCTCCTCTTCTCGTTGTACAGCGTTTTCTGCCACATTGTTTCCTTCCAACAGACTTACCATTGAGGTGCCTTGATACAGCACTCTGGGAACAGCCTATTTGTTGAGAAATTTCTTTCTGGGTCTTACCCTCTTGCTTGAGGGTGTCAATGATGGCCTTCTTGACATCTGTCAGGTCGCTAGTCTTACCCATGATGGGGGTTTTGAGTAATGAACCCGGCAGGGAGTTTATAAAAGCCTCAGGTATCTTTTGCATGTGTTTAGAGTTAATTAGTTGATTCAGAAGATTAGGGTAATAGGTCGTTTAGAGAACCTTTTCTTGATATGCTAATTTATTGAGACAGGTTTTTTGGGTTATCAGGAGTTGTATGCCAAAATCATCAGTATTAAAACAATAAAAGACCTGACAAATTTCAGTTGGTGGATAATGAATCTATAATATATGAAAGTTTAATTGTAATCATTACATTATGGTAAATAATGAAATTTAACACTATATGCTAATTTTTTGAGAAGTACCTGTACAGCTGTTCTGTGAAGGCCTCAGAGGTTTGTGTGAGAACAGGGGATAAAACAGCATCATGAAAACCAAGGAGCCCACCAGACAGGTCAGGGATAAAGTGGTGGAGGAGAGGAGAGCAGGGTTAGGTTATAGAAAATAGCCCAAGCTCTGAACATCTCATGGAGCATCAATCCATCATCCCCAGCAAGGAGAGCACTAATGAGAGAAGCAGCCGATAGGAACATGGACACTGGAGGAGCCGCAGAGATCCACAGTTCAGGGGGAGAATCTGTCCACAAGCTAACTATTGGTCATATATTGCACAAATCTGACCTTTATGGAAGAAAGACTCAAGAAGTCCCATGTAGAGGACACAGCGAGCATGTGCAAGAAGGTGATGTGGTCAGATGAGACCAAAGAACGTTATGGGCTAAATTCAAAACGCTGTGTGTTGCAGAAAACGAACACTGCACATCACCCTGAAAACATCATCCCCACCGTAACACATGGTGGAGGCAGCATCCTGCTGTGAGGAAGCTTTTCTTCAGCAGAGGCAGGGAAGCTGGTCAAAGGTGATGGGAAGATGGGCAGAGCTAAAGAAAGGACAATCCTGGAAAAATCCTGTTAGAGGGTGCAGAAGACCAGAGCCTGGAACGTAGGTTCATCTTCCAGCAGGACAACGACCGTCAACATCCTGCCAGAGCCACAATGGAGGGATCTCACTGAGCGAGAGAGACAACCCCAAAAGACTGCAGAGAAAGGAGGAGAGACAGACCCCAAAAGACTGCAGAGAAAGGAGGAGAGACAGACCCCAAAAGACTGCAGAGAAAGGATGAGAGACAGACCCCAAAAGACTGCAGAGAAAGGAGGAGAGACAGACCCCAAAAGACTGCAGAGAAAGGTGGAGAGACAGACCCCAAAAGACTGCAGAGAAAGGAGGAGAGACAGACCCCAAAAGACTGCAGAGAAAGGACGAGAGACAGACCCCAAAAGACTGCAGAGAAAGGAGGAGAGACAGACCCCAAAAGACAGCAGAGAAAGGTGGAGAGACAGACCCCAAAAGACTGCAGATAAAGGTGGAGAGACAGACCCCAAAAGACAGCAGAGAAAGGAGGAGAGACAGACCCCAAAAGACTGCAGAGAAATGAGGAGACAGACCCCAAAAGACTGCAGAGAAAGGTGGAGAGACAGACGCCAAAAGACTGCAGAGAAAGGTGGAGAGACAGACCCCAAAAGACTGCAGAGAAAGGATGAGACAGACCCCAAAAGACTGCAGAGAAAGGAGGAGAGACAGACCCCAAAAGACTGCAGAGAAAGGAGGAGAGACAGACCCCAAAAGACTGCAGAGAAAGGAGGAGAGACAGACCCCAAAAGACTGCAGAGAAAGGAGGAGAGACAGACCCCAAAAGACTGCAGAGAAAGGAGGAGAGACAGACCCCAAAAGACAGCAGAGAAAGGTGGAGAGACAGACCCCAAAAGACTGCAGAGAAAGGTGGAGAGACAGACCCCAAAAGACTGCAGAGAAAGGTGGAGAGACAGACCCCAAAAGACTGCAGAGAAAGGTGGAGAGACAGACCCCAAAAGACTGCAGAGAAAGGGGGAGAGACAGACCCCAAAAGACCGCAGAGAAAGGAGGAGAGACAGACGCCAAAAGAACGCAGAGAAAGGAGGAAAGACAGACCCCAAAAGACTGCAGAGAAAGGAGGAGAGACAGAACCCAAAAGACTGCAGAGAAAGGTGGAGAGACAGACCCCAAAAGACTGCAGAGAAAGGAGGAGAGACAGACCCCAAAAGACTGCAGAGAAAGGAGGGAGAGACAGACCCCAAAAGACTACAGAGAAAGGTGGAGAGACAGACCCCAAAAGACTGCAGAGAAAGGAGGAGAGACAGACCCCAAAAGACTGCAGAGAAAGGAGGAGAGACAGACCCCAAAAGACTGCAAAGAAAGGAGAGACAGACCCCAAAAGACTGCAGAGAAAGGAGGAGAGACAGACCCCAAAAGACTGCAGAGAAAGGAGGAGAGACAGACCCCAAAAGACTGCAGAGAAAGGAGGAAAGACAGACCCCAAAAGACTGCAGAGAAAGGAGGAGAGACAGACCCCAAAAGACTGCAGAGAAAGGTGGAGAGACAGACCCCAAAAGACTGCAGAGAAAGGGGGAGAGACAGACCCCAAAAGACCGCAGAGAAAGGAGGAGAGACAGACCCCAAAACACTGCAGAGAAAGATGGAGAGACAGACCCCAAAAGACTGCAGAGAAAGGAGGAAAGACAGACCCCAAAAGACTGCAGAGAAAGGAGGAGAGACAGACCCCAAAAGACTGCAGAGAAAGGAGGAGAGACAGACCCCCAAAAGACAGCAGAGAAAGGAGGAGAGACAGACCCCAAAAGACTGCAGAGAAAGGAGGAGAGACAGACCCCAAAAGACTGCAGAGAAAGGAGGAGAGACAGACCCCAAAAGACTGCAGAGAAAGGTGGAGAGACAGACCCCAAAAGACTACAGAGAAAGGAGGAGAGACAGACCCCAAAAGACTGCAGAGAAAGGAGGAGAGACAGACCCCAAAAGACTGCAGAGAAAGGAGGGAGAGACAGACCCCAAAAGACTGCAGAGAAAGGAGGAGAGACAGACCCCAAAAGACAGCAGAGAAAGGAGGGAGAGACAGACCCCAAAAGACTGCAGAGAAAGGAGGAGAGACAGACCCCAAAAAGACAGCAGAGAAAGGAGGAGAGACAGACCCCAAAAGACTGCAGAGAAAGGAGGAGACAGACCCCAAAAGACTGCAGAGAAAGGAGGAGAGACAGACCCCAAAAGACAGCAGAGAAAGGAGGAGAGACAGACCCCAAAAGACAGCAGAGAAAGGAGGAGAGACAGACCCCAAAAGACTGCAGAGAAAGGTGGAGAGACAGACCCCAAAAGACTGCAGAGAAAGGGGGAGAGACAGACCCCAAAAGACCGCAGAGAAAGGAGGAGAGACAGACCCCAAAAGACTGCAGAGAAAGGAGGAGAGACAGACCCCAAAAGACTGCAGAGAAAGGAGGAGAGACAGACCCCAAAAGACTGCAGAGAAAGGTGGAGAGACAGACCCCAAAAGACCGCAGAGAAAGGGGGAGAGACAGACCCCAAAAGACCGCAGAGAAAGGAGGAGAGACAGACCCCAAAACACTGCAGAGAAAGATGGAGAGACAGACCCCAAAAGACTGCAGAGAAAGGAGGAAAGACAGACCCCAAAAGACTGCAGAGAAAGGAGGAGAGACAGACCCCAAAAGACAGCAGAGAAAGGAGGAGAGACAGACCCCAAAAGACCGCAGAGAAAGGAGGAGAGACAGACCCCAAAAGACTGCAGAGAAAGGAGGAGAGACAGACCCCAAAAGACTGCAGAGAAAGGTGGAGAGACAGACCCCAAAAGACTGCAGAGAAAGGTGGAGAGACAGACCCCAAAAGACAGCAGAGAAAGGAGGAGAGACAGACCCCAAAACACTGCAGAGAAAGATGGAGAGACAGACCCCAAAAGACAGCAGAGAAAGGAGGAGAGACAGACCCCAAAAGACTGCAGAGAAAGGAGGAGAGACAGACCCCAAAAGACTGCAGAGAAAGGAGGAGAGACAGACCCCAAAAGACTGCAGAGAAAGGAGGAGAGACAGACCCCAAAAGACTGCAGAGAAAGGAGGGAGAGACAGACCCCAAAAGACTGCAGAGAAAGGAGGAGAGACAGACCCCAAAAGACCGCAGAGAAAGGAGGAGAGACAGACCCCAAAAGACTGCAGAGAAAGGAGGAGACAGACCCCAAAAGACTGCAGAGAAAGGAGGAAAGACAGACCCCAAAAGACTGCAGAGAAAGGAGGAGAGACAGACCCCAAAAGACTGCAGAGAAAGGAGGAGAGACAGACCCCCAAAAGACAGCAGAGAAAGGAGGAGAGACAGACCCCAAAAGACTGCAGAGAAAGGAGGAGAGACAGACCCCAAAAGACTGCAGAGAAAGGTGGAGAGACAGACCCCAAAAGACTACAGAGAAAGGAGGAGAGACAGACCCCAAAAGACTGCAGAGAAAGGAGGAGAGACAGACCCCAAAAGACTGCAGAGAAAGGAGGGAGAGACAGACCCCAAAAGACTGCAGAGAAAGGAGGAGAGACAGACCCCAAAAGACAGCAGAGAAAGGAGGGAGAGACAGACCCCAAAAGACTGCAGAGAAAGGAGGAGAGACAGACCCCAAAAGACAGCAGAGAAAGGAGGAGAGACAGACCCCAAAAGACAGCAGAGAAAGGAGGAGAGACAGACCCCAAAAGACTGCAGAGAAAGGAGGAGACAGACCCCAAAAGACTGCAGAGAAAGGAGGAGAGACAGACCCCAAAAGACAGCAGAGAAAGGAGGAGAGACAGACCCCAAAAGACAGCAGAGAAAGGAGGAGAGACAGACCCCAAAAGACTGCAGAGAAAGGTGGAGAGACAGACCCCAAAAGACTGCAGAGAAAGGGGGAGAGACAGACCCCAAAAGACCGCAGAGAAAGGAGGAGAGACAGACCCCAAAAGACTGCAGAGAAAGGAGGAGAGACAGACCCCAAAAGACTGCAGAGAAAGGTGGAGAGACAGACCCCAAAAGACTGCAGAGAAAGGGGGAGAGACAGACCCCAAAAGACCGCAGAGAAAGGAGGAGAGACAGACCCCAAAACACTGCAGAGAAAGATGGAGAGACAGACCCCAAAAGACTGCAGAGAAAGGAGGAGAGACAGACCCCAAAAGACAGCAGAGAAAGGAGGAGAGACAGACCCCAAAAGACCGCAGAGAAAGGAGGAGAGACAGACCCCAAAACACTGCAGAGAAAGATGGAGAGACAGACCCCAAAAGACTGCAGAGAAAGGAGGAAAGACAGACCCCAAAAGACTGCAGAGAAAGGAGGAGAGACAGACCCCAAAAGACAGCAGAGAAAGGAGGAGAGACAGACCCCAAAAGACCGCAGAGAAAGGAGGAGAGACAGACCCCAAAACACTGCAGAGAAAGATGGAGAGACAGACCCCAAAAGACAGCAGAGAAAGGAGGAGAGACAGACCCCAAAAGACTGCAGAGAAAGGAGGAGAGACAGACCCCAAAAGACTGCAGAGAATGGTGGGAGAGACAGACCCCAAAAGACTGCAGAGAAAGGAGGAGAGACAGACCCCAAAAGACTGCAGAGAATGGTGGGAGAGACAGACCCCAAAAGACAGCAGAGAAAGGAGGAGAGACAGACCCCAAAAGACTGCAGAGAATGGTGGGAGAGACAGACCCCAAAAGACAGCAGAGAAAGGAGGAGAGACAGACCCCAAAAGACTGCAGAGAAAGGTGGAGAGACAGACCCCAAAAGACTGCAGAGAAAGGGGGAGAGACAGACCCCAAAAGACCGCAGAGAAAGGAGGAGAGACAGACCCCAAAAGACTGCAGAGAAAGGAGGAGAGACAGACCCCAAAAGACTGCAGAGAAAGGTGGAGAGACAGACCCCAAAAGACTGCAGAGAAAGGGGGAGAGACAGACCCCAAAAGACCGCAGAGAAAGGAGGAGAGACAGACCCCAAAACACTGCAGAGAAAGATGGAGAGACAGACCCCAAAAGACTGCAGAGAAAGGAGGAAAGACAGACCCCAAAAGACTGCAGAGAAAGGAGGAGAGACAGACCCCAAAAGACAGCAGAGAAAGGAGGAGAGACAGACCCCAAAAGACCGCAGAGAAAGGAGGAGAGACAGACCCCAAAACACTGCAGAGAAAGATGGAGAGACAGACCCCAAAAGACTGCAGAGAAAGGAGGAAAGACAGACCCCAAAAGACTGCAGAGAAAGGAGGAGAGACAGACCCCAAAAGACAGCAGAGAAAGGAGGAGAGACAGACCCCAAAAGACCGCAGAGAAAGGAGGAGAGACAGACCCCAAAACACTGCAGAGAAAGATGGAGAGACAGACCCCAAAAGACAGCAGAGAAAGGAGGAGAGACAGACCCCAAAAGACTGCAGAGAAAGGAGGAGAGACAGACCCCAAAAGACTGCAGAGAAAGGTGGGAGAGACAGACCCCAAAAGACTGCAGAGAAAGGAGGAGAGACAGACCCCAAAAGACTGCAGAGAATGGTGGTCGTACAGAGTAGTTCCTTAGGGCTGCATATCTCGCCTGTGTTTTGCGGTAATAGTTAGTACACCCCGTGTCCGGACTGTAACGTCTCGGTGACCTGGACACTGAGAGATCAGAATACAGATAATAAATGGGAAATGTGTAAGAACATCCGCACTGGGGGCTGTAAGAGGTTTATGCCTTGTGGGAAGAAAAGGACCAAAAATAAGAAAGGACCTGGGGTCCTCGTGTCTGATAAATGTAAGGTTATACACATGGGAAGAGGGAATCAATATCACCATTACACACTGAACGGGAAACCACTGGGTAAATCTGACAGGGAGAAGGACTTGGGGATCCTAGTTAATGATAAACTTACCTGGAGCAGCCAGTGCCAGGCAGCAGCTGCCAAGGCAAACAGGATCATGGGGTGCATTAAAAGAGGTCTGGATACACATGATGAGAGCATTATACTGCCTCTGTACAAATCCCTAGTTAGACCGCACATGGAGTACTGTGTCCAGTTTTGGGCACCGGTGCTCAGGAAGGATATAATGGAACTAGAGAGAGTACAAAGGAGGGCAACAAAATTAATAAAGGGGATGGGAGAACTACAATACCCAGATAGATTAGCGAAATTAGGATTATTTAGTCTAGAAAAAAGACGACTGAGGGGCGATCTAATAACCATGTATAAGTATATAAGGGGACAATACAAATATCTCGCTGAGGATCTGTTTATACCAAGGAAGGTGACGGGCACAAGGGGGCATTCTTTGCGTCTGGAGAAGGTTTTTCCACCAACATAGAAGAGGATTCTTTACTGTTAGAGCGGTGAGAATCTGGGATTCCTTCCCTGGTGATGGTGACCTCGGCCGCGGGCTCAGGAGAGGCTGGATGTCCTCCTGGAGGTCTATAATATTGTATGTTCCGGTTATTCGGATCTGTGCCGGAGTATCGGGTGACTCGCGGCTTCGTTCCTCCTTTCCGTTACAGTGTGTCGCTCTCACACATCACGCCCCTATATGATACGTGCACGGTGTGTGGTGCTGAGCGGGCCGGCAGTGCCGGGGTTAACCCCTGGCGGCACAGAAGTGGTCCAGCTCGGCGGATGCTGCCCGGTTGCCTGGTGACGGCCCCTCCTCTGTCTCCTCCCCCGGAGATGGAGCAGGCGGTGTCCGGGCGCGGAGCGGGGCCGCTGCTGCTGCTGTGATCCCCGGTGACTGTGGAGCCCGCGCCGTCCGTGTGCTGACACCTGTCTCCTCTCTGTCCCGCCTCCCTGTGCGACCATGAAGCAGGCCCCGGCCGCCCGGAAGGTACCGCCGCCCTCCCCCGGTCTGTGCTGCATGGGGCGGGGAGATGGGGTCACCCTGCACGGTGAGGGGTCCACAGCGGGGCCTGTGTGCACGGGGTCCGGGGGCTGCACTGGGGGAGGGAGGCCCAGCAATAGAGGGAGGCCCAGCAATAGAGGGAGGCCCAGCAATAACAGGGAGGCCCAGCATGACAGGGAGGCCCAGCAATAGAGAGAGGCCCAGCAATAGAGAGAGGCCCAGCATAACAGGGAGGCCCAGCATAACGGGGAGGCCCAGCAATAGAGAGAGGCCCAGCAATAGAGAGAGGCCCAGCATAACGGGGAGGCCCAGCATAACGGGGAGGCCCAGCAATAGAGGGAGACCCAGCAATAGAGAGAGGCTCAGCATAACAGGGAGGCCCAGCATAACAGGGAGGCCCAGCATAACAGGGAGGCCCAGCATGACAGGGAGGCCCAGCATAACAGGGAGGCCCAGCATGACAGGGAGGCCCAGCATAACGGGGAGGCCCAGCAATAGAGAGAGGCCCAGCAATAGAGAGAGGCTCAGCATAACAGGGAGGCCCAGCATAACAGGGAGGCCCAGCATGACAGGGAGGCCCAGCATAACGGGGAGGCCCAGCAATAGAGAGAGGCCCAGCATGACAGGGAGGCCCAGCAATAGAGAGAGACCCAGCAATAGAGAGAGGCCCAGCATAACGGGGAGGCCCAGCATGACAGGGAGGCCCAGCAATAGAGGGAGACCCAGCATAACAGGGAGGCCCAGCATGACAGGGAGGCCCAGCAATAGAGAGAGGCCCAGCATAACAGGGAGGCCCAGCAATAGAGAGAGACCCAGCATAACAGGGAGGCCCAGCATGACAGGGAGGCCCAGCAATAGAGGGAGACCCAGCATAACAGGGAGGCCCAGCATGACAGGGAGGCCCAGCAATAGAGAGAGGCCCAGCATGACAGGGAGGCCCAGCAATAGAGGGAGACCCAGCATAACAGGGAGGCCCAGCAATAGAGAGAGGCCCAGCATAACAGGGAGGCCCACCATGACAGGGAGGCCCAGCATAACAGGGAGGCCCAGCAATAGAGAGAGGCTCAGCATAGCAGGGAGGCCCACCATGACAGGGAGGCCCAGCATTAGAGGGGGAGGCCCACAGCTCCTCAGCCCATAATGGACAGTTGTGCGCTCGCTGCCGGTGAGGAAACGTTCATCCGTTCAGAGCCGGCGCTGGTCGTCCTCACATTCTGCCCCGGTTCACTGTGGCAGTCTGCTCACTGGTGCCATTGTACCGACACCACAGCTGTGAGGAGTTTCCATTCACTGGCAGCCAGCGGACGCTGGATCACACCGTGCTGGGACATTGTATGCAGGGTCTGCTGAGCCCGGGGGGTCCGGTCACTGCACGGGGGGGGGCGGGGGGGTCCGGTCACTGCACGGGGGGGGGCGGGGGGGTCCGGTCACTGCACGGGGGGGCGGGGGGTCCGGTCACTGCACGGGGGGGGGGGGGGGCGGGGGGGTCCGGTCACTGCACGGGGGGGGGGCGGGGGGGTCCGGTCACTGCACGGGGGGGGGGGGTCCGGTCACTGCACGGGGGGGGGGGGGTGTCCGGTCACTGCACGGGGGTCCGGTCACTGCACGGGGGGGGTCCGGTCACTGCACGGGGGGGGGGCGGGGGGGTCCGGTCACTGCACGGGGGGGGCGGGGGGGTCCGGTCACTGCACGGGGGGGGGCGGGGGGGGTCCGGTTACTCAACGGGGGGGGGCGGGGGGGGTCCGGTTACTCAACGGGGGTCCGGTCACTGCGGGGCCCCTCAGTCTGGTAGTAATCCATACTAATTGGCAGCAGTGAGGTTTCTAGATGGGAGCGACCTAGTCGGGGGTCTCTGGGGGAGCCTGTAACTGTGGGGGGCACCACACGTAACAGTGCAGCCCCTGCTCGGCCCCCGTGTACCAGCTGAGGGGTATACCGCATGATGTGCCCTGTGCATGTAATTATCTGCAGGAAGGCGGACATCTCCGGAGAGCGCCTGCTCCAGTCACAGCCAGAGCTGCACTCGCACTTCTGCTGGAGCTGCAGGACTAACCGCTGAGTGATGTGGGTGCAATGCATCATTCCTCCTGCGGAAAGGAGGGAGCGGCCAGAGACCTCCGTGTATCTTCTGGGTCTGGACGAGGAGTCCAGTGGGCGGTCCTTCTGTAATGCACAGGTATAGTGCACGGTCACATGATACCGCCCACTGGACTCCTGACAGAACAAGTGTCAGAAGATACAAGTAAAGTGTGACAATAGTCTAAGAAATAACTGTAAACAAGCAGAATAGTGAGTGCAGCTCTGGGGGTGACTGGAGGATAAGACATGTCACAGCAGAATAGTGAGTGCAGCTCTAGAGGTGACTGGAGGATGACACGATGTAACAGCATAATAGTGACTGCAGCTCTGGAGGTGACTGGAGGATAAGACACGATGTAACAGCAGAATAGTGAGTGCAGCTCTGAAAGTGACTGGAGGATAAGACACGATGTAACAGCAGAATAGTGAGTGCAGCTCTGAAAGTGACTGGAGGATAAGACACGATGTAACAGCAGAATAGTGAGTGCAGCTCTGAAAGTGACTGGAGGATAAGACACGATGTAACAGCAGAATAGTGAGTGCAGCTCTGAAAGTGACTGGAGGATAAGACATGATGTAACAGCAGAATAGTGAGTGCAGCTCTGAAAGTGACTGGAGGATAAGACATGATGTAACAGCAGAATAGTGAGTGCAGCTCTGAAAGTGACTGGAGGATAAGACACGATGTAACAGCAGAATAGTGAGTGCAGCTCTGAAAGTGACTGGAGGATAAGACATGATGTAACAGCAGAATAGTGAGTGCAGCTCTGAAAGTGACTGGAGGATAAGACATGATGTAACAGCAGAATAGTGAGTGCAGCTCTGAAAGTGACTGGAGGATAAGACACGATGTAACAGCAGAATAGTGAGTGCAGCTCTGAAAGTGACTGGAGGATAAGACATGATGTAACAGCAGAATAGTGAGTGCAGCTCTGGAGGTGACTGGAGGATAAGACCTAAAGAAGAAAAGAGAGCAGCATCCGTCTCAGGTGAAAACGATTTCCAAAAAGGTGCTTTATTCTGCCATACAAAGTTACAAGTTGTTGTTGTAACTTTGTATGGCAGAATAAAGCACCTTTTTGGAAATCGTTTTCACCTGAGATGGATGCTGCTCTCTTTTCTTCTTTGAGTTTTCCTGGTCTGATTGGATCCTTGGACTTTGGAGCGTGCATCCTTCAAGCCGAGTGCTGATGAATTTACCTACTTGGAGGATAAGACCTATCACAGCAGAATAGTGAGTGCAGCTTTGGAGGTGACTGGTGGATAAGACATGATGTAACAGCAGAATAGTGAGTGCAGCTTTGGAGGTGACTGGGGGATAAGACATGATGTAACAGCAGAATAGTGAGTGCAGCTTTGGAGGTGACTGGAGGATGACACGATGTAACAGCAGAATAGTGAGTGCAGCTCTGGAGGTGACTGGGGGATAAGACATGATGTAACAGCAGAATAATGAGTGCAGCTTTGGAGGTGACTGGGGGATAAGACATGATGTAACAGCAGAATAGTGAGTGCAGCTTTGCAGGTGACTGGTGGATAAGACATGATGTAACAGCAGAATAGTGAGTGCAGCTCTGGAGGTGACTGGAGGATAAGACCTGTCACAGCAGAATAGTGAGTTCAGCTCTGAAAGTGACTGGAGGATAAGACATGATGTAACAGCAGAATAGTGACTGCAGCTCTGGAGGTGACTGGAGGATAAGACACGGTGTAACAGCAGACTAGTGACCGCAGTTCTGGGGGTGAGTGGAGCACGTGACTGTGTTGCATGACTCTGAGCTGAGGTTTTGTTGCTCTGTGCTGCTCCTGGATATCATTAACCCCTGTGTCGCTGTCTTCTCTCCCGTCTGCTGCGTCTCCTCTGTCTCCTCCTGCCGCTTTTCCACAGATCACCACCCGCCGCACTAAGGTGAGCCGCGGACCAGCGCAGAGCAGTGTGTGTCTGGTGGTCCTGCCTGTTGGGGGGGTGGAGAAGCCGCCATTATTAGCGAGGGTCCCGGACACATGACCGTACAGTGGCTTCTACACTGTGACAACACCGCAGCTGTGTCCCCGCAGCAATCACAGAATCCCGCTGTGCACACCGCCGCGCCGGCCAGACTGGGACTCTGATTGTCGCCTGTTCATCTTGTGGTTGTTTTTCTCGTGTTCTGTACGGTGTGCCGCACACTGCACTTCGCTCTGCTACACGGAGTGATGGCTCCGGCCTGGGAGTGACTGTATGAAAAGCCCCCATCAGTGGCCGCAGGGACCACCAGCCTCAGACCGCGAAGGCCACCTCACACCCGAGCCGTCCCTGGTGCTGACACTCAGCTCTGCTACATCACACCCGAGCCGTCCCTGGTGCTGTCACTCAGCTCTGCTACATCACACCCGAGCCGTCCCTGCTGCTGACACTCAGCTCTGCTACATCACACCCGAGCCGTCCCTGGTGCTGACACTCTCAGCTCTGCTACATCACACCCGAGCCGTCCCTGGTGCTGACACTCAGCTCTGCTACATCACACCCGAGCCGTCCCTGGTGCTGTCACTCAGCTCTGCTACATCACACCCGAGCCGTCCCTGGTGCTGACACTCAGCTCTGCTACATCACACCCGAGCCGTCCCTGGTGCTGACTCTCAGCTCTGCTACATCACACCCGAGCCGTCCCTGGTGCTGTCACTCAGCTCTGCTACATCACACCCGAGCCGTCCCTGGTGCTGACACTCAGCTCTGCTACATCACACCTGAGCCGTCCCTGCTGCTGACACTCTCAGCTCTGCTACATGACACCTGAGCCGTCCCTGGTTCTGACACTCAGCTCTGCTACATCACACCTGAGCCGTCCCTGCTGCTGTCACTCTCAGCTCTGCTACATCACACCTGAGCCTCCCCTGGTGCTGTCACTCTCAGCTCTGGTACATCACACCTGAGCCTCCCCTGGTGCTGTCACTCTCGGCTCTGCTACATCACACCTGATCCGTCCCTGGTGCTGTCACACTCGGCTCTGCTACATCACACCTGAGCCGTCCCTGGTGCTGACACTCTCAGCTCTGCTACATCACACCTGAGCCGTCCCTGGTGCTGACACTCTCAGCTCTGCTACATCACACCTGAGCCGTCCCTGGTGCTGACACTCTCAGCTCTGCTACATCACACCTGAGCCGTCCCTGGTGCTGACACTCTCAGCTCTGCTACATCACACCCGATCCGTCCCTGGTGCTGACACTCTCGGCTCTGCTACATCACACCCGATCCGCCCTGGTGCTGACACTCTCAGCTCTGCTACATCACACCCGATCCGTCCCTGGTGCTGTCACACTCAGCTCTTCTACATCACACCTGAGCCGTCCCTGGTGCTGACACTCTCAGCTCTGCTACATCACACCTGAGCCGTCCCTGGTGCTGACACTCTCAGCTCTGCTACATCACACCCGATCCGTCCCTGGTGCTGACACTCTCAGCTCTGCTACATCACACCTGAGCCGTCCCTGGTGCTGACACTCTCAGCTCTGCTACATCACACCTGAGCCGCCCCTGGTGCTGTCACTCTCAGCTCTGCTACATCACACCTGAGCCGTCCCTGGTGCTGACACTCTCAGCTCTGCTACATCACACCTGAGCCGCCCCTGGTGCTGTCACTCTCAGCTCTGCTACATCACACCTGAGCCGTCCCTGGTGCTGTCACTCTCAGCTCTGCTACATCACACCTGAGCCGTCCCTGGTGCTGTCACTCTCAGCTCTGCTACATCACTCCTGAGCCGTCCCTGGTGCTCTCACTCTCAGCTCTGCTACATCACACCCGAGCCGTCCCTGGTGCTGTCACTCTCAGCTCTGCTACATCACACCCGATCCGTCCCTGGTGCTGTCACTCTCAGCTCTGCTACATCACTCCTGAGCCGTCCCTGGTGCTGTCACTCTCAGCTCTGCTACATCACACCTGAGCCTCCCCTGGTGCTGTCACTCTCAGCTCTGCTACATCACACCTGAGCCTCCCCTGGTGCTGTCACTCTCAGCTCTGCTACATCACACCTGAGCCGTCCCTGGTGCTGTCACTCTCAGCTCTGCTACATCACACCTGAGCCTCCCCTGGTGCTGTCACTCTCGGCTCTGCTACATCACACCTGAGCCGCCCCTGGTGCTGTCACTCTCAGCTCTGCTACATCACACCTGAGCCGTCCCTGGTGCTGACAGTCTCAGCTCTGCTACATCACACCTGATCCGCCCTGGTGCTGACAGTCTCAGCTCTGCTACATCACACCTGAGCCGCCCCTGGTGCTGTCACTCTCAGCTCTGCTACATCACACCTGATCCGCCCTGGTGCTGACAGTCTCAGCTCTGCTACATCACACCTGAGCCGCCCCTGGTGCTGTCACTCTCAGCTCTGCTACATCACACCTGAGCCGTCCCTGGTGCTGACACTCTCAGCTCTGCTACATCACACCTGATCCGCCCTGGTGCTGACAGTCTCAGCTCTGCTACATCACACCTGAGCCGTCCCTGGTGCTGTAGGGTGGAGTAGCCCTTTATTATGGGGTCTCGCCCTTTTCACCCGCTCCGCTTAGTCTGTGATTTGGAGGTTCGTTGCTGCAGGATTGGGTCAGGACGGGGGTGCAGCCGATCACTGACAGTAAGCAGGGGTCTGGTGCAGAGCTCACACATGAAGCCTCCGGTATGAGCCGCTCATCCTTCCCCCGCTGCGGCGGCTGCTCGGGGCGCCGCGGAGTCCGGGATGGACCGTGTCTCGCCCTGTATGGTCCTGTCCATTAATGACGTCTCTCCTGATTGCAGCCCACGCGCCCGTCCAGCTCTGCTGCTTCCAGCGGTACAGCCGGGGCCTCCGGATCTGCATCGGCATCATGTGGAGAGATCAGCAGCAGCGAGCCCAGCACGCCAGCTCAGACCCCACTAGCGGCTCCCATCATCCCATCACCCTCACTGACCTCTCCTGTGGCCCCTCTGCCCGCTCCGGGGCCCTCCAAGGTAAAGATAGGGGTACGATTGCCCCTTGTGTCTCATGGCCAGACCCTGATCTGTGCACTATTCCAGGAGGAGGAGAACCTGAGGGCTCAGGTGAAGGACCTGGAGGAGAAGCTCGAGACCCTGAAGATGAAGAGGTCCGAGGACAAGGCCAAGCTGAAGGAGATGGAGAAGTCCAAGCTCCAGCTGGAGCAGCTCCAGGAGTGGAAGAGTAAGATGCAGGAGCAGCAGGCCGACCTCCAGCGCCAGCTCAAGGAAGCCAAGAAGGTGGGTGACCGGCATCGGAGAGAACGCACCTGCGAAGCCGCAGTGTCCAACCATCGTGTCTTCTGCGCAGGAGGCCAAGGAAGCTCTGGAGGCCCAGGAACGCTACATGGAGGAGATGGCGGATACTGCAGACGCTATAGAAATGGCCACGCTGGATAAGGAGATGGCTGAGGAGCGAGCCGAGTCATTACAGCAGGAGGTGGAGACCGTAAAGGAGAAGGTGGAGGAGCTGACCATGGACCTGGAGATCCTGAAACATGAGATTGAGGAAAAAGGTGGGTCATGTCATGGTGGAGTGAAGTACCTGAGGATTGTATGGAGAGAGGTGGTGTAACATTCAGGCGGTGGAGCGTATGACGAGGTGGTGTGGTAACATACAGGCGGTGGAGTGTGTAGAGAGAGGTGGTGTAACATACAGGCGGTGGAGCGTATGACGAGGTGGTGTGGTAACATACAGGCGGTGGAGTGTATGGAGAGAGGTGGTGTGGTAACATACAGGCGGTGGAGTGTATGGAGAGGGGTGGTGTGGTAACATACAGGCGGTGGAGTGTATGGAGAGGTGGTGTGGTAACATACAGGCGGTGGAGTGTATGGAGAGAGGTGGTGTGGTAACATACAGGCAGTGGAACGTATAGAGACGTGGTATGGTAACATACAGGCGGTGGAGTGTATGGAGAGAGGTGGTGTGATAACATACAGGCGGTGGAGTGTGTAGAGAGAGGTGGTGTAACATACAGGCGGTGGAGCGTATGACGAGGTGGTGTGGTAACATACAGGCGGTGGAGTGTATGGAGAGAGGTGGTGTGGTAACATACAGGCGGTGGAGTGTATGGAGAGAGGTGGTGTGGTAACATACAGGCGGTGGAGTGTATGGAGAGAGGTGGTGTGGTAACATACAGGCGGTGGAGTGTATGGAGAGAGGTGGTGTGATAACATACAGGCGGTGGAGTGTATGGAGAGAGGTGGTGTGATAACATACAGGATGTGGAGTGTATGGAGAGAGGTGGTGTGGTAACATACAGGCGGTGGAGTGTATGGAGAGAGGTGGTGTGGTAACATACAGGCGGTGGAGTGTATGGAGAGAGGTGGTGTGGTAACATACAGGCGGTGGAGTGTATGGAGAGAGGTGGTGTGGTAACATACAGGCGGTGGAGTGTATGGAGAGAGGTGGTGTGATAACATACAGGCGGTGGAGTGTATGGAGAGAGGTGGTGTGGTAACATACAGGATGTGGAGTGTATGGAGAGAGGTGGTGTGGTAACATACAGGCGGTGGAGTGTATGGAGAGAGGTGGTAACATACAGGCGGTGGAGTGTGTGGAGAGAGGTGGTGTGGTAACATACAGGCGGTGGAGTGTGTGGAGAGAGGTGGTGTAACATACAGGATGTGGAGTGTATGGAGAGGTGGTGTGGTAACATACAGGATGTGGAGTGTATGGAGAGAGGTGGTGTGGTAACATACAGGCGGTGGAGTGTATGGAGAGGGGTGGTGTGGTAACATACAGGCGGTGGAGTGTATGGAGAGGTGGTGTGGTAACATACAGGCGGTGGAGTGTATGGAGAGAGGTGGTGTGGTAACATACAGGCAGTGGAACGTATAGAGACGTGGTATGGTAACATACAGGCGGTGGAGTGTATGGAGAGAGGTGGTGTGATAACATACAGGCGGTGGAGTGTGTAGAGAGAGGTGGTGTAACATACAGGCGGTGGAGCGTATGACGAGGTGGTGTGGTAACATACAGGCGGTGGAGTGTATGGAGAGAGGTGGTGTGGTAACATACAGGCGGTGGAGTGTATGGAGAGAGGTGGTGTGGTAACATACAGGCGGTGGAGTGTATGGAGAGAGGTGGTGTGGTAACATACAGGCGGTGGAGTGTATGGAGAGAGGTGGTGTGATAACATACAGGCGGTGGAGTGTATGGAGAGAGGTGGTGTGATAACATACAGGATGTGGAGTGTATGGAGAGAGGTGGTGTGGTAACATACAGGCGGTGGAGTGTATGGAGAGAGGTGGTGTGGTAACATACAGGCGGTGGAGTGTATGGAGAGAGGTGGTGTGATAACATACAGGCGGTGGAGTGTATGGAGAGAGGTGGTGTGGTAACATACAGGATGTGGAGTGTATGGAGAGAGGTGGTGTGGTAACATACAGGCGGTGGAGTGTATGGAGAGAGGTGGTAACATACAGGCGGTGGAGTGTGTGGAGAGAGGTGGTGTGGTAACATACAGGCGGTGGAGTGTGTGGAGAGAGGTGGTGTAACATACAGGATGTGGAGTGTATGGAGAGGTGGTGTGGTAACATACAGGATGTGGAGTGTATGGAGAGAGGTGGTGTGGTAACATACAGGCGGTGGAGTGTATGGAGAGAGGTGGTGTGGTAACATACAGGCGGTGGAGTGTATGGAGAGAGGTGGTGTGATAACATACAGGCGGTGGAGTGTATGGAGAGAGGTGGTGTGGTAACATACAGGATGTGGAGTGTATGGAGAGAGGTGGTGTGGTAACATACAGGCGGTGGAGTGTATGGAGAGAGGTGGTGTGGTAACATAAAGGCGATGGAGTGTATGGAGAGAGGTGGTGTGATAACATACAGGATGTGGAGTGTATGGAGAGAGGTGGTGTGGTAACATACAGGCGGTGGAGTGTATGGAAAGAGGTGGTGTTATAACATACAGGCGGTGGAGTGTATGGAGAGAGGTGGTGTGGTAACATACAGACGGTGGAGTGTATGGAGAGAGGTGGTGTGGTAACATACAGGCGGTGGAGTGTATGGAGAGAGGTGGTGTGGTAACATACAGGCAGTGGAGTGTATGGAGAGAGGTGGTGTGATAACATACAGGCGGTGGAGTGTATGGAGAGGGGTGGTGTGGTAACATACAGGCGGTGGAGTGTATGGAGAGAGGTGGTGTGGTAACATACAGGCGGTGGAGTGTATGGAGAGAGGTGGTGTGATAACATACAGGCGGTGGAGTGTATGGAGAGGGGTGGTGTGGTAACATACAGGCGGTGGAGTGTATGGAGAGAGGTGGTGTGGTAACATACAGGATGTGGAGTGTATGGAGAGAGGTGGTGTGGTAACATACAGGCGGTGGAGTGTATGGAGAGAGGTGGTGTGGTAACATACAGGATGTGGAGTGTATGGAGAGAGGTGGTGTGGTAACATACAGGCGGTGGAGTGTATGGAGAGGTGGTGTGGTAACATACAGGCGGTGGAGTGTATGGAGAGGTGGTGTGGTAACATACAGGCGGTGGAGTGTGTGGAGAGAGGTGGTAACATACAGGCGGTGGAGTGTGTGGAGAGAGGTGGTGTGGTAACATACAGGCGGTGGAGTGTGTGGAGAGAGGTGGTGTAACATACAGGATGTGGAGTGTATGGAGAGGTGGTGTGGTAACATACAGGATGTGGAGTGTATGGAGAGAGGTGGTGTGGTAATATACAGGCGGTGGAGTGTATGACGAGGTGGTGTGGTAACATACAGGCGGTGGAGTGTATGGAGAGAGGGTGTGGTAACATACAGGCGGTGGAGTGTATGGAGAGAGGTGGTGTGGTAACATACAGGCGGTGGAGTGTGTGGAGAGAGGTGGTGTGGTAACATACAGGCGGTGGAGTGTATGGAGAAGGGTGGTGTGGTAACATACAGGCGGTGGAGTGTGGAGAGAGGTGGTGTGGTAACATACAGGATGTGGAGTGTATGGAGAGGTGGTGTGGTAACATACAGGCGGTGGAGTGTATGGAGAGAGGTGGTGTGGTAATATACAGGCGGTGGAGTGTATGGAGAGAGGTGGTGTGGCAACATACAGGCGGTGGAGTGTATGGAGAGGTGGTGTGGTAACATACAGGCGGTGGAGTGTGTGGAGAGAGGTAACATACAGGCGGTGGAGTGTGTGGAGAGAGGTGGTGTGGTAACATACAGGCGGTGGAGTGTGTGGAGAAGGGTGGTGTGGTAACATACAGGCGGTGGAGTGTGTGGAGAGAGGTGGTGTGGTAACATACAGGATGTGGAGTGTATGGAGAGGTGGTGTGGTAACATACAGGCGGTGGAGTGTATGGAGAGAGGTGGTGTGGTAACATACAGGCGGTGGAGTGTGGAGAGAGGTGGTGTGGTAACATACAGGATGTGGAGTGTATGGAGAGGTGGTGTGGTAACATACAGGCGGTGGAGTGTATGGAGAGAGGTGGTGTGGTAACATACAGGCAGTGGAACGTATAGAAATGTGGTGTGGTAACATACAGGCGGTGGAGTGTATGGAGAGGGGTGGTGTGGTAACATACAGGCGGTGGAGTGTATGGAGAGGTGGTGTATTAACATACAGGCGGTGGAGTGTATGGAGAGAGCTGGTGTGGTAACATACAGGCAGTGGAACGTATAGAGACGTGGTATGGTAACATACAGGCGGTGGAGTGTATGGAGAGAGGTGGTGTGGCAACATACAGGCGGTGGAGTGTATGGAGACGTGGTGTGGTAACATACAGGCGGTGGAGTGTGTGGAGAGAGGTGGTAACATACAGGCGGTGGAGTGTGTGGAGAGAGGTGGTGTGGTAACATACAGGCGGTGGAGTGTATGGAGAGGTGGTGTGGTAACATACAGGCGGTGGAGTGTGTGGAGAAGGGTGGTGTGGTAACATACAGGCGGTGGAGTGTGTGGAGAGAGGTGGTGTGGTAACATACAGGATGTGGAGTGTATGGAGAGGTGGTGTGGTAACATACAGGATGTGGAGTGTATGGAGAGAGGTGGTGTGGTAATATACAGGCGGTGGAGTGTATGACGAGGTGGTGTGGTAACATACAGGCGGTGGAGAGAGGTTGTAACATACAGGATGTGGAGTGTATGGAGAGAGGTGGTGTGGTAACATACAGGCGGTGGAGTGTATGGAGAGAGGTGGTGTAACATACAGACGGTGGAGTGTATGGAGAGAGGTGGTGTGGTAACATACAGGCGGTGGAGTGTGTGGAGAAGGGTGGTGTGGTAACATACAGGCGGTGGAGTGTGTGGAGAAGGGTGGTGTGGTAACATACAGGCGGTAGAGTGTGTGGAGAGAGGTGGTGTGGTAACATACAGGATGTGGAGTGCATGGAGAGGTGGTGTGGTAATATACAGGCGGTGGAGTGTATGATGAGGTAGTGTGGTAACATACAGGCGGTGGAGTGTATGGAGAGAGGTGGTGTGGTAATATACAGGCGGTGGAGTGTATGATGAGGTAGTGTGGTAACATACAGGCGGTGGAGTGTATGGAGAGAGGGTGTGGTAACATACAGGCGGTGGAGTGTATGGAGAGAGGTGGTAACATACAGGCGGTGGAGTGTATGGAGAGAGGTGGTGTGGTAACATACAGGCGGTGGAGTGTATGGAGAGAGGTGGTGTGGTAACATACAGGCGGTGGAGTGTATGGAGAGAGGTGGTGTGGTAACATACAGGCGGTGGAGTGTGTGGAGAGAGGTGGTGTGGTAACATACAGGCGGTGGAGTGTGGAGAGAGGTGGTGTGGTAACATACAGGATGTGGAGTGTATGGAGAGGTGGTGTGGTAACATACAGGCGGTGGAGTGTATGGAGAGAGGTAACATAGTAACATAGTTAGTAAGGCCGAAAAAAGACATTTGTCCATCCAGTTCAGCCTATATTCCATCATAATAAATCCCCAGATCTACGTCCTTCTACAGAACCTAATAATTGTATGATACAATATTGTTCTGCTCCAGGAAGACATCCAGGCCTCTCTTGAACCCCTCGACTGAGTTCGCCATCACCACCTCCTCAGGCAAGCAATTCCAGATTCTCACTGCCCTAACAGTAAAGAATCCTCTTCTATGTTGGTGGAAAAACCTTCTCTCCTCCAGACGCAAAGAATGCCCCCTTGTGCCCGTCACCTTCCTTGGTATAAACAGATCCTCAGCGAGATATTTGTATTGTGGTGGTGTGGTAACATACAGGCAGTGGAGTGTATGGAGAGAGGTGGTGTGGTAACATACAGGATGTGGAGTGTATGGAGAGAGGTGGTGTTGTAACATACAGGCAGTGGAGTGTATGGAGAGAGGTGGTGTGGTAACATACAGGCGGTGGAGTGTATGGAGAGAGGTGGTGTGATAACATACAGGATCTGGAGTGTATGGAGAGAGGTGGTGTGGTAACATACAGGCGGTGGAGTGTATGGAGAGAAGTGGTGTGGTAACATACAGGCGGTGGAGTGTATGGAGAGAGGTGGTGTGGTAACATACAGGATGTGGAGTGTATGGAGAGAGGTGGTGTTGTAACATACAGGCAGTGGAGTGTATGGAGAGAGGTGGTGTGATAACATACAGGCGGTGGAGTGTATGGAGAGAAGTGGTGTGGTAACTTACAGGCGGTGGAGTGTATGACGAGGTGGTGTGGTAACATACAGCATGTGGAGTGTATGGAGAGAGGTGGTGTGGTAACATACAGGCGGTGGAGTGTATGGAGAGAGGTGGTGTGGTAACATACAGGCAGTGGAACGTATAGAGACGTGGTATGGTAACATACAGGCAGTGGAGTGTATGGAGAGAGGTGGTGTGGTAACATACAGGCAGTGGAACGTATAGAGACGTGGTATGGTAACATACAGGCGGTGGAGTGTGTGTAGAGAGGTGGTGTAACATACAGGCGGTGGAGTGTATGGAGAGAAGTGGTGTGGTAACTTACAGGCAGTGGAACGTATAGAGACGTGGTATGGTAACATACAGGCAGTGGAGTGTATGGAGAGAGGTGGTGTGGTAACATACAGGCAGTGGAACGTATAGAGACGTGGTATGGTAACATACAGGCGGTGGAGTGTATGGTGAGAGGTGGTGTGGTAACATACAGGCAGTGGAACGTATAGAGAGGTGGTGTTGTAACATACAGGCTGTGGAGTGTATGGAGAGAGGTGGTGTGGTAGCATACAGGCGGTGGAGTGTGTGGAGAGAGGTGGTGTGGTAACATACAGGCGGTGGAGTGTATGGAGAGAGGTGGTGTGGTAACATACAGGCGGTGGAGTGTATGGAGAGAGGTGGTGTGGTAACATACAGGCGGTGGAGTGTATGGAGAGGTGGTGTGGTAACATACAGGCGGTGGAGTGTATGGAGAGGTGGTGTGGTAACATACAGGCGGTGGAGTGTATGGAGAGAGGTGGTGTGGTAACATACAGGCGGTGGAGTGTATGGAGACAGGTGGTGTGGTAACATACAGGCAGTGGAACGTATAGAGAGGTGGTGTAACATACAGGCAGTGGAACGTATAGAGAGGTGGTGTGGTAGCATACAGGCGGTGGAGTGTATGGAGAGAGGTGGTGTTGTAACATACAGGCGGTGGAGTGTATGGAGAGAGGTGGTGTGGTAATATTGAGGCGGTGGAGTGTATGGAGAGAGGTGGTGTGGTAACGTACAGGCTGTGGAGTGTATGGAGAGGTGGTGTGGTAACATACAGGCGGTGGAGTGTATGGAGAGAGGTGGTGTGGTAACATACAGGCGGTGGAGTGTATGGAGAGAGGTGGTGTGGTAACATACAGGCGGTGGAGTGTATGGAGAGGTGGTGTGGTAACACAGGCGGTGGAGTGTGTGGAGAGAGGTGGTAACATACAGGCGGTGGAGTGTGTGGAGAGAGGTGGTGTGGTAACATACAGGCGGTGGAGTGTATGGAGAGGTGGTGTGGTAACATACAGGATGTGGAGTGTATGGAGAGAGGTGGTGTGGTAATATACAGGCGGTGGAGTGTATGACGAGGTGGTGTGGTAACATACAGGCGGTGGAGTGTATGGAGAGAGGGTGTGGTAACATACAGGCGGTGGAGTGTATGGAGAGAGGTGGTGTGGTAACATACAGGCGGTGGAGTGTGTGGAGAGAGGTGGTGTGGTAACATACAGGCGGTGGAGTGTGGAGAGAGGTGGTGTGGTAACATACAGGATGTGGAGTGTATGGAGAGGTGGTGTGGTAACATACAGGCGGTGGAGTGTATGGAGAGAGGTGGTGTGGTAATATACAGGCGGTGGAGTGTATGGAGAGAGGTGGTGTGGTAACATACAGGCGGTGGAGTGTGGAGAGAGGTGGTGTGGTAACATACAGGATGTGGAGTGTATGGAGAGGTGGTGTGGTAACATACAGGCGGTGGAGTGTATGGAGAGAGGTGGTGTGGTAACATACAGGCGGTGGAGTGTGGAGAGAGGTGGTGTGGTAACATACAGGATGTGGAGTGTATGGAGAGAGGTGGTGTGGTAACATACAGGCGGTGGAGTGTATGGAGAGAGGGTGTTGTAACATACAGGCGGTGGAGTGTATGGAGAGAGGGTGTGGTAACATACAGGCGGTGGAGTGTATGGAGAGAGGTGGTGTGGTAACATACAGGCGGTGGAGTGTGGAGAGAGGTGGTGTGGTAACATACAGGATGTGGAGTGTATGGAGAGGTGGTGTGGTAATATACAGGCGGTGGAGTGTATGGAGAGAGGTGGTGTGGTAACATACAGGCGGTGGAGTGTGGAGAGAGGTGGTGTGGTAACATACAGGATGTGGAGTGTATGGAGAGGTGGTGTGGTAACATACAGGCGGTGGAGTGTATGGAGAGAGGTGGTGTGGTAACATACAGGCGGTGGAGTGTGGAGAGAGGTGGTGTGGTAACATACAGGATGTGGAGTGTATGGAGAGGTGGTGTGGTAACATACAGGCGGTGGAGTGTATGGAGAGGTGGTGTGGTAACATACAGGCGGTGGAGTGTATGGAGAGAGGTGGTGTGGTAACATACAGGCGGTGGAGTGTGGAGAGAGGTGGTGTGGTAACATACAGGCGGTGGAGTGTATGGAGAGAGGTGGTGTTGTAACATACAGGCAGTGGAGTGTATGGAGAGAGGTGGTGTGATAACATACAGGATGTGGAGTGTATGGAGAGAGTTGGTGTGGTAACATACAGGCGGTGGAGTGTATGGAGAGAAGTGGTGTGGTAACTTACAGGCGGTGGAGTGTATGACGAGGTGGTGTGGTAACGTACAGCATGTGGAGTGTATGGAGAGAGGTGGTGTGGTAACATACAGGGGGTGGAGTGTATGGAGAGAGGTGGTGTGGTAACATACAGGCAGTGGAACGTATAGAGACGTGGTATGGTAACATACAGGCAGTGGAGTGTATGGAGAGAGGTGGTGTGGTAACATACAGGCAATGGAACGTATAGAGACGTGGTATGGTAACATATAGGCGGTGGAGTGTATGGAGAGAGGTGGTGTGGTAACATACAGGCGGTGGAGTGTATGGAGAGAAGTGGTGTGGTAACTTACAGGCAGTGGAACGTATAGAGACGTGGTATGGTAACATACAGGCAGTGGAGTGTATGGAGAGAGGTGGTGTGGTAACATACAGGCAGTGGAACGTATAGAGACGTGGTATGGTAACATACAGGCGGTGGAGTGTATGGAGAGAGGTGGTGTGGTAACATACAGGCAGTGGAACGTATAGAGAGGTGGTGTAACATACAGGCTGTGGAGTGTATGGAGAGAGGTGGTGTGGTAGCATACAGGCGGTGGAGTGTATGGAGACAGGTGGTGTTGTAACATACAGGCGATGGAGTGTATGGAGAGAGGTGGTGTGGTAATATTGAGGCGGTGGAGTGTATGGAGAGAGGTGGTGTGGTAACATACAGGCTGTGGAGTGTATGGAGAGGTGGTGTGGTAACATACAGGCGGTGGAGTGTGTGGAGAGAGGTGGTGTGGTAACATACAGGCGGTGGAGTGTATGGAGAGAGGTGGTGTGGTAACATACAGGCGGTGGAGTGTGTGGAGAGAGGTGGTGTGGTAACATACAGGCGGTGGAGTGTGTGGAGAGAGGTGGTGTGGTAACATACAGGCGGTGGAGTGTATGGAGAGAGGTGGTGTGGTAACATACAGGCGGTGGAGTGTATGGAGAGAGGTGGTGTGGTAACATACAGACGGTGGAGTGTATGGAGAGGTGGTGTGGTAACATACAGGCGGTGGAGTGTGTGGACAGAGGTGGTGTGGTAACATACAGGCGGTGGAGTGTATGGAGAGAGGTGGTGTGGTAACATACAGGCGGTGGAGTGTGTGGAGAGAGGTGGTGTGGTAACATACAGGCGGTGGAGTGTATGGAGAACGAGGTGGTGTGGTAACATACAGGCAGTGGAACGTATAGAGAGGTGGTGTGGTAGCATACAGGCAGTGGAACGTATAGAGAGGTGGTGTGGTAACATACAGGCAGTGGAACGTATAGAGAGGTGGTGTGGTAGCATACAGGCGGTGGAGTGTATGGAGAGAGGTGGTGTGGTAACATACAGGCGGTGGAGTGTATGGAGAGAGGTGGTGTGATAACATACAGGCGGTGGAGTGTATGGAGAGAGGTGGTGTGGTAACATACAGGCGGTGGAGTGTATGGAGAGGGGTGGTGTGATAACATACAGGCGGTGGAGTGTATGGAGAGAGGTGATGTGGTAACATACAGGCGGTGGAGTGTATGGAGAGAGGTGGTGTGGTAACATACAGGCGGTGGAGTGTATGGAGAGAGGTGGTGTGGTAACATACAGGCGGTGGAGTGTGTGGAGAGGTGGTGTGGTAACATACAGGCGGTGGAGTGTATGGAGAGAGGTGGTGTAACATACAG
The DNA here is from genome assembly GCF_032444005.1 of Ranitomeya imitator. Lineage (NCBI taxonomy): Eukaryota > Metazoa > Chordata > Amphibia > Anura > Dendrobatidae > Ranitomeya > Ranitomeya imitator. The sequence goes on along the minus strand of NC_091282.1, from coordinate 1,218,737,439 downwards.
ACGGTGGAGTGTATGGAGAGGGGTGGTGTGGTAACATACAGGCGGTGGAGTGTATGGAGAGAGGTGGTGTAACATACAGGCGGTGGAGTGTATGGAGAGAGGTGGTGTGGTAACATACAGGTGGAGTGTATGGAGAGGTGGTGTGGTAACATACAGGCGGTGGAGTGTATGGAGAGGTGGTGTGGTAACATACAGGCGGTGGAGTGTATGGAGAGAGGTGGTGTGGTAACATACAGGCTGTGGAGTGTATGGAGAGGTGGTGTGGTAACATACAGGCGGTGGAGTGTATGGAGAGAGGTGGTGTGGTAACATACAGGCGGTGGAGTGTATAGACAGAGGTGGTGTGGTAACATACAGGCGGTGGAGAGAGGTGGTGTGGTAACATACAGGCGGTGGAGTGTGTGGAGAGAGGTGGTGTGGTAACATACAGGCGGTGGAGTGTGTGGAGAGAGGTGGTGTGGTAACATACAGGCGGTGGAGTGTATGGAGAGAGGTGGTGTGGTAACATACAGGCAGTGGAACGTATAGAGAGGTGGTGTGGTAGCATACAGGCAGTGGAACGTATAGATAGGTGGTGTGGTAACATACAGGCAGTGGAACGTATAGAGAGGTGGTGTGGTAGCATACAGGCGGTGGAGTGTATGGAGAGAGGTGGTGTGATAACATACAGGCGGTGGAGTGTATGGAGAGGGGTGGTGTGGTAACATACAGGCGGTGGAGTGTATGGAGAGGTGGTGTGGTAACATACAGGCGGTGGAGTGTATGGAGAGAGGTGGTGTGGTAACATACAGGCGGTGGAGTGTATGGAGAGAGGTGGTGTGGTAACATACAGGTGGAGTGTATGGAGAGGTGGTGTGGTAACATACAGGCGGTGGAGTGTATGGAGAGAGGTGGTGTGGTAACATACAGGCAGTGGAGTGTATGGAGAGGTGGTGTGGTAACATACAGGCGGTGGAGTGTATGGAGAGAGGTGGTGTGGTAACATACAGACGGTGGAGTGTATGGAGAGGGGTGGTGTGGTAACATACAGGTGGTGGAGTGTATGGAGAGAGGTGGTGTGGTAACATACAGGCGGTGGAGTGTATGGAGAGAGGTGGTGTAACATACAGGCGGTGGAGTGTGTGGAGAGAGGTGGTGTGGTAACATACAGGCGGTGGAGTGTATGGAGAGAGGTGGTGTGGTAACATACAGGCGGAGTGTATGGAGAGAGGTGGTGTGGTAACATACAGGCGGTGGAGTGTATGGAGAGAGGTGGTGTGGTAACATACAGGCGGTGGAGTGTATGGAGAGAGGTGGTGTGGAAACATACAGGCGGTGGAGTTTATGGAGATGTGGTGTGGTAACATACAGACGATGGAGTGTATGGAGAGGTGGTGTGGTAACATACAGGCGGTGGAGTTTATGGAGAGGTGGTGTGGTAACATACAGACGGTGGAGTGTATGGAGAGAGGTGGTGTGGTAACATTCAGGCGGTGGAGTGTATGGAGAGGGGTGGTGTGGTAACATTCAGCGGTGGAGCATATGACGAGGTGGTGTGGTAACAAACAGGCGGTGGAGCGTATGACGAGGTGGTGTGGTAACATACAGGTGGTGGAGTGTGTGGAGAGAGGTGGTGTAACATACAGGCGGTGGAGTGTATGGAGAGGTGGTGTGGTAACATACAGGTGGTGGAGTGTATGGAGAGAGGTGGTGTAACATACAGGCGGTGGAGTGTGTGGAGAGAGGTGGTGTGGTAACATACAGGCGGTGGAGTGTATGGAGAGAGGTGGTGTGGTAACATACAGGCGGTGGAGTGTATGGAGAGAGGTGGTGTGGTAACATACAGACGGTGGAGTGTATGGAGAGAGGTGGTGTGGTAACATACAGGCGGTGGAGTTTATGGAGAGGTGGTGTGGTAACATACAGACGGTGGAGTGTATGGAGAGAGGTGGTGTGGTAACATACAGGCGGTGGAGTTTATGGAGAGGTGGTGTGGTAACATACAGACGGTGGAGTGTATGGAGAGAGGTGGTGTGGTAACATACAGGCGGTGGAGTGTATGCAGAGAGGTGGTGTGGTAACATACAGACGGTGGAGTGTATGGAGAGAGGTGGTGTGATAACATACAGGCGGTGGAGTGTATGGAGAGAGGTGGTGTGGTAACATACAGGCGGTGGAGTGTATGGAGAGAGGTGGTGTGGTAACATACAGGCGGTGGAGTGTATGGAGAGAGGTGGTGTGGTAACATACAGACGGTGGAGTGTATGGAGAGAGGTGGTGTGGTAACATACAGGCGGTGGAGTGTATGGAGAGAGGTGGTGTGGTAACATACAGGATGTGGAGTGTATGGAGAGAGGTGGTGTGGTAACATACAGACGGTGGAGTGTATGGAGAGAGGTGGTGTGATAACATACAGGCGGTGGAGTGTATGGAGAGAGGTGGTGTGGTAACAACAGGCGGAGTGTATGGAGAGAGGTGGTGTGGTAACATACAGGCGGTGGAGTGTATGGAGAGAGGTGGTGTGATAACATACAGGCGGTGGAGTGTATGGAGAGAGGTGGTGTGGTAACATACAGGCGGAGTGTATGGAGAGAGGTGGTGTGGTAACATACAGGCGGTGGAGTGTATGGAGAGAGGTGGTGTGGTAACATACAGGCGGTGGAGTGTATGGAGAGAGGTGGTGTGGTAACATACAGGCGGTGGAGTGTATGGAGAGAGGTGGTGTGGTAACATACAGGCGGTGGAGTGTATGGAGAGAGGTGGTGTGGTAACATACAGGCGGTGGAGTGTATGGAGAGAGGTGGTGTGGTAACATACAGGCGGTGGAGTGTATGGAGAGAGGTGGTGTGGTAACATTCAGACGGTGGAGTGTATGGAGAGAGGTGGTGTGGTAACATACAGACGGTGGAGTGTGTGGAGAGAGGTGGTGTGGTAACATACAGGCGGTGGAGTGTGTGGAGAGAGGTGGTGTGGTAACATACAGGCGGTGGAGTGTATGGAGAGAGGTGGTGTGGTAACATACAGGCGGTGGAGTGTATGGAGAGGTGGTGTGGTAACATACAGGCGGTGGAGTGTATGGAGAGAGGTGGTGTGGTAACATACAGACGGTGGAGTGTGTGGAGAGAGGTGGTGTGGTAACATACAGGCGGTGGAGTGTATGGAGAGGTGGTGTGGTAACATACAGGCGGTGGAGTGTATGGAGAGGTGGTGTGGTAACATACAGATGGTGGAGTGTATGGAGAGAGGTGGTGTAACATACAGGCGGTGGAGTGTATGGAGAGAGGTGGTGTGGTAACATACAGGCGGTGGAGTGTATGGAGAGAGGTGGTGTGGTAACATACAGGCGGTGGAGTGTATGGAGAGAGGTGGTGTGGTAACATACAGGCGGTGGAGTGTATGGAGAGAGGTGGTGTGATAACATACAGGATGTGGAGTGTATGGAGAGAGGTGGTGTGGTAACATACAGGCGGTGGAGTGTATGGAGAGAGGTGGTGTGGTAACATACAGGCGGTGGAGTGTATGGAGAGAGGTGGTGTGGTAACATACAGGCGGTGGAGTGTATGGAGAGAGGTGGTGTAACATTCAGGCGGTGGAGTGTATGGAGAGAGGTGGTGTGGTAACATACAGGCGGTGGAGTGTATGGAGAGAGGTGGTGTGGTAACATACAGGCGGTGGAGTGTATGGAGAGAGGTGGTGTGGTAACATACAGACGGTGGAGTGTATGGAGAGAGGTGGTGTGGTAACATACAGGCGGTGGAGTGTATGGAGAGAGGTGGAGTGTATGGAGAGAGGTGGTGTAACATTCAGGCGGTGGAGTGTATGGAGAGAGGTGGTGTGGTAACATACAGGCGGTGGAGTGTATGGAGAGAGGTGGTGTGGTAACATACAGGCGGTGGAGTGTATGGAGAGAGGTGGTGTGGTAACATACAGGCGGTGGAGTGTATGGAGAGAGGTGGTGTAACATTCAGGCGGTGGAGTGTATGGAGAGAGGTGGTGTGGTAACATACAGGCGGTGGAGTGTATGGAGAGAGGTGGTGTGGTAACATACAGGCGGTGGAGTGTATGGAGAGAGGTGGTGTGGTAACATACAGGCGGTGGAGTGTATGGAGAGAGGTGGTGTGGTAACATACAGGCGGTGGAGTGTATGGAGAGAGGTGGTGTGGTAACATACAGGCGGTGGAGTGGATAACAAGGTGGCAGTGTAATGTACTTGTGGCGGAGTGTGTGTGTCGGGAGGTGGTCGGGTAGCGTTCAGGCAGTACAGCGTATGTTAGGAGGTGGTCCGGTAACATGCGTGGTAACTTACAGGTGGTGGAGCATATGTCAGGGGTCTGTTGGCAGCTGGAGGTGGTGGAGTCATGTATGCGAGATGGTTGGTTAATGTTCCAGCGTTGCAGTGTCAGGAGGTGACGGGGTAACGTGAATGTGGCGGAATGTATGTGTGAAGGTGCGGTAATGTACGGGCAGTGGGGGGGCGTACAAGCTTTTAAGCATATGTCAGGCGGTGGTGCGATAGTACACAGGCGGTAGAACGTATTTCTGGAGGTGGTAACATACAAGTGATGGAGCACATGTCAGGAGGTGGTGCACTAACAGGCGGTGGTTGGGTAATGTACGGGAGGTGGCAGTGAGTGGTGGAGTAATATACGGTGGGTACAGAAAGTATTCAGACCCCTTTACATTTTTCACTCTTTGTTTCATTGCAGCCATTTGGTAAATTCATAAAAGTTATTTTTTTTCTCATTAATCTACACTCTGCACCCCATCTTGACTGAAAAAAAAAATGTAGAAATTTTTGCAAATTTATTAAAAAATAAAAACTGAACTATCCCATGGTCGTAAGTCTTCAGCCCCTTTGCTCAGACACATATGTTAGGCCTCTTTCACACTTCCGTTTTTTACAATCCGTCGTTTTTAGAAAAAATATACGGATCCAGCAAATGTTTCTACTGGATCCTTTTTTTTTCTGAGACTTGTATTAGCCTTTAGAAATACCCTGGTTTAGGGAAAGAGGGGAAAAAAAGAGACAAGTGCGGCGCGTCCTCTGAGCAGAATACGTTTTTGCCAACAGTAATAAAACTTCTTTAAGTTGTGGTTCTGCTCAGCTTCTGTTGGTGAGATTCTCGGGAATCCGTTCTTTAGGCCGCTCTTCTCCGTGTCTTGTGTAGTCCAGTAAGACGTGCGAGTTCATCCTGCTTCAAAGGGAAAATAATCTCCAAGCAAATGTGGCGCTAAGCACCTTGGCATTTTCTGAATGCCTCCATTTCCAGTGAAAAATGTGAATAAAAATTCATTTATTTTCTCAAAAGAAAAAAGGAAACTGAGCGTGCGTGGAAGAATTTCCCGTCAAGGACACTCGCTCTCACTGTCTTTTTACTATTGATTCTGCCTATACAGCATCAATAGTAACAAGATAGAATGTTAACAATAATTTTAAAAAATCGTGATATTCTCACCTTCCGGCGTCCCCCGCAGTCTTCCCGCTCCTCGCGATGCTCCCGTGCCCAGTGATGCCTTGCGAAATGACCCGATGACGTAGCGTTCTCGGCAGATGCTTCGTCATCATAGGTCATTGCTCGCAAGGCATCACTGGGAACGGGAGCATTGGGAAGACTGCGGGGACGCCGGAAGGTAAGAATGTCACAATTTTTTTTTTTTCAATTATTTTTAATATGGGTTGTGCTGTGTATGCGTTTTCACAGCGAAAAGACGCGCATGCACAACGTGTGCACATAGCCTCGACGGATCCATCACAAAGAAAGGACCCATTTATCTGTTTTTTACAATCTGCACAGGATCCGTCTTTTCAACATTTTGACGGATTGTGACTGATTGTAAAAAACAGAAGTGTGAAAGACGCCAGTCCCATGCTGTCCATTTCCTTGTGATCCTCCCTGAGATGGTTCCACTCCTTCTTCATTGGAGTCCAGCTGTGTAATTACACTGATAGGACTTGATTTGGAGCGGCGCACACCTGTCTATATAAGACCTCACAGCTCACAGTGCATGTCAGACCAGATGAGAATCATGAGGCCAAAGGAACCGGCCAAGGAGCTCAGAGACAGAATTGTGGCAATGCACAGATCTGGCCAAGGTTACCACAGAATTTCTGCAGTACTCAAGGTTCCTAAGAGCACAGTGGTCTCCATAATCCTTACATGGAAGAAGTTTGGGACCACCAGAAGTCTTCCTAGACCTGGCCGTCCAGCCAAACTGAGCAATCGTGGGAGAAGAGCCTTGGTGAGAAAGTAAAGAAGAACCCCAAGATCACTGTGGCTGAGCTCCAGAGATGCAGTAGGGAGATGGGAAAAAGTTCCACAAAGTCAACTATCACTGCAGCCCTCCACCAGTCGGGCATTTATGGCAGAGTGGCCCGACGGAAGCCTCTCCTCAGTGCAAGACATATGAAAGGCCGCATAGAGTTTGCTAAAACAACATGAAGGACTCCCAGACTATGAGAAATAAGATTCTCTGCTCTGATGAGACGAAGATAGACCTTGTTGGTGATAATTCTAAGCGGTATGTGTGGAGGACACCAGGCACTGCTCGTCACCTGCCCAATACAATCCCCACAGTGAAACATGGTGGTGGCAGCATCATGCTATGGGGGTGTTGTCATTGAAGGAAACATGAATGCGGCCAAGTACAGAGAGATCCTGGATGAAAACCTCTTCCAGAGTGCTCTGGGCCTTAGTCTTTCTTGGTGGAAGGTGAACCTTTGACAATGACCCTAAGCACACAGCTAAAATAACAAAGGAGCGGTTTCAGAACAACTCTGTGACCATTCCTGACCGGCCCAGCCAGAGCCCGGACCTAAACCCAATGGAGCATCTCTGGAGAGACCTGAAAATGGCGTCCACCAACGTTCACCATCCAACCTGACGGAACTGGAGAGGATCTGCAAGGAAGAGTGGCCGAGGATCCCCAAATCCAGGGGTGAAAAACTTGTATTATTCTCAAGAAGACTCCTGGCTGTACGAGCTCAAAAGGGGCTTCTACCAATAGTGAGAAAAGGGGCTGAAGACTTATGACCATAGGAGATTTCAGGTTTTCTTTTCTAATAAATTTGTTTTCAGTTAAGATGGTGTGCAGAGTACATTAATGAGAAAAAATGGCTGCAATGAAACAGAGTGAAAAATTTAAAGGGGTCTGAATACTTTCCGCACCCACTGTAAAGGCGGTGGACTGTATAGCGGGAGGTGGTGCGGTAATGTACAGGCAGTGGAGTGTATAGCGGGAGGTGGTGCGGTAATGTACAAGCGGTGTGGAGTGTATAGCGGGAGGTGGTGCGGTAATGTACAGGCGGTGTGGAGTGTATAGCGGGAGGTGGTGTAATGTACAGGCGGTGTGGAGTGTATAGCGGGAGGTGGTGTAATGTACAGGCGGTGTGGAGTGTATAGCGGGAGGTGGTGTAATGTACAGGCGGTGTGGAGTGTATAGCGGGAGGTGGTTTGGTAATGCACAGGCGGTGGAGGTTATAGCGGAAGGTGGTGCGGTAATGTACAGGCGGTGGAGTGTATAGCGGAAGGTGGTGCGGTAATGTACAGGCGGTGTGGAGTGTATAGCGGGAGGTGGTGCGGTAATGTACAGGCGGTGGAGGTTATAGCGGAAGGTGGTGCGGTAATGTACAGGCGGTGGAGGTTATAGCGGAAGGTGGTGCGGTAATGTACAGGCGGTGGAGGTTATAGCGGGAGGTGGTGCGGTAATGTACAGGCAGTGGAGTGTATAGCGGGAGGTGGTGCGGTAATGTACAAGCGGTGTGGAGTGTATAGCGGGAGGTGGTGCGGTAATGTACAGGCGGTGTGGAGTGTATAGCGGGAGGTGGTGTAATGTACAGGCGGTGTGGAGTGTATAGCGGGAGGTGGTGTAATGTACAGGCGGTGTGGAGTGTATAGCGGGAGGTGGTGTAATGTACAGGCGGTGTGGAGTGTATAGCGGGAGGTGGTTTGGTAATGCACAGGCGGTGGAGGTTATAGCGGAAGGTGGTGCGGTAATGTACAGGCGGTGGAGTGTATAGCGGAAGGTGGTGCGGTAATGTACAGGCGGTGTGGAGTGTATAGCGGGAGGTGGTGCGGTAATGTACAGGCGGTGGAGGTTATAGCGGAAGGTGGTGCGGTAATGTACAGGCGGTGGAGGTTATAGCGGAAGGTGGTGCGGTAATGTACAGGCGGTGTGGAGTGTATAGCGGGAGGTGGTGCGGTAATGTACAGGCGGTGGAGGTTATAGCGGAAGGTGGTGCGGTAATGTACAGGCGGTGGAGGTTATAGCGGAAGGTGGTGAGGTAATGTACAGGCGGTGTGGAGTGTATAGCGGGAGGTGGTGCGGTAATGTACAGGCGGTGGAGGTTATAGCGGGAGGTGGTGCGGTAATGTACAGGCGGTGGAGTGTATAGCAGGAGGTGGTGCGGTAATGTACAGGCGGATATCCGGTTGTACACATATCGCCTTCTATTTGGCATCTGGTCAGTATTTGGGGTTTTGCTTAGTGGCAGCTGTCGCTGGTTTGCGGTCTTTGGGGCGTCTCTCGCACCCCCCAGTTTTGGAGCTCTGCCTTGATGCGTTGATGTCTCATGGTTTTCGGTCCTCCCACATGGCTGTGTCACGTCTCCCATGTCTGTAGGGTCTGATGGAGCCGCGTCCAGCTACCAGGTGAAGCAACTGGAGGAGCAGAACGGCCGACTGAAGGAAGCTCTGGTCAGGTGAGCCTGTGGCCTCTGGGGGGTGGCCGTGCCCTCTGGGGGGTGGCCGTGCCCTCTCGGGGTGGCCGTGTCCTCTGGGGGTACCTGTGCCCTCCGGGGGCGGCTGTGCCCTCCGGCGGTGGCCTGTGCTTCCCTTGGGCAGAGAAGCTGATGACGTCTCCATCCTGTAGGATGCGGGACCTGTCGGCCTCGGAGAAGCAGGAGCACGTCCGGGTGCAGAAGCAGCTGGAGAAGAAGAACACGGAGCTGGAGGGTCTGCGCCAGCAGAAAGAGAAGCTGCAGGAGGAGGCCTCACAGACAGAGAGGACCATCGATGAGCTGAAGGAGCAGGTGAGATCGCGGTGCCCGCGCTCCTGGTGACCACCTCCCTAGCGGGGCTCCTAATGACCACCTCCCTAGCGGGGCTCCTAATGACCACCTCCCTACCGGGGCTCCTAATGACCACCTCCCTACCGGGGCTCCTAATGACCACCTCCCTACCGGGGCTCCTAATGACCACCTCCCTACCGGGGCTCCTAATGACCACCTCCCTACCGGGGCTCCTAATGACCACCTCCCTACCGGGGCTCCTAATGACCACCTCCCTACCGGGGCTCCTGGTGACCTCCCCGCCGGGGCTCCTGGTGACCTCTACACCCCCACCCGGCGCTCATAATGAACCTCCCCCCTGCTGATGCCCCTGGTGACCCTTTTCCCTGCCGGTGCCCCTGGTGACCCCCCCACTCTTCTGGCGCTCCTGGTTCTCCCTCCTTCCGGCGCTCCTGGTGATCCCCCAGCGCTCCTGATGCCCCCTGCCGATCGCAGGCGCTCACCGCTTCATTGCTGACAGTATTTATTCCCTTTAGGTGGACGCTGCTCTGGGAGCTGAAGAAATGCTGGAGACACTGACCGAGAGGAACCTGGACCTGGAGGAGAAAGTCCGAGAGCTGCGCGAGACCGTCAACGACCTGGTACTAAGACAGAGTGGAAGTGTTACATGATGTACTGTGACACCATAGCCCAATCCCTGCCCTGGTGGGCTAGTGGAGAGCTCTCCCCTGAAGATATGTTCCCTGGTGGGCTATTGGAGAGCTCTGTCCTGATGATATGTTTCTTTGGTGATATGTTCCCTGGTGGGCTAGTGGAGTGCTCTGTTCTGGTGACATGTCCCCTGTTGGACTAGTGGAGAGCTCTCCCCTGGTGATATGTCCCCTGGTGGACTAGTGGATAGCTCTCCCCTGGTGATATGTCCCCTGGTGGACCAGTGGAGAGCTCCGTCCTGGTGATATGTCCCCTGGTGATACGTTCCCCTAGTGAAGAGCTTTGCCCTAGTGATATGTTCCCTGGTGGACTAGTGGAGAGCCCTCCCCTGGTGATATGTTCCCCTAGTGGAGCGCTCCGTCCTGGTAATATGTCCCCTGGTGGACTAGTGGAGAGCTCCGTCCTGGTAATATGTCCCCTGGTGGGCTAGTGGAGAGCTCTATCCTGGTGATATGTTCCCTGGTGGACTAGTGGAGAGCTCTGTTCTGATAACATGTTCCCTGGTGGGCTAGTGGAGAGCTCCGTCCTGGTGATATGTTCCCTGGTGGACTAGTGGAGAGCTGTCCCTTGGTGATATGTTCCCTGGTGGGCTAGTGGAGAGCTCCGTCCTGGTGATATGTCCCCTGGTGGACTAGTGGAGAGCTCTCCCTTGCTGATATGTTCCCCTTTTGGAGAGCTCTGTCCTGGTGATTTGTTCCCTGGTGGACCAGCGGAGAGCTCCGTCCTGGTGATATGTCCCCTGGTGGACTAGTGGAGAGCTCTGCCCTTGTGATTTCTCCCCTGGTGGACTAGTGGAGAGCTCTGTCCTGGTGATATGTTCCCTGGTGGGCTAGTGGAGAGCGCTGTTCTGGTGACATGTTCCCTGGTGGGCTAGTGGAGAGCGCTGTTCTGGTGACATGTTCCCTGGTGGGCTAGTGGAGAGCGCCGTCCTTGTGATATGTCCCCTGGTGGATTAGTGGAGACCTCTCCTCTGGTGATATATTCCCTGGTGGACTAGTGGATAGCTCTCCCCTGGTGATATGTTCCCTGGTGGACTAGTGGATAGCTCTCCCCTGGTGATATGTCCCCTGGTGGGCTAGTGGAGAGCTCCGTCCTGGTGATATGTCCCCTGGTGGACTAGTGGAGAGCTCCATCCTGGTGATATGTCCCCTGGTGGACTAGTGGAGAGCTCTACCCTGGTGATATGTCCCCTGGTGGTCTAGTAGAGAGCTCTTCCCTGGTGATATGTCCCCTGGTGGTCTAGTGGAGATCTCTCCCCTGGTGATATGTCCCCTGGTGGACTAGTGGAGAGCTCTTCCCTGGTGATATGTCCCCTGGTGGACTAGCGGAGAGCTCTCCCCTGGTGATATGTCCCCTGGTGGTCTAGCGGAGAGCTCTCCCCTGGTGATATGTCCCCTGGTGGTCTAGCGGAGAGCTCTACCCTGGTGATATGTCCCCTGGTGGACTAGTGGATAGCTCTCCCCCGGTGATATGTCCCCTGGTGGTCTAGTAGAGAGCTCTTCCCTGGTGATATGTCCCCTGGTGGTCTAGTAGAGAGCTCTCCCCTGGTGATATGTCCCCTGGTGGACTAGTGGAGAGCTCTCCCCTGGTGATATGTCCCCTGGTGGTCTAGTGGATAGCTCTCCTCTGGTGATATGTCCCCTGGTGGACTAGTGGATAGCTCTCCCCTGGTGATATATCCCCTGGTGGTCTAGTGGATAGCTCTCCCCCGGTGATATGTCCCCTGGTGGACTAGTGGATAGCTCTCCCCTGGTGATATGTCCCCTGGTGGACTAGTGGAGAACTCCATCCTGGTGATATGTCCCCTGGTGGTCTAGTGGATAGCTCTCCCCCGGTGATATGTCCCCTGGTGGATCGGTGGGAGATGAGTCCACCCTTATGGCCATTTCTGATGTTCTCCCGCTAGGAGGCCATAAATGAGATGAATGATGAGCTGCAGGAGAACGCCCGCGAGACAGAGCTGGAGTTGCGTGAGCAGCTGGACATGGCGAACGCCCGCGTGCGGGAGGCTGAGAAGCGCGTGGAGGCGGCTCAGGAGACGGTGGCGGATTACCAGCAGACCATCAAGAAGTACCGGGACCTGACGTCCCACCTGCAGGTGCGGCTCTGGGGGTCCTGGTGGCAGCGCGCCTCGCGGCGCTGACGGCAGCTCACGGCTTCATCTGTTGCAGGAGGTGAACCGCGAGCTCCACACCCAACAGGAGGCCACCGTGGAGAAGGAGCAGCAGCCGTCGCCCGAGATGTTCGACTTTAAGATCAAGTTTGCGGAGACTAAAGCCCACGCCAAGGTGGGAGGTCGGAGCCTGGGGAGGTCGGGGGTCCTCAGGACTGGGCGTAACCACCTGCTTCTTTCAGGCCATTGAGATGGAACTGCGCAAGATGGAGGTGAACCAAGCCAACCGCCACGTGTCCCTGCTCACCTCCTTCATGCCGGACAGCTTCCTGCGCCACGGGGGAGACCACGACTGCATCCTGGTGCTGCTGCTCATCCCCAGACTCATCTGCAAGGTCAGGCTGATGGCACTGGAGGCACGAGCGCCACCCGACAGCAGCATGCTGACCGCTGTCTGTCCCCCAGGCGGAGCTCATCAGTAAGCAGGCCCAGGAGAAGTTCGAGCTGACCGAGGCCAATGAGGAGAAGACTGGCATGAGAGGAGCCGTGGGAGAGCAGAGGAGCTTCGCCGCCGGGCTGGTGTATTCCCTCAGCCTCCTGCAGGCGACGCTGCACAAATACGAGCAGTAAGTGAGCAAAGGGTCACACAGGGACGCTCTGAATACATGTGCACCCCAGAGCTGCACTCACTATTCTGCTGGTGCAGTCACTGTGTACATACATTACTGATCCTGAGTTACATCCTGTATTATACCCCAGAGCTGCACTCACTATTCTGCTGGTGCAGTCACTGTGTACATACATTACTGATCCTGAGTTACATCCTGTATTATACCCCAGAGCTGCACTCACTATTCTGCTGGTGCAGTCACTGTGTACATACATTACATTACTGATCCTGAGTTACCTCCTGTATTATACCCCAGAGCTGCACTCACTATTCTGCTGGTGCAGTCACTGTGTACATACATTACTGATCCTGAGTTACATCCTGTATTATACCCCAGAGCTGCACTCACTATTCTGCTGGTGCAGTCACTGTGTACATATATTACATTACTGATCCTGAGTTACATCCTGTATTATACCCCAGAGCTGCACTCACTATTCTGCTGGTGCAGTCACTGTGTACATATATTATATTACTGATCCTGAGTTACCTCCTATATTATACTCCAGAGCTGCACTCACTATTCTGCTGGTGCAGTCACTGTGTACATACATTACATTACTGATCCTGAGTTACATCCTGTATTATACTCCAGAGCTGCACTCACTATTCTGCTGGTGCAGTCACTGTGTACATACGTTACATTACTGATCCTGAGTTACATCCTGTATTATACTCCAGAGCTGCACTCACTATTCTGCTGGTGCAGTCACTGTGTACATACATTACATTACTGATCCTGAGTTACATCCTGTATTATACCCCAGAGCTGCACTCACTATTCTGCTGGTGCAGTCACTGTGTACATACATTACATTACTGATCCTGAGTTACATCCTGTATTATACCCCAGAGCTGCACTCACTATTCTGCTGGTGCAGTCACTGTGTACATACATTACATTACTGATCCTGAGTTACATCCTGTATTATATCACAGAGCTGCACTCACTATTCTGCTGGTGCAGTCACTGTGTACATACATTACATTACTGATCCTGAGTTACATCCTGTATTATACCCCAGAGCTGCACTCACTATTCTGCTGGTGCAGTCACTGTGTATATACATTACATTACTGATCCTGAGTTACCTCCTATATTATACTCCAGAGCTGCACTCACTATTCTGCTGGTGCAGTCACTGTGTACATACATTACATTACTGATCCTGAGTTACCTCCTGTATTATACTCCAGAGCTGCACTCACTATTCTGCTGGTGCAGTCACTGTGTATATACATTATATTACTGATCCTGAGTTACCTCCTATATTATACTCCAGAGCTGCACTCACTATTCTGCTGGTGCAGTCACTGTGTATATACATTACATTACTGATCCTGAGTTACATCCTTTATTATACCCCAGAGCTGCGCTCACTATTCTGCTGGTGCAGTCACTGTGTACATACATTACTGATCCTGAGTTACATCCTGTAGATCTTTTATTATAAAAATGAAAAACATAACAATAATAATAGCAGAAAACATAACAAAAATATTAGCCAGAAAATAATCAGTATACTGAACACTGGTCCAGCCGCTCATTCTCTCCTCTCACACATATTATACAGTATATACAGAATAACTACTTTGACCTTCTGGTCCGGTCACCAAACAAAAACAATAATAACAAATAAAATAAACAATGGCAAACAAAAACTATATACATGAACTTTTTTTTTTAAATAAAATAACTACAAATATATACAATACTAAGCTATCCTTCATTCCCAACCCCCCGCACTGACCTGAGAGCTGGTCCTGCGTCTCATGCCTCAGTCCATGTCCAACGTCCATAGGCCAGATCAGGCAGTGACAGTTTTCCCCCAAACAACCCAGTGTCCCATAGTCCCACAAGATAATCCCACCTCCCCCCTTTTCCCACCACCCAACCTAACACCTACACCCAAATCTATATCCCTATATACAATATATACATTATATACAGCAGCACACACCACAATAATTACAAATCACGAAGCCCAAGTTCGGCGCCTGCAGCCCTACATCACTGTATAATGATCAAACAAAACAAAAATCTACAGTGTCAGCAGCAGCCCACCACCAGGAAAGGAGATGACCAGACTAGGGCACACTAAAAGAAAAGCCCCTCCAGAGGAGAGCGGCCCTCCGTGCGCCCAGTCTCCCATACTCCAGAGAGCGCACCTTCACCAGGTCACCGAGTATGGTCCTAAACACATCTTCCACTGGGAGGATTTTTCGTTGCGTCGATACTAAGCACCGTGCGTTCCACGTGTGATACCTAACCACTGCGCTAACTAGAAATAAGGTGCAGCGGTCCCGACCACCAAGGTCTCCGAATGCTCCATAGGCCCATTCCGCATAGGAGAGACCGGCCAGCCGAGACCAGCCAATGAAGGCGCCCACCCTGTTGTACACCTCTGTGTTGAAGGGACAATGAAGCAGGAAGTGGTCCATGCTTTCCAGCAAGGTACCACAATGCTCCCGAGGACAATTCCTGTCCTCAGAGCTCCTACACTTCAGATTGTCCCTCACACACAGTTTCCCATGGAAGCAGCGCCAAGCTAAGTCCCAAAACTTCGAGGGGATCCTGATAGAATTCAAAAGATGCAAACCCACCCCAAGATCCCGACTTGGGCAGTCCCTGAGCGCCAGAGGCCTCTGGAAATGGGTCAACAGAACCCTATTGTCAAGGAGTTTCCTTGGCAGAGTCCTGATCTCCCACATTCCCAGACCCCACCGACGAATTACCTTCAGAACCAAGGTAGCGTAAGCCGGAAGATGTCCATGCGGTGTGCGAAGATCCTTCACTTGCCCTCCTGTCTCCCATTCCTGGAAGAAAGGCTGAAAGCATCCCCTACAGGAGAATACCCACGGAGGAGCTCTCTCTTTCCAGAGGTTTGCAATATTGATCTTAATGAAGGTATCCACAAGGAATACCACAGGGTTGACCATACCCAACCCTCCTAGTCTCCTCGTACGGTAAGTAACCTCCCTCTTGACCAGGTTCAGTCTATTCCCCCATAACAGTTGGAAGAACAAACTGTAGACCCGAGTCCAGAGAGATTCCGGCAAGATGCATACACTGCCCAGATAAATCAGTAAAGGGAGCAGGTAAGTTTTGATCAGGTTTACCCTTTCCCTTAGGGTCAAAGACCAACCCTTCCATTGGTTCACCTTCTGAGTGGCGATCTCTAGCCTGCTGTCCCAATTTTGTTTGGGGTAATCCCCCTGGCCAAATTCGATGCCAAGGACTTTTGCAGAGACTTTGGGTCCTGGAAGGGTGTCCGGGAGATCAAAACCAGGATCTCCTCCTCCCAGCCAGAGACTCTCACACTTATCCCGGTTGATCTTGGACCCGGATGCCTCCGAGTAGCGATCTACCTCTGACATCAGCCACCCTGCCTCCTCATGAGAGGAAACAAACACAGTGACATCATCGGCATACGCCACCACCCTCAGAGTGGCTTCCGGTGCTGCCCGGTCCATCCCGATCCCGGCCAACGGTCCACGCTCCACCCTCCTAAGAAGAGGGTCAATCGCAAACACGTACAGCAGCGGGCTCAAGGGACAACCCTGGCGAACACCGGACCCAACCTCAAAAGAGCTGCCAATCCAACCATTCACAAGCGGGAAACTCTCTGCCCCACTGTACAAGGTCTTAAGCCAATCAACAAACCCCCCGGGCAGGCCATATCTCAGAAGGACGGACCAGAGGTACTCATGATTAACCCGATCAAACGCTTTTGCCTGGTCCAGTGACAGCATGTACCCCTTCCAGTGACCAGCCCTACCCTGCTCCACTGCCTCTCGGACATTGAGCACAGCACTAAATGTGCTGCGGCCTGGAACAGAGCAATGCTGGGCCCCCGAAAGGAGTCGGGGTGCAAATTTCACCAGCCGATTAAACAGCACCTTTGCCAGAACCTTCCTGTCTGCATTGAGAAGCGCTATGGGACGCCAGTTCCCAATGCAAGACGGGTCCTTACCCTTTGACAAGATGATCAGAGCAGACCTCCTCATTGACTTCGGCAGAGTGCCCGAGGAAAGACACTCATTGAATACCTCAGTCAAGAGGGGAACCAAAACGTCCTTAAAGGTCTTATAGAATTCAGATGTTAAGCCATCTGGACCAGGCGATTTTTTGGGGGCAAGCCCTTCAATCGCCAACTGAACTGCCTCTTCCCTGATCATTTCTGTCAAAACGTCAAGAGAGGGGTCTACCCCTGGTTCGGGGACAGCTTCAGCCAGGAAAGCCGACATCTCATCCCAATCAAGATCCCTCTTCCCCAAGAGGTGCGAGTAGAAGGATCTGACAACCTCCAGGATCCCTGATCTGGATCGTCTCAGGGACCCCGCAGTGTCGACCAGTCCTGTAACCACTTTACTATTCACTGACATCCTGCAGTTTCTGTAAGGGTCGGGTGAGCGGTAATTCCCGTAATCCCTCTCAAAAACCAAAGATGCGTGTCTATCGTACTGACACCTCATAAGCAAAGATTTCACTCTGGAGATCTCCTCGCGGCTACCTCCAGTTGAGACAAGATGCTCGAGTTTCCTCCTCAGACCCTGATACAGACGGTACCTGTTCAGACTCCTGAGGCTCGAGAGCTGGCGGAAGAATCTCGCCACCCTTTCCTTAAACATCTCCCACCACTCTGACTTACTACTACAAAGATCCAGTAATGGTACCTGGCCCTGAAGAAATTCCTCAAAGGACTGTCTTATCTCCGCTTCTTCCAAGAGAGACGAATTGAGCCTCCAAAAGCCTCTTCCCATCCGGAGGGTCTCTGTAACATTCAGAGAAAACAAAATTAAACAGTGGTCGGAGAACTCCACCTCAACAACAGACACTGCTGAAGAGACCGCTTCCTCCTTTAAATAAAACCTATCTATTCTGGACCTACAGTTACCTCTATGATAGGTGAACCCCTCGTGGCCTGGGGTGTGCCGAATGTGGACATCCACCAGGCGAGCCTCACTAGCTATACTATTAAGGGCGACGCTATCATAAGTCAGCTTGTCTCTGGAATCTCCTCTATCTCGGGGCCTCGTGACAGCATTGAAGTCCCCTCCAAAGACAACCTGCCGACTTGTAAAAAGGTAGGGCTTGATCCTCATAAAGAGACACTTCCGGTCCCACTTAGATTGGGGACCATAAATGTTGATGAGCCGGAGCTCTTGTCCCTTCATGAGGACATCTAAGATCAGGCACCTCCCCATTTCTAACTCAATAACCCGTCGGCATTCCACCGGTGCGGTAAAAAGGACCGCCACTCCGCTATACGGCTCGGCCGCAAGAGACCAATAGGAGGGCCCGAGTCTCCACTCCCTCTTAGCTTTAAACACATCTGCCATGTTTGGCAGCCTGGTCTCTTGCAAAAAGAAAATGTCAGCTTCAACCCGGCTGAGAAAATCAAAGGCCGCAAATCTAGCTGTATTTGACTTTATGCTGCCGACATTAATGGACGCCAGCGTCAACGGAGTGGGTACCGCCATCACTGGTGATTGAGTTAGATGGCTTTCTTTTTCCCACTCCCCTTATCCTCTGCCTCAGAGGAGGAATCCTTCCCCCTCTTTAATGACAATGAGGTATCCATACCCACGTGTTTTTTATTTTTTTCGTCCTCGTCTCCGGACTCTGGGCCAGTCCCTCCTTCCAAGGATCTTACATTCCCAGAAGGAGGAGACTCGGCGTCCCCTGTGAGCCCCGCCGAAGCCAGAACCTCACCCTCAGCTTCCTCCTCAGAGGAAGAGATGTTTTCAAGGGCTTGGAACCGGTTAGAAAGACCAACCAGAGGGGAGTCGGTTTTTCCTTCCTTAGGTACCTTGGTCAGAGCGGGAGAAGATGTTTTATCTCCCTTCTTTCTCTTCTTTTTGGTGCCGAGCTTACGCTTGTCCTCTAGCCACTGCCTATTATCCTCATCCATACTTTCATAATGGGAGGACTCTGAGGCAGTGGCACTTTCCTCCCTGTGGATCCTCCTGACCTCCTCATCCAACTCATCATCCCTCGGGGCCTCAGCAGCAAGACTGGCATCCAGGACAGGGGCCGCCCCAGTAGTACGAGGCTCGCCCAGCTCCCTATCCTGTCTGCGCTTGTCTAGACGCCTTAGCTGTGCAGGCGTCTTTTTATTGCTTTTCTTCCTTGGCCCCTCAGCTCCCTCACCCCTGCTAGTCCCTTCCCCAGCAGAATCAGCCTCACGGCTTTCTCCCACCGGGGTCACGACTGCATTAGCGAAGGAGCGAGGACAACGGCTGAATGGGTGACCTAACTCACCACACAGGTGACACCTAATCTCCACACAAGATGCAGCAAGATGGCCGATATCCCCACACAATGCACACTTCTGCACAGTGCAGTTTGCGCTGAAGTGTGTGGGGTTGCCGCACTTGTGACAGAGCTTCGGTTGCCCCTGGTAGAAGACCAGGATACGATCCCTACCCAGGAAGGCAGATGATGGTATGTGGGCAACCGTACCACCTGAACGCTTAAGTTTTACCATAAACGTCCAGGCCCCTGACCAGATACCAAACTCGTCACGGTTTTTCTTTGGCATTTCTACCACCTCTCCATACCGGCCAAGCCACGTCATGATGTCATAACAAGAAAGTGACTCGTTACAAGTCATCACGGTCACTTTCTTGACTTGGTTTTGGCGAGACACCACCTGAACGGCAAAGTCTCCCCAGCCGGGCTCATTTTTTGTCAACTCATAGTTCGACCAGAAGAGCTCAAGCCCCTCCGGCCGAACAAAGCTGACATCAAAATTAGGTGTGGAATAGGGATGTATCAAGGCGTAGATGTCAATCGCACTAAAGCCCATCCTCAGCAGGAGCTCCACAACTTTAGACCTTGGAGGACACGCATCATTGCCCCTCCACTGAAGACGGACCACATTCCTACGCACACTACCCGGCCCGGCTGTTGGGAGGGACCACACTGTATCCCCCCCTCTTTGCTCTCGGAAGGCCCCGAGGCCATGCCTCTCTATCCAGAAGGATAGATCAACCTCTCGACCCTCTACTATTAGTGATCTCTCCCCCCTCTTTAGAGCCTCCAGGAGACGCCGTTGCAACATGCCGTCCCCAGAGCCCGGAGACGAGGAGGATGCCCTATTTCCCCCGGAGGTGACAGCGGCATAACTCCTGACAGGCGCTGCCACCACCGGGGGGGCAACCGGACCAGTGACCACATCCACACCATCAGCATCACCATTACCCACCTCCATAACCCCCTCACCCTCTACCAAACCAGCAACCACACCACTAGACAAAGAGTTTTCTGCATCCATACCCACCACCACATTCACTCCTGCTGGACCAGTGACAACAGGGGGTGACACTTTGGCCTCCGCATCATCAGGCACAAGGGGCTGAGTCTCCTCCACAGAACTGGAGGTGACCTCACCCCTGGTTTTTTGTGTGCCCTCCGCATCATTAGTTAATATTTTCCGCTGCTTCATGGTTGCTACCAGGCGTCGTTGATCTTTAGCTGCTGTGGGGCACCGCTGATCCTTAGCATCAGGATCTTGTTGACCAGCGGCACCAACACAAAATAGGACTTTGGGAAGACCGGAACTCCCAGCCCCGGTAACCCCCTCACACTGCCGCCGCCCCTCAACTAAGTGATCAGCGGCAACAGTATTCAGGGGCACCGAGGCTACCGGAGCTGCCCCCGACACCGGGCCGCTCCCCCCTCCCACTGAGGAGCGGACCACAGTATCGTGGCCTGATCGTATGCCCGCCGCCGGGCCGCCCTCACTGTCCAGCCTTTCGGCTGATGCACCTGCTGCTACGTCCCCGCTACTACAAGCAGAGACGGAGCTCTGCGCCTCATTACCGTGCTCTGTAATCTCCCCGCGCCTTTGCACCGGATCCACAGCAGAACCCGGGCTGGGCTGGGCAACGGGGCTTATACAGCGAGCTGACCCTGCAGCCGACTCAGGGGGTACAGGGAGGGGGGCATATACATAGCTTACCGCTTCCTGCAGCTTTGGCTTGGTGGTTTTCTTTGCCTTTTTCTTCTGGCCCCCAGGTGCCTCCTCTGGTAAATCATCACCAAGATGGAAGTTCTGAAGGCACACTGGGGACTCCAGCAGCTTGATCTCTGCCATTAGCGCCCCTCCCTGGCCGATGTCACTGTCCTCCCCAGAGCCAGCAGAACTGCGACGAGATGTCATTGTCGCCTGTCCAGCAGGGAGCTCGCTGCACGTGGCCTCTGAGTGACTAAGAGGGCTGCCAGGTGGAGCTTTCTGCTGGTCATCCTCCTCCTCATCATCATCATCATCCACCTGGCTCTCAGGCTGCAGCCCCATCTGCCTTTGCTCTCTGCTATCAGCCATTTCTCTGAATCTGTCTTCATTTATAAGCTTTTCTTTAAATGGTCCACTTTTTTCTCGAATAAATGCTTTTCTTACCTCCAGGTCATTAATTTCAAGCTTCAGAATCTTTATCTCCGCCTGGAATTGCGTCTTCCTGGGTCTGGAGGCGCCTGCAGCTTTAGCGCTTGTGCAGCGCAGCTCCTCCCGAAGCCTTCTCAAGGTCTTGCTAGCATCTTCATACTCACGAAGGTGGCTCATGACCCGGGAGGCATAGGTGGACACAGACTCCCGGGGTCTCTGCAGCGCCCAACCCTCCTCAGTGAGGTCGGCCTCACCTCCGTGAGCACTCAGCTTTCCTCCGGAAGGGCTGCCATCTTGCACGCTAGCAGGCTTCTCCTCCATGGAAGCCTTGCGGCTTCTCTGGGTCTCTGCAGACCTGGGGGGAGTAGGAGCCACATTGCTGCGACTCCTGGTGGAGCGTCTCACTCCCGAATCCTCTGATGTGCAGGCTGGTTGCTGGTTCCTTCTGCCCCCCGCCAGCCTGGTCCGGGAAGCAGAAGCCTGGGACTTGGCTCCTTCACTCATCCCAGGAAACCCACTCCCTCACTGGGTAAGAGAGAGAGCAGGTCCCCGGGTGGAGAGATGGTGGTTCTCTGGAGCTCAGGAGCACACTGCAGGTTCAGCAGCGACCGCACCCACAATCAACACAGTGAGCAGCAGCTGAGCTGCACTCACTACTCTGAAGGTGCAGTTACTGTGTACATACATTACATTACTGATCCTGAGTTACATCCTGTATTATACTCCAGAGCTGCACTCACTATTCTGCTGGTGCAGTTACTGTGTACATACATTACTGATCCTGAGTTACATCCTGTATTATACCCCAGAGCTGCACTCACTATTCTGCTGGTGCAGTCACTGTGTACATACATTACATTACTGATCCTGAGTTACCTCCTGTATTATACTCCAGAGCTGCACTCACTATTCTGCTGGTGCAGTTACTGTGTACATATATTACATTACTGATCCTGAGTTACATCCTGTATTATACTCCAGAGCTGCACTCACTATTCTGCTGGTGCAGTCACTGTGTACATACATTACATTACTGATCCTGAGTTACATCCTGTATTATACCCCAGAGCTGCACTCACTATTCTGCTGGTGCAGTCACTGTGTACATACATTACATTACTGATCCTGAGTTACATCCTGTATTATACCCCAGAGCTGCACTCACTATTCTGCTGGTGCAGTCACTGTGTACGTACATTACATTACTGATCCTGAGTTACATCCTGTATTATACTCCAGAGCTGCACTCACTATTCTGCTGGTGCAGTCACTGTGTACATACATTACATTACATTACTGATCCTGAGTTACATCCTGTATTATACTCCAGAGCTGCACTCACTATTCTGCTGGTGCAGTCACTGTGTGCATACATTACATTACATTACTGATCCTGAGTTACATCCTGTATTATACTCCAGAGCTGCACTCACTATTCTGCTGGTGCAGTCACTGTGTGCATACATTACATTACTGAACCTTAGTTACATCCTGTATTATACCCCAGAGCTGCACTCACTATTCTGCTGGTGCAGTCACTGTGTACATACATTACATTACTGACCCTGAGTTACATCCTGTATTATACTCCAGAGCTGCACTCACTATTCTGCTGGTGCAGTCACTGTGTACATACATTACATTACTGATCCTGAGTTACCTCCTGTATTATACTCCAGAGCTGCACTCACTATTCTGCTGGTGCAGTCACTGTGTACATACATTACATTACTGACCCTGAGTTACATCCTGTATTATACTCCAGAGCTGCGCTCACTATTCTGCTGGTGCAGTCACTGTGTACATACATTACATTACTGATCCTGAGTTACATCCTGTATTATACCCCAGAGCTGCACTCACTATTCTGCTGGTGCAGTCACTGTGTACATACATTACATTACTGATCCCGAGTTACCTCCTGTATTATACTCCAGAGCTGCACTCACTATTCTGCTGGTGCAGTTACTGTGTACATATATTACATTACTGATCCTGAGTTACATCCTGTATTATACCCCAGAGCTGCACTCACTATTCTGCTGGTGCAGTCACTGTGTACGTACATTACATTACTGATCCTGAGTTACATCCTGTATTATACTCCAGAGCTGCACTCACTATTCTGCTGGTGCAGTCACTGTGTACATACATTACATTACTGATCCTGAGTTACATCCTGTATTATACCCCAGAGCTGCACTCACTATTCTGCTGGTGCAGTCACTGTGTACGTACATTACATTACTGATCCTGAGTTACATCCTGTATTATACCCCAGAGCTGCACTCACTATTCTGCTGGTGCAGTCACTGTGTACATACATTACATTACTGATCCTGAGTTACATCCTGTATTATACCCCAGAGCTGCACTCACTATTCTGCTGGTGCAGTCACTGTGTACATACATTACATTACTGATCCTGAGTTACATACTGTATTATACTCCAGAGCTGCACTAACTATTCTGCTGGTGCAGTCACTGTGTACATACATTACATTACTGATCCTGAGTTACCTCCTGTATTATACTCCAGAGCCGCACTCACTATTCTGCTGGTGCAGTCACTGTGTACATACATTACATTACTGATCCTGGGTTACCTCCTATATTATACTCCAGAGCTGCACTCACTATTCTGCTGGTGCAGTCACTGTGTACATACATTACATTACTGATCCTGAGATACATCCTGTATTATACTCCAGAGCTGCACTCACTATTCTGCTGGTGCAGTCACTGTGTACATACATTACATTACTGATCCTGAGTTACATCCTGTATTATACTCCAGAGCTGCACTCACTATTCTGCTGGTGCAGTCACTGTGTACATACATTACATTACTGATCCTGAGTTACCTCCTGTATTATACTTCAGAGCTGCACTCACTATTCTGCTGGTGCAGTCACTGTGTACATACATTACATTACTGATCCTGAGGTACATCCTGCATTACTCCACTAGGTGTCAGTGTTGGCTGTCGCTCTGCATTGTACCACTAGGTGTCAGTGTTGGCTGTCGCTCTGCATTACACCACTAGGTGTCAGTGTTGGCTGTCGGTCTGCATTACACCACTAGGTGTCAGTGTTGGCTGTCGGTCTGCATTACTCCACTAGGTGTCAGTGTTGGCTGTCGGTCTGCATTACACCACTAGGTGTCAGTGTTGGCTGTCGCTCTGCATTACTCCACTAGGTGTCAGTGTTGGCTGTCGCTCTGCATTACACCACTAGGTGTCAGTGTTGGCTGTCGCTCTGCATTACTCCACTAGGTGTCAGTGTTGGCTGTCGCTCTGCATTACACCACTAGGTGTCAGTGTTGGCTGTCGCTCTGCATTGTACCACTAGGTGTCAGTGTTGGCTGTCGCTCTGCATGACTCCACTAGGTGTCAGTGTTGGCTGTCGGTCTGCATTACTCCACTAGGTGTCAGTGTTGGCTGTCGGTCTGCATTACACCACTAGGTGTCAGTGTTGGCTGTCGGTCTGTATTACTCCACTAGGTGTCAGTGTTTGCTGTCGCTCTGCATTACACCACTAGGTGTCAGTGTTGGCTGTCGGTCTGCATTACACCACTAGGTGTCAGTGTTGGCTGTCGGTCTGCATTGCTCCACTAGGTGTCAGTGTTGGCTGTCGGTCTGCATTACACCACTAGGTGTCAGTGTTGGCTGTCGCTCTGCATTACACCACTAGGTGTCAGTGTTGGCTGTCGGTCTGCATTACTCCACTAGGTGTCAGTGTTGGCTGTCGGTCTGCATTACTCCACTAGGTGTCAGTGTTGGCTGTCGATCTGCATTACACCACTAGGTGTCAGTGTTGGCTGTCGCTCTGCATTGTACCACTAGGTGTCAGTGTTGGCTGTCGCTCTGCATTACTCCTCTACTCCACTAGGTGTCAGTGTTGGCTGTCGCTCTGCATGACACCACTAGGTGTCAGTGTTGGCTGTCGCTCTGCATTACTCCACTAGGTGTCAGTGTTGGCTGTCGCTCTGCATTACACCACTAGGTGTCAGTGTTGGCTGTCGCTCTGCATTACACCACTAGGTGTCAGTGTTGGCTGTCGCTCTGCATTACACCACTAGGTGTCAGTGTTGGCTGTCGCTCTGCATTACTCCACTAGGTGTCAGTGTTGGCTGTCGCTCTGCATTACACCACTAGGTGTCAGTGTTGGCAGTCGCTCTGCATTACACCACTAGGTGTCAGTGTTGGCTGTCGCTCTGCATTGTACCACTAGGTGTCAGTGTTGGCTGTCGGTCTGCATTACACCACTAGGTGTCAGTGTTGGCTGTCGGTCTGCATTACACCACTAGGTGTCAGTGTTGGCTGTCGCTCTGCATTACTCCACTAGGTGTCAGTGTTGGCTGTCGCTCTGCATTACACCACTAGGTGTCAGTGTTGGCTGTCGCTCTGCATTACACCACTAGGTGTCAGTGTTGGCTGTCGCTCTGCATTACACCACTAGGTGTCAGTGTTGGCTGTCGGTCTGCATTACACCACTAGGTGTCAGTGTTGGCTGTCGCTCTGCATTACTCCTCTACTCCACTAGGTGTCAGTGTTGGCTGTCGCTCTGCATTACACCACTAGGTGTCAGTGTTGGCTGTCGCTCTGCATTACTCCACTAGGTGTCAGTGTTGGCTGTCGGTCTGCATTACACCACTAGGTGTCAGTGTTGGCTGTCGCTCTGCATTACACCACTAGGTGTCAGTGTTGGCAGTCGCTCTGCACTGTACCACTAGGTGTCAGTGTTGGCTGTCGGTCTGCATTACACCACTAGGTGTCAGTGTTGGCTGTCGGTCTGCATTACACCACTAGGTGTCAGTGTTGGCTGTCGCTCTGCATTACACCACTAGGTGTCAGTGTTGGCTGTCGCTCTGCACTGTACCACTAGGTGTCAGTGTTGGCTGTCGGTCTGCATTACACCACTAGGTGTCAGTGTTGGCTGTCGGTCTGCATTACACCACTAGGTGTCAGTGTTGGCTGTCGCTCTGCATTACTCCACTAGGTGTCAGTGTTGGCTGTCGCTCTGCATTACACCACTAGGTGTCAGTGTTGGCTGTCGCTCTGCATTACTCCACTAGGTGTCAGTGTTGGCTGTCGCTCTGCATTACACCACTAGGTGTCAGTGTTGGCTGTCGCTCTGCATTACACCACTAGGTGTCAGTGTTGGCTGTCGCTCTGCATTACACCACTAGGTGTCAGTGTTGGCTGTCGCTCTGCATTACACCACTAGGTGTCAGTGTTGGCCTGTGTTAACCTTTCTCCACCATTATACATTTTGGCAGTAAATTCCCTATAATCCGCCATGTTTTGTGTATTGGGGGGGATCCTCTGGCCCTTTTTTGACCTGTCATAGTTTCGGCCATTACTACCTGCTGTGGTCTGCATTGTCTGCTTGCTGGGATCAGTAGTACCTGCGTATGTAGTGTATCAGGACCCAGAACAGCTGCAGCGTAGTGTTGATGCCCTGTGTGTATTGGTGGAGTTGGGGCGATGTCATTAACTCCTCAATATGGACATGATTCGGTGAATGATGGAGATCCCAGGATGGAGACGCGAACAATCTGCAAATGGTGGAAACATTTTCTGACCATCTGTGAGCGCCTGCAGGGCCTAATCCTGGAGACCCGGGGGTCAGCGGTGCCCTGGTCCACTAGGAGAAACCGCATGGACCAGGGCTCTTCCCACCGCGTGCCCGCTCTCCTTTTACCGTGGGCGTAATACTCCTCAGACAACACAGGGTGAGGGTAAACAGGGCGGAAATACCCGAGACGGTGCACATTAGAGTCTCCCTTCCGCTGACCCGCCGGGATAATGGCAGCTGTGACTTCACAGCTTCTAGGGCCGACTTCCCCACCTGTGGCACGCACAGAGAGGAGGTAACGACAAGCGTAGGACGATGACAGTGCATTCAGGTACCAGGCCAGGTGACTGGATGGTCACAACCTGGCTTCATCTTCCAGGGTTGGCTATCCCACCTGTGACACGCACAGAGAGGAGGTAACGACAAGCGTAGGACGATGGCAGTCCATTCAGGTACCAGGCCAGGTGACTGGATGGTCACAACCTGGCTTCATCTTCCAGGGTTGGCTATCCCACCTGTGACACGCACAGAGAGGAGGTAACGACAAGCGTAGGACGATGGCAGTGCATTCAGGTACAAGGCCAGGTGACTGGATGGTCACAACCTGGCTTCATCTTCCAGGGTTGGCTATCCCACCTGTGACACGCACAGAGAGGAGGTAACGACAAGCGTAGGACGATGGCAGTCCATTCAGGTACAAGGCCAGGTGACTGGATGGTCACAACCTGGCTTCATCTTCCAGGGTTGACTACCCCACCTGTGACACGCACAGAGAGGAGGTAACGACAAGCGTGGGAAGATGGCAGTCCATTCAGGTACAAGGCCAGGTGACTGGATGGTCACAACCTGGCTTCATCTTCCAGGGTTGGCTATCCCACCTGTGACACGCACACAGAGGAGGTAACGACAAGCGTGGGAAGATGGCAGTCCATTCAGGTACAAGGCCAGGTGACTGGATGGTCACAACCTGGCTTCATCTTCCAGGGTTGGCTATCCCACCTGTGACACGCACACAGAGGAGGTAACGACAAGCGTGGGAAGATGGCAGTCCATTCAGGTACAAGGCCAGGTGACTGGATGGTCACAACCTGGCTTCATCTTCCAGGGTTGACTACCCCACCTGTGACACGCACACAGAGGAGGTAACGACAAGCGTAGGACGATGGCAGTCCATTCAGGTACAAGGCCAGGTGACTGGATGGTCACAACCTGGCTTCATCTTCCAGGGTTGGCTATCCCACCTGTGACACGCACAGAGAGGAGGTAACGACAAGCGTAGGACGATGGCAGTCCATTCAGGTACAAGGCCAGGTGACTGGATGGTCACAACCTGGCTTCATCTTCCAGGGTTGACTACCCCACCTGTGACACGCACACAGAGGAGGTAACGACAAGCGTGGGAAGATGGCAGTCCATTCAGGTACAAGGCCAGGTGACTGGATGGTCACAACCTGGCTTCATCTTCCAGGGTTGGCTATCCCACCTGTGACACGCACACAGAGGAGGTAACGACAAGCATAGGACGATGGCAGTCCATTCAGGTACAAGGCCAGGTGACTGGATGGTCACAACCTGGCTTCTCCAGACACCTCCATAGAACCAGGTGACCAGCGGGTCCCAATCCTGTCTTTCCCAAATGTGTCCATCAGGTGACAGGTAGGTCCGAATCCCGACTACCCAAACATCCATGGTTCGGCGATGGACAATGGAGCAGATCTGTATCCTTCAGCTGGGGCCGGGGTCCCCTAAGGTGACATCCTAAATCTGTGTCCCTTGTGATGGATCCATGATGTCTTGGCCGCTGTCCTGTAGAGTCTCTGGGTGGAACATGTATCTCAGAGGTATACAGCCTCTCTTTATAGTTAACAACTGTCCTTAACCCCTTACTGACCTCCGCCGTACTATTACTGCGGAGGTCAGATCCCCGGCTTTGATGTGGGCTTCGGCGGTGAGTGCATCAAAGCCGGGACATGCCAGCTGTTTTGAACAGCTGACATGTGCGCGCAATAGGGGCGGGTGGAATCGTGATTCACCTACTGCTATTAACTAGTTAAATGCCGCTGTCAAATGCTGACCGCAGCATTTAACCGACGCTTCTGGATGGAAATGCGCGCCTCGCTGACCCCCGTCACATGATCGGGGGTCAGCGATGCGTCGGCATAGTAACCAGAGGCCTCTATGGTTGCTGATGCTGGATTGCTGTGAGCGCCACCCTGTGGATGGCGCTCATAGCAATGCCTGCAATTCAGCTACATAGGAGCGATCTGGTGGTCACTGCTATGTAGCAGAGCCGATCGTGCTGTGCCAGCTTCTAGTCTCCCATGGAGAGGCTATTGAAGCATGGCAAAAGTAAAAAAAAAAAAAAAAATACGAAAAAAAATATAAAGGTTTAAATCACCTCCCCTTTCGCCCCATTCAAAATAGAACAATAAAAAAAAAATCAAACCTACACATATTTGGTATCGCCGCATTCAGAGTCGCCCAATCTATCAAAAAAAAAAGCATTAACCTGATCGCTAAACAGCGTAGCGAAAAACCATTCTAAACGCCAGAATTACGCTTTTTTTTTTTAGTTGCCATGACATTGCATTAAAATGCAATAACGGGCGATCAAAAAAATGTATCTGCACAAAAGTAGTATAATTAATAACGTCATCTCGGCACGTAAAAAATAAGCCCTCACCCGACCCCAGATCACGAAAAATGGAGACGCTACGGGTAACGGAAATTTGCGCTTTTTTTTTTTTAACAAAGTTTATATTTTTTTTTACCATTTAGATAAAACGTAACCTAGACGTGTTTGGTGTCTGTGAACTCGTAATAACCTGGAGAATCATAATGGCAGCTCAGTTTTAGCATTTAGGGAACCTAGCAAAAAAGCCAAACAAAAAACAAGTGTGGGATTGCACTTTCTTTGCAATTTCACCGCACTTGGAATTTTTTTCCCGTTTTCTAGTACACGACATGCTGAAACCAATGATGTCGTTCAAAAGTACAACTCGTCCCGCAAAAAATAGGCCCTCACATGGCCATATTGACGGAAAAATAAAAAAGTTATGGGAAGGAGGGGAGTGAAAAACGAGAACGCAAAAACAGAAAAGGGCAAGGTCGTGAAGGGGTTAATTCACAGGTCAAATGGAAGAATCGTGACCGGACCAACTCGTCTTATTTGGTTATGTAATCTATTTGCATAGTTTTTCTCCTGTTTTGCAAGTCCACAAACTAGCTGGTCTGGACAATGTGTAATTAGCGTATCAGCAAATATCATTGTTCAATGACCCTGTATCACTAGACATCAAGGATAAGAGCATAATATGTTACAAAAAATGTCGACTTACAAGTCAATATTACAGGTTTACTCGAACAAAAGCCTGTTTTCTTCACCAACAAGAAAAATGCTTAAATTCAAAAGTCAACACATAGATAAGTCTATTCCTCCTGGCTTACTGAGAATAAACGTCTGTTTAATTAAGGTAAAGTGCTCTGTGGTCACACTTGGCTGCAGTGTCTCCGGACTTGTCTCTAACGGGCAGGGACGTCATTGGTCGGTGATTACACAGGAGCTGACAGCAGCCTCTTTGGACTTGTCTCTATCGGAGACATCATTGGTCGGTGATTACACAGGAGCTGCTGGCAGTGGATCTTGATGATTTGTATATTTAGAACAGTCCTCAGACGATCATGAATGACCTCAGTGACAGCAACCGAGGCCGAAGGTGCTGTGATTTTGTCCCAGGTCTCCGGGCTGGGTACAGCGTGTACAGAGTAGTTTATTTTCCGTCCGGTGATTTTGGCCCTGGTCTCTGTGTACATCGTGTACAGAGCAGTGAATTCTCCGTCCAGTGATTTTGGCCCTCGTCTTCGGTACATCGTGTACAGAGCAGTGACGTCTGTCCGGTGATTTCAGCCCTGATCTCCGGGCTGGGTACAGTGTGTATATAGCAGTGACGTCTCCATCCGGTGATTTCGGCCCTGGTTTCTGGGTACAGAGCAGTGACGTCTCCGTCAGGTGATTTCGGCGCTGGTCTCCGGGCTGGGTAGTGTGTATAGAGTAGTGAAGTCTCCGGTGATTTCGGCCCTGGTTTCCGTGTACAATGTGTATAGAGCAGTGACGTCTCCATCCAGTGATTTCGGCCCTGGTCTCCGGGCTGGGTACAGTGTGTACAGAGCATTGACGTCTCCGTCCAGTGATTTCGGCCCTGGTCTCCGGGCTGGGTACAGTGTGTACAGAGCAGTAATGTCTCCATCTGGTGATTTCGGCCCTGGTCTCAGAGCTGGGTACATCATTTACAGAGCAGTGATGTCTCCATCCGGTGATTTCTGCCCTGGTCTCCAGGTTGGGTCCAGCGTGTACAGAGCAGTGACGTCTCCATCCAGTGATTTCGGCCCTGGTCTCCGGGCTGGGTACAGTGTGTACAGAGCATTGACGTCTCCGTCCAGTGATTTCGGCCCTGGTCTCCGGGCTGGGTACAGTGTGTACAGAGCAGTAATGTCTCCATCTGGTGATTTCGGCCCTGGTCTCAGAGCTGGGTACATCATTTACAGAGCAGTGACGTCTCCATCCGGTGATTTCGGCCCTGGTCTCCGGGCTGGGTACAGCGTGTACAGGGCAGCGACGTCTCCATCCGGTGATTTCGGCCCTGGTCTCCGGGCTGGGTACTTGTGTATAGAGTAGTGAAGTCTCCTGTGATTTTTGACCCTAGTTTCTGGGTACATCACGTACAGAGCACTGACATCTCTGTCCGGTGATTTCGGCCCTAGTTTCCGGGTACATCATGTACAGAGCAGTGACGTCTCTGTCCAGTGATTTCGGCCCTGGTTTCCGGGTACATCATGTACAGAGCAGTGACGTCTCCATCCGGTGATTTCGGCCCTGGTTTCCAGGTACATCGTGTATAGAGTAGTGACGTCTCTGTCCGGTGATTTCGGCCCTGGTTTCCAGGTACATCGTATACAGAGCAGTGACGTCTCTGTCTGGTGATTTCGGCCCTGGTTTCCGGGTACATCGTGTACAGAGCAGTTACATCTCCGTCCGGTGATTTCGGCCCTGGTTTCCAGGTACATCATGTATAGAGTAGTGACTTCTGTGTCCGGTGAGTTCGGCCCTGGTTTCCGGGTACATCGTGTACAGAGCAGTGACGTCTCTGTTGATTTCGGCCCTGGTTTCCAGGTACATCGTGTATAGACGTCTCTGTCCGCTGATTTTGGCCCTGGTTTCCAGGTACATCGTGTACAGAGTAGTGACGTCTCTGTCCGGTGATTTCGGCCCTGGTTTCCGGGAACATCGTGTACAGAGTAGTGACGTCTCTGTCCGGTGATTTCGGCCCTGGTTTCCGGGTACATCGTGTACAGAGCAGTGACGTATCCGGTGATTTCGGCCCTGGTTTCCGGGTACGTCGTGTACAGAGCAGTGATGTCTCCGTCCGGTGGTTTCAGCCCTGGTTTCCGGGTACATCGTGTACAGAGCAGAGACGTCTCCGTCCGGTGGTTTCAGCCCTGGTTTCCGGGTACATGGTGTACAGAGCAGAGACGTTTCCGTCCGGTGGTTTCAGCCCTGGTTTCCGGGTACATGGTGTACAGAGCAGAGACTTCTCCGTCCGGTGATTTCGGCCCTGGTTTCCGGGTACATGGTGTACAGAGCAGTGATGTCTCCGGGGATTTCGGCCCTGGTTTCCGGGTACATCGTGTACAGAGCAGTTACATCTCCGTCCGGTGATTTCGGCCCTGGTTTCCAGGTACATCATGTATAGAGTAGTGACTTCTGTGTCCGGTGATTTCGGCCCTGGTTTCCAGGTACATCGTGTATAGAGCAGTGCCATCTCTGTCCGGTGAGTTCGGCCCTGGTTTCCGGGTACATCGTGTACAGAGCAGTGACGTCTCCGTTGATTTCGGCCCTGGTTTCCAGGTACATCGTTTACAGAGTAGTGACGTCTCTGTCCGGTGATTTCGGCCCTGGTTTCCGGGCACATCGTGTACAGAGTAGTGACGTCTCTGTCCGGTGATTTCGGCCCTGGTTTCCGGGCACATCGTGTACAGAGTAGTGACGTCTCTGTCCGGTGATTTCGGCCCTGGTTTCCGGGTACATCGTGTACAGAGTAGTGACGTCTCTGTCCGGTGATTTCGGCCCTGGTTTCCGGGTACATCGTGTATAGAGTAGTGACATCTCTGTCCGGTGATTTCGCCCCTGGTTTCCAGGTACATCGTGTACAGAGCAGTGACGTCTCCGGTGATTTCGGCCCTGGTTTCCAGGTACATCGTGTATAGAGTAGTGACGTCTCCGTCCGGTGATTTCGGCCGTGGTTTCCGGGTACATCGTGTACACAGCAGTGATGTCTCTGTCCAGTGATTTCGGCCCTGGTTTCCGGGTACATCGTGTACAGAGCAGTGACGTCTCCGTCCGGTGGTTTCAGCCCTGGTTTCCGGGTACATCGTGTACAGAGCAGAGACGTCTCCGTCCGGTGGTTTCAGCCCTGGTTTCCAGGTACATGGTGTACACAGCAGAGACGTCTCCGTCCGGTGATTTCGGCCCTGGTTTCCAGGTACATAGTGTACAGAGCAGTGATGTCTCCGGTGATTTCGGTCCTGGTTTCCGGGTACATCGTGTATAGAGTAGTGATGTCTCCGGTGATTTCGGTCCTGGTTTCCAGGTACATCGTGTACAGGGCAGTGATGTCTCCGTCCGGTGATTTCGGTCCTGGTTTCCGGGTACATCGTGTACAGAGCAGTGACATCTCCGGTGATTTCGGCCCTGGTTTCCGGGTACATCGTGTACAGAGCATTGACGTCTCTGTCCGGTGATTTCGGTCCTGGTTTCCAGGTACATCGTGTACAGGGCAGTGATGTCTCCGTCCGGTGATTTCGGTCCTGGTTTCCGGGTACATCGTGTATAGAGTAGTGACGTCTCTGTCCGGTGATTTCGGCCCTGGCTTCTGGGTACATCGTGTACAGAGTAGTAACGTCTCTGTCCGGTGATTTCGGCCCTTGTTTCCGGGTACATCGTGTACAGAGCAGAGACGTCTCCATCCGTGGTTTCCGCCCCTCCTCCTCCGCTCAGGCCTGTACGGAGCCGGGTGTACCACGGCAGGTTCAGAGCAGTCTCGTTGGTCTTTCTGACATCTTCTTCTGTCTTTAGGGCTCTGAATAAATGCAGTGCGGAGATCTACAAGAAGGTGGGCATGCTGTACCCGGAGATGAGCGTCCACGAGCGCTCCCTGGACTTCCTCATTGAATTACTGCACAAGGATCAGCTGGACGAGACGGTGAACGTGGAGCCGCTCACCAAGGCCATCAAGTATTACCAGGTAGCCACCTCAAGGGCAGCAGGGGGTGTACTCATATAGTGCTGGGGACAGGGCATTAATGATTCGCATCTGCAGCCACTCTGCTCCCCCATTACCGGCTGAAAGGTCCACCATGACCATCGGTCCTCCGTCTCTGCAGCCTCCTCATCTGTTCTTTCCTCTTCCCCTCATCAGCACCTATACAGCATCCACCTGGCGGACCAACCCGAGGACTGCACCATGCAGCTGTCTGACCACATCAAGGTAAGCGCCATGTCCCTTGTTGTGAATTCTGTGGCAGAGCTCCCTCCTGTGGTCACAAGTGGTACTGCGGCTTCTGAGTTTCCTCCCTCAGGTGATCTGGTGAGGTCGTTAGGTGCTTCTCTACTTAACTCCACCTAATGCTTTGATCCTGGCTTCCTGTCAATGTTCCAGTGTTGGACTTGCTTTTCCCTGGATCATTCCTGTGGCCTGCTCCTCTGCATAGCTAAGTTCTTCTTTGCTATTTGTTTGCTATTTTTTCTGTCCAGCTTGTCTAATTTTTTGCTGGAAGCTCTGGGACGCAAAGGGTGTACCTCCGTGCCGTTAGTTCAGTACGGAGGGTCTTTTTGCCCCCTTTGCGTGGTTTTCTTTAGGGTTTTGTGTAGACCGCAAAGTTACCTTTTCTGTCCTCGCTCTGTTAAGAAAGTCGGGCCTCACTTTGCTGAATCTATTTCATCTCTACGTTTGTCTTTTCATCTTAACTCACAGTCATTATATGTGGGGGGCTGCCTTTTCCTTTGGGGTATTTCTCTGAGGCAAGGTAGGCTTATTTTCTATCTTCAGGCTAGTTAGTTTCTCAGGCTGTGCCGAGTTGCATAGGCAGTGTTAGGCGCAATCCACGGCTGCCTCTAGTGTTGTTTGGAAAGGATTAGGGATTGCGGTCTGCAGAGTTCCCACGTCTCAGAGCTCGTTCTATGATTTTGGGTAATTGTCAGATCACTGTATGTGCTCTGACCGCTATGTCCATTGTGGTACTGAATTGCCTTTCATAACAGTCCCTCTGTCCTGTGTACGGTTCGTGGCTGCCGTGTCTCTGTGCTGTGTACGGTCTGTGGCTGCCGTGTCTCCTCTGTCCTGTGTACGGTCTGTGGCTGCCGTGTCTCCTCTGTCCTGTGTATGGTCTGTGGCTGCCGTGTCTCCTCTGTCCTGTGTATGGTCTGTGGCTGCCGTGTCTCCTCTGTGCTGTGTACGGTCTGTGGCTGCCATGTCTCCTCTGTGCTGTGTACGGTCTGTGGCTACCGTGTCTCCTCTGTGCTGTGTACGGTCTGTGGCTACCGTGTCTCCTCTGTGCTGTGTACGGTCTGTGGCTACCGTGTCTCCTCTGTGCTGTGTACGGTCTGTGGCTGCCGTGTCTCCTCGGTCCTGTGTACGGTCTGTGGCTGCCGTGTCTCCTCTGTGCTGTGTACGGTCTGTGGCTACCGTGTCTCCTCTGTGCTGTGTACGGTCTGTGGCTGCCGTGTGTCCTGTGTACGGTCTGTGGCTGCCGTGTCTCCTGTGTACGGTCTGTGGCTGCCGTGTCTCCTCTGTCCTG
Organism: Ranitomeya imitator; assembly: GCF_032444005.1. NCBI lineage: Eukaryota > Metazoa > Chordata > Amphibia > Anura > Dendrobatidae > Ranitomeya > Ranitomeya imitator. The sequence continues at coordinate 1,218,702,137 of NC_091282.1, read as the reverse complement.
TGTACGGTCTGTGGCTGCCGTGTCTCCTCGGTCCTGTGTACGGTCTGTGGCTGCCGTGTCTCCTCGGTCCTGTGTACGGTCTGTGGCTGCCGTGTCTCCTCTCTCCTGTGTGCGGTCTGTGGCTGCCGTGTCTCCTCTGTCCTGTGTATGGTCTGTGGCTGCCGTGTCTCCTCTCTCCTGTGTACGGTCTGTGGCTGCCGTGTCTCCTGTGTACGGTCTGTGGCTGCCGTGTCTCCTCTCTCCTGTGTACGGTCTGGCTGCCGTGTCTCCTCTATCCTGTGTGCGGTCTGTGGCTGTCGTGTCTCCTCGGTCCTGTCTACGGTCTGTGGCTGCCGTGTCTCCTCTGTCCTGTGTACGGTCTGTGGCTGCCGTGTCTCCTGTGTACGGTCTGTGGCTGCCGTGTCTCCTCTCTCCTGTGTGCGGTCTGTGGTTGCCGTGTCTCCTCGGTCCTGTGTGCGGTCTGTGGCTGCCGTGTCTCCTCGGTCCTGTGTACGGTCTGTGGCTGCCGTGTCTCCTCGGTCCTGTGTACGGTCTGTGCCTGCCGTGTCTCCTCGGTCCTGTGTACGGTCTGTGGCTGCCGTGTCTCCTCGGTCCTGTGTACGGTCTGTGGCTGCCGTGTCTCCTGTGTACGGTCTGTGGCTGCCGTGTCTCCTGTGTACGGTCTGTGGCTGCCGTGTCTCCTGTGTACGGTCTGTGGCTGCCGTGTCTCCTGTGTACGGTCTGTGGCTGCCGTGTCTCCTGTGTACGGTCTGTGGCTGCCGTGTCTCCTGTGTACGGTCTGTGGCTGCCGTGTCTCCTGTGTACGGTCTGTGGCTGCCGTGTCTCCTGTGTACGGTCTGTGGCTGCCGTGTCTCCTGTGTACGGTCTGTGGCTGCCGTGTCTCTGTCCTGTGTACGGTCTGTGGCTGCCGTGTCTCCTCTGTCCTGTGTACGGTCTGTGGCTGCCGTGTCTCCTCGGTCCTGTGTACGGTCTGTGGCTGCCGTGTCTCCTCGGTCCTGTGTACGGTCTGTGGCTGCCGTGTCTCCTGTGTACGGTCTGTGGCTGCCGTGTCTCCTGTGTACGGTCTGTGGCTGCCGTGTCTCCTGTGTACGGTCTGTGGCTGCCGTGTCTCCTCTGTCCTGTGTACGGTCTGTGGCTGCCGTGTCTCCTCTCTCCTGTGTATGGTCTGTGGCTGCCGTGTCTCCTGTGTACGGTCTGTGGCTGCCGTGTCTCCTCTCTCCTGTGTGCGGTCTGTGGCTGCCGTGTCTCCTCTGTCCTGTGTATGGTCTGTGGCTGCCGTGTCTCCTCTCTCCTGTGTACGGTCTGGCTGCCGTGTCTCCTTTCTCCTGTGTACGGTCTGTGGCTGCCGAGTCTCCTGTGTACGGTCTGTGGCTGCCGTGTCTCCTCTCTCCTGTGTACGGTCTGGCTGCCGTGTCTCCTCTCTCCTGTGTACGGTCTGTGGCTGCCGTGTCTCCTTTGTCCTGTGTACGGTCTGTGGCTGCCGTGTCTCCTTTGTCCTGTGTACGGTCTGTGGCTGCCGTGTCTCCTCGGTCCTGTGTACGGTCTGTGGCTGCCGTGTCTCCTCTGTCCTGTGTACGGTCCGTGGCTGCCGTGTCTCCTCTGTCCTGTGTACGGTCTGTGGCTGCCGTGTCTCCTCTGTCCTGTGTACGGTCTGTGGCTGCCGTGTCTCCTGTCCTCTGTACGGTCTGTGGCTGCCGTGTCTCCTGTCCTCTGTACGGTCTGTGGCTGCCGTGTCTCCTCTCTCCTGTGTATGGTCTGTGGCTGCCGTGTCTCCTGTGTACGGTCTGTGGCTGCCGTGTCTCCTTTGTCCTGTGTACGGTCTGTGGCTGCCGTGTCTCCTGTGTACGGTCTGTGGCTGCCGTGTCTCCTGTGTACGGTCTGTGGCTGCCGTGTCTCCTGTGTACGGTCTGTGGCTGCCGTGTCTCCTGTGTACGGTCTGTGGCTGCCGTGTCTCCTGTGTACGGTCTGTGGCTGCCGTGTCTCCTGTGTACGGTCTGTGGCTGCCTTGTCTCCTGTGTACGGTCTGTGGCTGCCGTGTCTCCTCTGTCCTGTGTACGGTCTGTGGCTGCCGTGTCTCCTCTCTCCTGTGTATGGTCTGTGGCTGCCGTGTCTCCTGTGTACGGTCTGTGGCTGCCGTGTCACCTCTCTCCTGTGTGCGGTCTGTGGCTGCCGTGTCTCCTCTGTCCTGTGTATGGTCTGTGGCTGCCGTGTCTCCTCTCTCCTGTGTACGGTCTGTGGCTGCCGAGTCTCCTGTGTACGGTCTGTGGCTGCCGTGTCTCCTCTCTCCTGTGTACGGTCTGGCTGCCGTGTCTCCTCTCTCCTGTGTACGATCTGTGGCTGCCGTGTCTCCTTTGTCCTGTGAACGGTCTGTGGCTGCCGTGTCTCCTCGGTCCTGTGTACGGTCTGTGGCTGCCGTGTCTCCTCTGTCCTGTGTACGGTCCGTGGCTGCCGTGTCTCCTCTGTCCTGTGTACGGTCTGTGGCTGCCGTGTCTCCTCTGTCCTGTGTACGGTCTGTGGCTGCCGTGTCTCCTCTGTCCTGTGTACGGTCTGTGGCTGCCGTGTCTCCTGTCCTCTGTACGGTCTGTGGCTGCCGTGTCTCCTGTCCTCTGTACGGTCTGTGGCTGCCGTGTCTCCTCTGTCCTGTGTACGGTCTGTGGCTGCCGTGTCTCCTCGGTCCTGTGTACGGTCTGTGGCTGTCGTGTCTCCTCTGTCCTGTGTACGGTCTGTGGCTACCGTGTCTCCTGTGTATGGTCTGTGGCTGCCGTGTCTCCTCTCTCCTGTGTACGGTCTGTGGCTGCCGTGTCTCCTCTCTCCTGTGTGCGGTCTGTGGCTGCCGTGTCTCCTCTGTCCTGTGTACGGTCTGTGGCTGCCGTGTCTCCTGTGTACGGTCTGTGGCTGCCGTGTCTCCTCTGTCCTGTGTACGGTCTGTGGCTGCCGTGTCTCCTGTGTACGGTCTGTGGCTGCCGTGTCTCCTCTCTCCTGTGTGCGGTCTGTGGCTGCCGTGTCTCCTCTGTCCTGTGTACGGTCTGTGGCTGCCGTGTCTCCTCGGTCCTGTGTACGGTCTGTGGCTGCCGTGTCTCCTCTGTCCTGTGTACGGTCTGTGGCTACCGTGTCTCCTGTGTACGGTCTGTGGCTGCCGTGTCTCCTCTCTCCTGTGTACGGTCTGTGGCTGCCGTGTCTCCTCTCTCCTGTGTACGGTCTGTGGCTGCCGTGTCTCCTCTCTCCTGTGTACGGTCTGTGGCTGCCGTGTCTCCTCTGTCCTGTGTACGGTCTGTGGCTGCCGTGTCTCCTGTGTACGGTCTGTGGCTGCCGTGTCTCCTCGGTCCTGTGTACGGTCTGTGGCTGCCGTGTCTCCTGTGTACGGTCTGTTGGCTTCCATGTCTTCTCTGTCCTGTGTACGGTCTGTGGCTGCCGTGTCTCCTCTCTCCTGTGTATGGTCTGTGGCTGCCGTGTCTCCTGTGTACGGTCTGTGGCTGCCGTGTCTCCTCTGTCCTGTGTACGGTCTGTGGCTGCCGTGTCTCCTTTGTCCTGTGTACGGTCTGTGGCTGCCGTGTCTCCTCTGTCCTGTGTACGGTCTGTGGCTGCCGTGTCTCCTCTGTCCTGTGTACGGTCTGTGGCTGCCGTGTCTCCTCTATCCTGTGTACGGTCTGTGGCTGCCGTGTCTCCTCTGTCCTGTGTACGGTCTGTGGCTGCCGTGTCTCCTCTGTCCTGTGTGCGGTCTGTGGCTGCCGTGTCTCCTCTGTCCTGTGTATGGTCTGTGGCTGCCGTGTCTCTCTCCTGTGTACGGTCTGTGGCTGCCGTGTCTCCTGTGTACGGTCTGTGGCTGCCGTGTCTCTCTCCTGTGTACGGTCTGGCTGCCGTGTCTCCTCTGTCCTGTGTACGGTCTATGGCTGCCGTGTCTCCTCTCTCCTGTGTATGGTCTGTGGCTGCCGTGTCTCCTGTGTACGGTCTGTGGCTGCCGTGTCTCCTCTGTCCTGTGTACGGTCTGTGGCTGCCGTGTCTCCTCTCCTGTGTACGGTCTGTGGCTGCCGTGTCTCCTCTCCTGTGTACGGTCTGTGGCTGCCGTGTCTCCTCTGTCCTGTGTATGGTCTGTGGCTGCCGTGTCTCCTCTCTCCTGTGTACGGTCTGTGGCTGCCGTGTCTCCTCTGTCCTGTGTACGGTCTGTGGCTGCCGTGTCTCCTGTGTACGGTCTGTGGCTGCCGTGTCTCCTCTCTCCTGTGTACGGTCTGTGGCTGCCGTGTCTCCTCTCTCCTGTGTACGGTCTGTGGCTGCCGTGTCTCCTCTCTCCTGTGTACGGTCTGTGGCTGCCGTGTTTCCTCTGTCCTGTGTACGGTCTGTGGCTGCCGTGTCTCCTCTGTCCTGTGTGCGGTCTGTGGCTACCGTGTCTCCTCTGTCCTGTGTACGGTCTGTGGCTGCCGTGTCTCCTCTGTCCTGTGTGCGGTCTGTGGCTGCCGTGTCTCCTCTCTCCTGTGTATGGTCTGTGGCTGCCGTGTCTCCTGTGTACGGTCTGTGGCTGCCGTGTCTCCTCTGTCCTGTGTGCGGTCTGTGGCTGCCGTGTCTCCTCTGTCCTGTGTACGGTCTGTGGCTGGCGTGTCTCCTTTGTCCTGTGTACGGTCTGTGGCTGCCGTGTCTCCTCTGTCCTGTGTACGGTCTGTGGCTGCCGTGTCTCCTCTGTCCTGTGTACGGTCTGTGGCTACCGTGTCTCCTCTGTCCTGTGTACGGTCTGTGGCTGCCGTGTCTCCTCTGTCCTGTGTACGGTCTGTGGCTGCCGTGTCTCCTCTCTCCTGTGTACGGTCTGTGGCTGCCGTGTCTCCTCTGTCCTGTGTACGGTCTGTGGCTGCCGTGTCTCCTCTCTCCTGTGTACGGTCTGTGGCTGCCGTGTCTCCTCTCTCCTGTGTATGGTCTGTGGCTGCCGTGTCTCCTGTGTACGGTCTGTGGCTGCCGTGTCTCCTCTGTCCTGTGTACGGTCTGTGGCTGCCGTGTCTCCTCTGTCCTGTGTACGGTCTGTGGCTGCCGTGTCTCCTCTGTCCTGTGTACGGTCTGTGGCTACCGTGTCTCCTCTCTCCTGTGTACGGTCTGTGGCTGCCGTGTCTCCTCTCTCCTGTGTATGGTCTGTGGCTGCCGTGTCTCCTGTGTACGGTCTGTGGCTGCCGTGTCTCCTCTGTCCTGTCTGTGGCTGCCGTGTCTCCTCTGTCCTGTGTACGGTCTGTGGCTGGCGTGTCTCCTCTGTCCTGTGTACGGTCTGTGGCTGCCGTGTCTCCTCTCTCCTGTGTACGGTCTGTGGCTGCCGTGTCTCCTCTGTCCTGTGTACGGTCTGTGGCTACCGTGTCTCCTCTGTCCTGTGTACGGTCTGTGGCTGCCGTGTCTCCTCTGTCCTGTGTACGGTCTGTGGCTGCCGTGTCTCCTCTGTCCTGTGTACGGTCTGTGGCTGCCGTGTCTCCTCTGTCCTGTGTACGGTCTGTGGCTGCCGTGTCTCCTCTCTCCTGTGTACGGTCTGTGGCTGCCGTGTCTCCTCTGTCCTGTGTACGGTCTGTGGCTGCCGTGTCTCCTCTCTCCTGTGTACGGTCTGTGGCTGCCGTGTCTCCTCTCTCCTGTGTACGGTCTGTGGCTGCCGTGTCTCCTCTCTCCTGTGTACGGTCTGTGGCTGCCGTGTCTCCTCTCTCCTGTGTACGGTCTGTGGCTGCCGTGTTTCCTCTGTCCTGTGTACGGTCTGTGGCTGCCGTGTCTCCTCTGTCCTGTGTGCGGTCTGTGGCTACCGTGTCTCCTCTGTCCTGTGTACGGTCTGTGGCTGCCGTGTCTCCTCTGTCCTGTGTGCGGTCTGTGGCTGCCGTGTCTCCTCTCTCCTGTGTATGGTCTGTGGCTGCCGTGTCTCCTGTGTACGGTCTGTGGCTGCCGTGTCTCCTCTGTCCTGTGTACGGTCTGTGGCTGCCGTGTCTCCTCTGTCCTGTGTGCGGTCTGTGGCTGCCGTGTCTCCTCTGTCCTGTGTACGGTCTGTGGCTGCCGTGTCTCCTCTCTCCTGTGTACGGTCTGTGGCTGCCGTGTCTCCTCTCTCCTGTGTACGGTCTGTGGCTGCCGTGTCTCCTCTGTCCTGTGTACGGTCTGTGGCTGCCGTGTCTCCTCTGTCCTGTGTACGGTCTGTGGCTGCCGTGTCTCCTCTCTCCTGTGTACGGTCTGTGGCTGCCGTGTCTCCTCTGTCCTGTGTACGGTCTGTGGCTGCCGTGTCTCCTCTGTCCTGTGTACGGTCTGTGGCTGCCGTGTCTCCTCTCTCCTGTGTACGGTCTGTGGCTGCCGTGTCTCCTCTGTCCTGTGTACGGTCTGTGGCTGCCGTGTCTCTCACTGATGTCTCTTTTTCCCGCAGTTTACACAGAGCGCTCTGGACTGTATGGGGGTAGAAGTGAGCAGACTCCGCGCCTTCCTCCATGTGAGTCGTCACAGCTCTTATCACCCCCATCATTCCCACTGCATTTACCATTACCGATACCGAAGTATTATTACTACTGCACCCATCATCACCAATATTACCGCACCCCACTACTACATCCACCACTACTGCACCCATCTTCCCTTCTGCTCCATCCACTACTGCACCCATCTTCCCCTCTGCTCCATCCACTACTGCACCCATCTTCCCCTCTGCTCCATCCACTACTGCACCCATCTTCCTCTCTGCTCCATCCACTACTGCACCCATCTTACTCTCTGCTCCATCCACTACTGCACCCATCTTACTCTCTGCTCCATCCACTACTGCACCCATCTTCCCCTCTGCTCCATCCACTACTGCACCCATCTTACTCTCTGCTCCATCCACTACTGCACCCATCTTCCTCTCTGCTCCATCCACTACTGCACCCATCTTCCTCTCTGCTCCATCCACTACTGCACTCATCTTCCCCTCTGCTCCATCCACTACTGCACCCATCTTCCCCTCTGCTCCATCCACTACTGCACCCATCTTCCCCTCTGCTCCATCCACTACTGCACCCATCTTACTCTCTGCTCCATCCACTACTGCACCCATCTTACTCTCTGCTCCATCCACTACTGCACCCATCTTCCTCTCTGCTCCATCCACTACTGCACCCATCTTACTCTCTGCTCCATCCACTACTGCACCCATCTTCCTCTCTGCTCCATCCACTACTGCACCCATCTTCCTCTCTGCTCCATCCACTACTGCACTCATCTTCCCCTCTGCTCCATCCACTACTGCACCCATCTTCCCCTCTGCTCCATCCACTACTGCACCCATCTTCCCCTCTGCTCCATCCACTACTGCACTCATCTTCCCCTCTGCTCCATCCACTACTGCACCCATCTTCCCCTCTGCTCCATCCACTACTGCACCCATCTTCCCCTCTGCTCCATCCACTACTGCACTCATCTTCCCCTCTGCTCCATCCACTACTGCACCCATCTTCCCCTCTGCTCCATCCACTACTGCACCCATCTTCCTCTCTGCTCCATCCACTACTGCACCCATCTTCCTCTCTGCTCCATCCACTACTGCACTCATCTTCCCCTCTGCTCCATCCACTACTGCACTCATCTTCCTCTCTGCTCCATCCACTACTGCACCCATCTTCCCCTCTGCTCCATCCACTACTGCACCCATCTTCCTCTCTGCTCCATCCACTACTGAACCCATCTTCCTCTCTTCTCCATCCACTACTGCACCCATCTTCCCCTCTGCTCCATCCACTACTGCACTCATCTTCCCCTCTGCTCCATCCACTACTGCACCCATCTTCCCCTCTGCTCCATCCACTACTGCACCCATCTTCCCCTCTGCTCCATCCACTACTGCACCCATCTTCCCCTCTGCTCCATCCACTACTGCACCCATCTTCCTCTCTGCTCCATCTACTACTGCACCCATCTTCCCCTCTGCTCCATCCACTACTGCACCCATCTTCCCCTCTGCTCCATCCACTACTGCACTCATCTTCCCCTCTGCTCCATCCACTACTGCACCCATCTTCCTCTCTGCTCCATCCACTACTGCACCCATCTTCCTCTCTTCTCCATCCACTACTGCACCCATCTTCCTCTCTGCTCCATCCACTACTGCACCCATCTTCCTCTCTTCTCCATCCACTACTGCACCCATCGTCTGCTCTTGCTGCACTCACCAGTACTACTCCCCCCATCACTGGCAGCTCGGGCAGGAGACCTCGGACTTCGCGGTCCTGCTGAAGGATCTGGAGACGTCGTGCAGCGACATCCGGCAGTTCTGTAAGAAGATTCGTCGGCGGATGCCGGGCACGGAGGCGGCAGGGATCCCGGCGGCGCTTAGCTTCGGGCCGCAGGTGAGTGCGGTGCTGGCGTGTGCAGTGCATGATGGACCTGGTATAACTCCAATCATCCGGCTATTGTCAGGTGTCAGAGACCCTCTTAGACTGCCGTAAACACCTGAAGTGCGTGGTCGCGGTGTTCCAGGAGGTTGCAGCCGCGGGGGCGCAGATGATTGCCCCTCTAGGGGAGAGTGAGGGGCTGCAGGCTCTGAGACTGGAGGACGTGGCCTTCAAAGCTGCGGACCAGGTGAGGGCAGCTGCTCCAGCTGCGGGAGGAGCCGTGTCTGCACCGTGGACTCTGACGGCCTCTGATCTGTCGTCTGTAGATTTACGGCACGCAGGGAAGCAACCCATACGAGTGCCTCCGCCAGTCCTGCGCCATCCTGATCGCCACCATGAACAAGATGGCCACCGCCATGCAGGAGGGCGAGTACGACGCCGAGAAGCCGCAGAGCAAGGTGAGGGAAGGCCGCTGGGAGGGGCTTGTCAGGGGGATGGGAAGTCTGCTGGGTGGGGCATATTGTTCGGGAGGAGCCTGTCATGTGGGTGGAGAGGGGCTTATTGTGAAGCATGGCATCTTCTCGGGGTTTATAGGGTAGAGAGTCTGATGGGAGGAGCTTATTGTAGGGAAAGAAGTCTGCTGCATGGGGCTTATTCTGGGGTATGGAGTCTGCTGGGAGGAGCTTTTCATGGCGTGGGGAGCCTGCCAGGAGGGGCTTATTGTGGGGCATGGAGTCTGCTGGGAGGGGCTTATCATAGGACATCACTCACACAAGTCATGTGGTCTCTTTACAGTCTCCTCCGCCGGTGGAGCAGCGAGCGGCCGCCCTACGAGCCGAGATCACGGACGCAGAGGGATTAGGATTAAAGTTAGAAGACAGAGAGACGGTCATTAAGGAGTTAAAGAAATCTCTGAAGATAAAGGTGACTCGTGAACAGCAACCCCTCCCTCAGTGCGCTGCGGAGCCGGCCGACCCTTCTCATGGTGCACTGCTGAGGCGGCCGACCCTTCCCGCGGTGCGCTGCGGAGGCAGCCGACCCTTCCCGCGGTGCGCTGCGGAGGCGGCCGACCCTTCCCGCGGTGCGCTGCGGAGGCAGCCGACCCTTCCCGCGGTGCGCTGCGGAGGCGGCCGACCCTTCCCGCGGTGCGCTGCGGAGGCGGCCGACCCTTCCCGAGGTGCGCTGCGGAGCGGGCCGACCCTTTCCGTGGTGCGCTGCGGAGGCGGCCGACTCTTCCCATGGTGCGCTGCGGAGCCGGCCGACCCTTCTCATGGTGCACTGCTGAGGCGGCCGACCCTTCCCGCGGTGCGCTGCGGAGGCAGCCGACCCTTCCCGCGGTGCGCTGCGGAGGCGGCCGACCCTTCCCGCGGTGCGCTGCGGAGGCGGCCGACCCTTCCCGCGGTGCGCTGCGGAGGCGGCCGACCCTTCCCGAGGTGCGCTGCGGAGCGGGCCGACCCTTTCCGTGGTGCGCTGCGGAGGCGGCCGACTCTTCCCATGGTGCGCTGCGGAGGCGGCTGACCCTTCCCACGGTGCGCTGCGTTGCCAGGTAATGGTGTCTCATGCCTTTGCTCGCAGGGCGAGGAGCTGAGTGAAGCCAACGTGCGGCTGAGTCTTCTGGAGAAGAAGTTGGACAGCGCGTCTAAGGAGGCCGACGATCGGGTGGAAAAGATCCAGACGAAGCTGGAGGAGACGCAGACGCTTCTGAGGAAGAAGGAGAAGTGAGACGGCGGCCATATTGGTGGTGGTTCAGTGAGGGCAGGGGCTAGTGGTGCTGTCCAGGCATGGCAGAAGGGAGGTGGTGGCGTGATGTGGGCAGAGCAGGTGGTTATGGCTTGGTGCAGCAGGGCAGAGTGGGGATGATGAGGGAAGGGGTTGGTGGCTAAGTGAGGACATGGGCAGGGTAGAGGTGGGGTGTTGACTATGGGGGCAGGGGCGGCAGCTCGTTGAGGGCAGGGGGTGGTGGCTCAGAGAGGGCAGCGGGTGGTGGCTAGGGGGTGCAGGCCTGTGATGGCAGGGGGTGGCTCGTTGTGGCTAGGGGGTAGTTGATCGGTGACAGCAAGGGGTGATAGTGGCGATGTGGTATGGGCAGGGGGTGGTGATATGGTGGGGGCAGGGGGTGATGTGGTGAGGGCAGGAGGTGATGGCGATGTGGGGCAGGGGGTGATGGTGGCGATGTGGGGGCAGGAGGTGATGGTGGGGGTGATGTGATGAGGGCAGGTGGTGATGTGGCAGGAGGTGATGGTGATGTGGTGGGGGCAGGAGGTGATGGTGATGTGCTGAGGGCAGGAGGTCATGATGGTGATGTGCTGAGGGCAGGAGGTGATGGTGGCGATGTGGCGGGGGCAGGAGGTGATGGTGGCGATGGGGCAGTAGGTGATGGTGGCGATGTGGCGGGGGCAGGAGGTGATGGTGGCGATGTGGGGACAGGGGGTGGTGATATGGTGGGGCAGGGGGTTGATGTAGTGGGGGCAGGAGGTGATGGCGATGTGGGGGTGATGGTGGCGATGTGGGGGCAGGTGGTGATGTGGTGAGGGCAGGAGGTGATGGTGATGGTGGTGATGTAGTGAGGGCCAGAGGTGATGGTGATGTGGTGGCAGGAGGTGATGTGGGGGCAGGGGATGATGGTGGCAATGTGATGGTGGCGATTGTGGGGGGGCAGGAGGTGATGGCGATGTGGTTAGGGCAGGAGGTGATGGTGGCGATGTGGTGAGGGCAGGAGGTGATGGTGGCGATGTGGGAGCAGGAGGTGATGGTGGCGATGTGGCAGGGGCAGGAGGTGATGTGGCGGGGGCAGAGGGTGGTGATATGGTGGGGGCAGGGGGTGATTGTGGGGGTGATGGTGGCGATGTGGTGGGGGGTGATGGTGGCGATGTGGGGGCAGGTGGTGATGGTGGCGATGTGGGGGCAGGTGGTGATGGTGATGATGTGGTGAGGGCAGGAGGTGATGGTGGTGATGTGGTGAGGGCAGAAGGTGATGTGGTGAGGGCGGGTGGTGATGTGGAGGCAGGAGGTGATGTGGGAGCAGGAGGTGATGCTGGCGATGGGACGGGGTGGTGATATGGTGGAGGCAGGGGGTGATGGTGGCGATGTGGGGGTAGGAAGTGATGGTGATGATGTGCTGAGGGCAGGAGGTGATGGTGGTGATGTGGTGAGGGTGGGTGGGTGGTGATGTGGAGGCAGGAGGTGATGGTGGCGATTGGTGAGGGCAGGAGGTGATGGTGGCGATGTGGTGGGGGCAGAGACCGGCCAGCCATATACTGTGCGGCATTGCACTGACAGGTGGTCCTGTCTGCAGGGAGTTTGAGGAGACCATGGATGCCCTACAGGCCGACATCGACCAGCTGGAGTCCGAGAAGGCCGAACTCCGCCAGCGGCTCAGCAACCAGTCTAAGCGCACCATCGAGGGTCTGCGCGGATCCCCAGTGTCCTCCATCATGTCCGGCATGGCTGGAGGTAGGGGCCGCTCTGGGGGTAATGATAACGGTGGGGATTGTGATGACTCCGCCTCTTAATGACCGCCCTTTCTCTCCCTGTTGCCCGCTGACCTCCGGGGCGTATGCTCCGTCCTTCTCTGCACATGATAGAGGAGGAGCAGAGAGGTACAGTACCATGCGCTGCGTATGCATCATCGTGTCTGCCCCCGCGCAGGCGGCCGCCGTATAAAGATCCGCGTTCACAAGGGCGGAAATGACCACTTGCTAGTCACATCCAGAGCTGCCCTTATTGCTCTACTCCACTCACATCCAGAGCTGCCCTCTCCTCTTCCAGTTACATCCAGAGCTGCACTTCTCTACTCCAGGCACATCCAGAGCTGCCCTCTCTTTCAGTCACATCCAGAGCTGCCCTCTCTTTCAGTCACATCCAGAGCTGCATACTTCATTTTCATACTCCAGTCACATCCAGAGCTGCCCTGATCACTTCCCCTTTTCCTGCTGGAGCTTTTGGTGTGCTTGGAGTATAACAGTGTATTTTGCTGTGGTTGCAGCATCGAATGTGTGTAGAGCACAAGAGCTGGGGAACTCCTCTGGGTGTTTTCTGTAGATAGGACCGGAGCTGCTGTTATGCGCGGCGCTGCTTGGTCGTTACAACGTGTATGTTCCATTCCGCCCGTATTGTGCATGCAGCACCCCTGCGGAGTCCGGTGTAACCATCCTGTGTGCTGGCGTCTCTGGTGCAGTCAGGGCGCCCTAGGAACCAGACCTGCATGTGCCGGAAGTGTTGCCTCGCCTTCCTGCTGACTGTTTCCATCCCTCTGATTGCTTTTTGTCCTGTGCCAGGTGTGCCTGCCGGCCAGTCATTGCTGAACGGCTCTGGGCCGGTGCAGGTGAAGGACTCGCCCCTGCTGCTGCAACAGATCGATACCCTGCGCTACTCCGTGAAGCACCTGAAGCATGAGAACAACCGGCTGAAGGTGAGCGCGGGAGCAATGGGAGGATCAACGGGGAGGAGCTGGACACAGCAGGGGCCGGGCTGGTGTCACATAACGGGGAGGAGCTGGACACAGCAGGGGCGGGGCTGGAGTCACATAATGGGGAGGAGCTGGACACAGCAGGCGCGGGGCTGGTGTCACATAATGGGGAGGAGCTGGACACAGCAGGGGCGGGGCTGGTGTCACATAATGGGGAGGAGCTGGACACAGCAGGGGCGGGGCTGGTGTCACATAATGGGGAGGAGCTGGACACAGCAGGGGTGGGGCTGGTGTCTCATAATGGGGGAGAAGCTGGACACAGCAGGGGCTGGTGTCTCATAATGGGGGAGAAGCTGGACACAGCAGAGGCGGGGCCAGTGTCACACATCAGTAATGAGGGAATGAAGTAGCGATTTACATGACTGCTGCTGGAGATGCCAACGTGCCGCTCCTTTCTAGTCCGCTCCTCTCTAATCCGCTCCTCTCTCTAGTCCGCTCCTCTCTCTAGTCCGCTCCTCTCTCTAGTCCGCTCCTCTCTCTAGTCCGCTCCTCTCTCTAGTCCGCTCCTCTCTCTAGTCCGCTCCTCTCTAGTCCGCTCCTCTCTAGTCCGCTCCTCTCTCTAGTCCGCTCCTCTCTCTAGTCCGCTCCTCTCTCTAGTCCGCTCCTCTCTCTAGTCCGCTCCTCTTTCTAGTCCGCTCCTCTCTAGTCCGCTCCTCTCTAGTCCGCTCCTCTCTCTAGTCCGCTCCTCTCTAGTCCGCTCCTCTCTAGTCCGCTCCTCTCTCTAGTCCGCTCCTCTCTCTAGTCCGCTCCTCTCTCTAGTCCGCTCCTCTCTCTAGTCCGCTCCTCTCTCTAGTCCGCTCCTCTCTCTAGTCCGCTCCTCTCTCTAGTCCGCTCCTCTCTCTAGTCCGCTCCTCTCTCTAGTCCGCTCCTCTCTCTAGTCCGCTCCTCTCTCTAGTCCGCTCCTCTCTCTAGTCCGCTCCTCTCTAGTCCGCTCCTCTCTAGTCCGTTTCTCTCTAGTCTGCTCCTCCCTCTAGTCTGCTCCTCCCATTCACTCCTTTCTTGTCCACTCATCTCTCGTCCACTTCTCCCGTTTCGCTATTCGCTTCTCCTGTGCTTCTCCTTTCTCGTCCTTTCCCTCTGTGCCGCTCTTCTCTTGTCCTCTTTTCCCGTACCGCTCCTTTCTCGTCCTCCCGTGCCGCTCCTTTCTTGTCCTCTTTTCCCGTACCGCTCCTTTCTCGTCCTCCCGTGCCGCTCCTTTCTTGTCCTCTTTTCCCGTACCGCTCCTTTCTCGTCCTCTCCTGTGCCGCTCTTCGCTCGTCCGCTGCTTCTGTGCCGCTCCTTTCTCGTCCTCGCATCCCGTGCAGTTCCTCTCTCGTCCGCACTTGGCCGGTAACAGCCGCTTCTTCGCTCTGCCCCTCTCCCAGGCTAAACACATAAAGGAGGAGCTGTCTCTACTGCCTCCACTGAATGTCTCCAAACTGACCCTCCCCAAAGACCGGCAAGAGGCCATGAGCGGCACGCTGTACCGCAAGACCAGCCAGCTGCTGGACACCCTGCAGCAGATGAGCGCCAACTCCAAGGTGGTGGACATCACCCACAAGAAAGGCGGTAAGTGCTGCTTTGGGGGATGGGATAGCGGCCGGGGGCCATAGAGCCGCATTCATGTGCTCACCTCTCCACTTACAGGTAACCCCGCGACCCAGCTGCTGGAGCAGACCGCCCGGCTGCAGACCCTGAGCGACACAATCGACAAGCTCAAGGTGGGTGTCAGCCGGCGGCGTGATGTCATCCTGATGGTGATATCATGTCCTGCTGGTGGCGATGGCATGATGTCTTCCTGGTGGTGATCGTGATATGATTTCCTGGTGGTGGTGGCGCGGTGTCATCCTGTTGGCGGGGTGTCATCCTGGTGGCGCGGAGTCATCCTGTTGGCGGGGTGTCATCCTGATGGTGGTGGCGCGGAGTCATCCTGGTGGCGCCGTATTGTCCTGCTGATGACATCAGTGCTTATATCGCTCTTTTATTGATAGGATGAAGTTCTGAAGGAGACGGTCTCGCAGGTCCCCGGAGCCAACGTCCTGACAGATTTTGCCACGTTCCCATCATCAGACTTCATAAAGGTGATGAGCAGCATGTGACAGTGCAGGGGTCGGTGGGGGGGCTCCGCTCCTACATGCGACAGTGCGGGGGTCGTGGGGGGCTCCGCTCCTACATGTGACAGTGCAGAGGTCGGCAGAGGGCTCTGCTACTGCATACATGTGATGGTGCAGGGGTCAGCTGGGGGATTGTTTCTGCCAGGGTCGCCGGGTGGATTGCTTCTGCAGGGTGGGCAGGGGGGATTGCTTCTGCAGGGGGCAGCAAGGGGGATTGCTTCTGCAGGGGGCAGTAAGGGGGATTGCTTCTGCAGAGGTCGGCGGGGGGATTAGGTCAGCGGGTGGGATTGCGTCGGCGGGGGGATCGCTTCGGCAGGGGTCAGCGGGTGGGATTGCTTCTGCAGGGGTCGGCGGGTGGGATTGCTTCTGCCGGGGTTGCCGGGTGGATTGCTTCTGCAGAGGTCGCCGGGTGGATTGCTTCTGCCGGGGTCGCCGGGTGGATTGCTTCTGCAGGGGTCGCCGGGTGGATTGCTTCTGCAGGGGTCGCCGGGTGGATTGCTTCTGCAGGGGTCGGCGGGTGGGATTGTTTCTGCAGGGGTCGCCGGGTGGATTGCTTCTGCAGGGGTCGGCGGGTGGGATTGCTTCTGCAGGGGTCGGCGGGTGGGATTGCTTCTGCATGGGTCGGCGGGTGGGATTACTTCTGCAGGGGCGGCACACCGCTTTTCCATGTGGTGGTCCTATGGTAACTCTCGCCATCATCTCTCTCCAGGCCAAGGAGGAGAAGGCGGCAGATACGGTGTTCATCGGGAAGGTGACGCTCCCCTGCCATCCGGGTCAGGGGCAGATCCACCGCCTGGTCCTCACCCCCGAGCAGCTCTACCAACTCCACGAGCGACTGATCTGCTGAGCCCGGCCCCGGCTCCGCCATCATGGCTGCACATGATAGACCTGGGCCCTGAAACCCTAAGTATCTGCCCCCTCCTGAAGACATGGACCTTGTGGGGTAAATCCCAGGATGGGGCCCAGTTCCTTCACTTTCGGAGACAAACTCCTCATGGATCACGTGATCGACGCCATCTTGTTTGACCACCGAGTAACCAACGAGTCATATTTTTGGCTGCAGCAATCCCAGCATGCTCTGTAATAACCCTCCCACCTGGTCTTTATACAACCAGCCTATCATAGCCGACGTCTTAAAGGGGAAGTCCAGATACTACAGCGCTCGCTCTGGATGGTGTTCTTAGTCACATCCCACCCCACATTACCCATAATACCTGCGACGTCACAAGGTATCTGCAGCTTTAAGGCTCACTAAAGACTTCTCTTAAAGGGCCTCTCTACGTTCATCTTCCAACAAGACGGATGTAGGTGGAGTCAGTTAAATGTAGTGCGTCCTCTTTAATTACATGCGGTTTGCGAAGTGCCTTTTGTATGTTATTTCGTGTCACCGCCATCAGGAGCCTCCTCCTGTAGTGATCACATGATGGGTTCCTGTGGGGCGGGGCTAGCTATTGCCCCACCCCTGCTCATCCTGGCACAGCCGCCATCCTGGGTGACACGTCCGCTCTGCTGTATCTGTTCCATTAGGAAATAAACTCTGAGCTCTGGCTGCGCCTCTTGTCTCTCCTCTGCCTGTCCCCTTTCTGCGCCTATCCTCTCCCTCCCGGCCTCCCATCTCTTCCCAATGTCGTGGCTTCTAGGACTGCAGGGGATGGCACAGCTCACAGTGGCGGCCTCCCAGCTTTGCTAGTCTCAGCACATGTGTCGTAACCCTGTGATATCACTGCCTGGCTTTCCTCTCCCCCGTGGCTTTCCTTTCACCCTGCTCGCCTTTCACCCTGCTCTCCTCTCCCCGTGGCTCTCCTTTCACCCTGCTCGCCTTTCACCCTGCTCTCCTCTCCCCGTGGCTCTCCTCTCACCCTACTTTCCTCTCCGTGGCTCTCCTCTCTCCCGTGGCTCTCCTCTCCCTAGTGGCTCTCCTCTCTCCTCTCTCCCGTGGCTCTCCTCTCTCCCGTGGCTCTCCTCTCCTCTGCTCTCACCCTACTCTCCTCTCTCCCGTGGCTCTCCTCTCTCCCGTGGCTCTCCTCTCACCCTCCTCTCCTCTCTCCCGTGGCCCTCCTCTCTCCCGTGCCTCTCCTCTCACCCGTGGCTCTCCTCTCACCCGTGGCTCTCCTCTCACCCTACTCTCCCGTGCCTCTCCTCTCCCCCGTGGCTCTCCTCTCTCCCGTGGCTCTCCTTTCCCCCGGCTCTCCTCTCACCCTACTCTCCTCTCCCCCGTGGCTCTTTCCCCCGGCTCTCCTCTCACCCTACTCTCCTCTCCCCCTACTCTCCTCTCCCCCGTGGCTCTTTCCCCCGGCTCTCCTCTCACCCTACTCTCGTCTCCCCCGTGGCTCTTTCCCCCGGCTCTCCTCTCACCCTACTCTCGTCTCCCCCGTGGCTCTCCTCTATCTCGTGGCTCTCCTCTCTCTCGTGGCTCTCCTTTCCCCCGTGGCTCTCCTTTCCCCCGTGGCTCTCCTCTCCCCCGTGGCTCTTTCCCCCGACTCTCCTCTCAGCACTGCGCCGTGTGTCATAATCCTGTGATGTTACTTCCCGCCAATCTGACAACTGTGACTGCCGTCACTGCTGACATGAGGTTGTTGCCGGCCTGTGCACCATCGCTCCAGGGCGCTCGTTACCTGTAACACCAGCAGAGTCCAGCAGGGGCGCTGCATTATGAGATGGCAGCCAGCGGGATCCCGCCAGCCCCTGCCCACTCCACAAGCCGCCAACAAGAAGCAGAAGGCGCCAGGAATATACATCTTGAAGCCGCGGCCTCCGCCACCCAGAGGCCAATCACAGCAGGCCAACATTTACCTGATACATTGTACCAAATCATCAGGGCAGGACGAGAAGTTACTGCACACGGGGGCTGTCTGCGCTGTAGCAAACCTTCAGCTGTGAGCAGTCTGGACGGACATTGCATGTATTGTAGCTTTTCCCTTCACTGACACATTGTAACAAGTCTTAGCTTTGAGCAGTATTAGCTCTTTATAGGCCTTGATGTGATGTCTCTGTCCTGGGTGATAATTTTGCACTGATACACTGTAACAGACCCTCAGCTGTGATCCGGCTGGACAGGTGTGCAGCCTCAGACGCCCGCTCAGCTCATCGTCTCAGGTTCTCAGACTGTTGCTCTGCACCGCCATACTTTACCCTGCATATGGAGGACGATGTGGCCCCCATGAGGAGGAGGCTAGAGAGTGGAGGCACTGGACGGACCGTGGACGGAACGCAACACGGCAGGGGGCGCTGCGGATGGAATCCGGACAGGATGCACCGCGGACGGAATGCAGCAGGAACGGGCCACCGTGGACGGAACACAACAGGAACAGGGAGCACCGCGGACAGAATGCAGCAGGCACAGGGAGCACCGTGGACGGAACGCAACAGGAACAGGGAGCACCGTGGACGGAACGCAACAGGAACGGGGAGCACCGTGGACGGAACGCAACAGGAACATGGAGCACCGTGGACGGAACGCAACAGGGAGCACCGTGGATGGAACACAACAGGGAGCACGGTGGACAGAACAGGGATCACCGTGGACGGAACGCAACAGGCACAGGGAGCACCGTGGACAGAACAGGGAGCACGGTGGACGGACAAGGAACAGGGAGCACCGTGGACGGAACGCAACAGGCACAGGGAGCACCGTGGACGGAACGGAGCACCGTGGACGGAATGCAACAGGCACAGGGAGCACCGTGGACGGAATGCAACAGGAACAGGGAGCACCGTGGACGGAACGCAACAGGAACAGGGAGCACCGTGGACGGAATGCAACAGGAACAGGGAGCACCGTGGACGGAACGCAACAGGCACAGGGAGCACCGTGGACGGAACGCAACAGGAACAGGGAGCACCGTGGACGGAACGCAACAGACCCGGGGAGCACCGTGGACGGAACGCAACAGACCCGGGGAGCACCGTAGACGGAACGCAACAGACCCGGGGAGCACCGTGGACGGAATGCAACAGGCAGCTCTGTGAACGGAACGCAACAGGAACAGGGAGCACCGTGGACGGAACGCAACAGGAACAGGGAGCACCGTGGACGGAACGCAACAGGCACAGGGAGCACCGTGGACGGAATGGAACAGACCCGGGGAGCACCGTGGACGGAACGCAACAGACACGGGGAGCACCATGGACGGAACGCAACAGACACAAGGAGCACCGTGGACGGAATGCAACAGGCAGCTCTGTGAACGGAACGCAACAGGAACAGGGAGCACCGTGGACGGAACGCAACAGGCAGCACCGTGGACGGAACGCAACAGGGAGCACCGTGGACGAAACGCAACAGGAACCGGGAGCACCGTGAACAGAACGCAACAGGAACAGGGAGCACCGTGGACGGAACGCAACAGACACAGGGAGCACCGTGGACGGAATGCAACAGGCAGCTCTGTGGACGGAACGCAACAGGAACAGGGAGCACCGTGGACGGAATGCAACAGGAACAGGGAGCACCGTGGACGGAATGCAACAGGAACAGGGAGCACCGTGGACGGAATGGAACAGGGAGCACCGTGGACGGAACGCAACAGACACAGGGAGCACCGTGGACGGAACGCAACAGGAACAGGGAGCACCGTGGACGGAACGCAACAGACCCGGGGAGCACCGTGGACGGAACGCAACAGACCTGGGGAGCACCGTGGACGGAACGCAACAGACCCGGGGAGCACCGTGGACGGAACGCAACAGACACGGGGAGCACCGTGGACGGAATGCAACAGGCAGCTCTGTGAACGGAACGCAACAGGAACAGGGAGCACCGTGGACGGAACGCAACAGGAACAGGGAGCACCGTGGACGGAACGCAACAGGCACAGGGAGCACCGTGGACGGAACGGAACAGACCCGGGGAGCACCGTGGACGGAACGCAACAGACACGGGGAGCACCATGGACGGAACGCAACAGACACAGGGAGCACCGTGGACGGAATGCAACAGGCAGCTCTGTGAACGGAATGCAACAGGAACAGGGAGCACCGTGGACGGAACGCAACAGGCAGCACCGTGGACGGAACGGAACAGGGAGCACCGTGGACGAAACGCAACAGGAACCGGGAGCACCGTGAACAGAACGCAACAGGAACAGGGAGCACCGTGGACGGAACGCAACAGACACAGGGAGCACCGTGGACGGAATGCAACAGGCAGCTCTGTGGACGGAACGCAACAGGAACAGGGAGCACCGTGGACGGAACGCAACAGGCAGCACCGTGGACGGAACAGGGAGCACCGTGGACGAAACGCAACAGGAACAGGGAGCACCGTGAACGCAACAGGAACAGGGAGCACCGTGGACGGAACGCAACAGACACAGGGAGCACCGTGGACAGAAAGCAACAGATACAGGGAGCACCGTGGACAGAACAGGCAGCACCGTGGACGAAACGCAACAGGAACAGGGAGCACCGTGAACGGAACGCAACAGGCACAGGGAGCACCGTGAACAGAACGCAACAGGAACAGGGAGCACCGTGGACGGAACAGGGAGCACCGTGGACGGAACAGGGAGCACCGTGGACGAAACGCAACAGGAACAGGGAGCACCGTGAACGGAACGCAACAGGAACAGGGAGCACCGTGGACGGAACGCAACAGGAACAGGGAGCACCGTGGACTGAACGCAACAGGCACAGGCAGCACTGTGGACGGACTGCAACACGACAGGAGGTCAACCCCACAGGAACGCAGCACGGGCAGGAGGCACCTCGGATGGTCTGCAGCACAGGCAGGGGGTCAACCCCAAAGGAATGCAGCACGGGCAGGGGGCACCAGGGACAGAAGGCAACTGGGGCAAAGCGGACAGGAAAGAACACAACAGGGAGCACCGTGGATGGAACGCAATACGAACGGGGCAACGCGGACAAGACTTAAAGGTCACAGGGGTAATTTGTGCCAACAGTCCCGAAAGTCTATTGGTTTTTCTCATTTATTCTTTTCTCGGATGTGGGGGAGGGGAGCAGCCACTCTTAAAGGGCCCACGCTTCCAGGTATGCAGGAAACCAGAAAGAGGAAGATGCAGAAAGTAACCAAGCGACGGCAGCGTATACATCCGATCATAACAGAGGCCGGGGTATCACACATGATAGGATTAGATGCACCCTGCAGAGTATCCCAGGTATCAGATACCCAGGCTCTGAGGCACGCTGGAGGATGTGACTGAGCAGATTTCAGGTCAGAATTAGGTCCTGGACTTATCACTGAGGGGGGCCACAGAGACAAAGGGGTCCACATCCGGGGGTTCAAACACCGGGGAAAATGGCCAGAATGAGATCTCTACCATGACGAGTCCCAGATTGTTCCCAGTCTACATCAGAGGCACAGCTGAGGTGAGGAGGCCGAGCCCGACCACCACTGAGCAAGACCCAGAAGTACAAAGTGCTCAGAGACACAGCCGAGGTGAGGAGGCTGAGCCCGACCACCACTGAGCAAGACCCAGAAGTACAAAGTGCTCAGAGACACGGCCGAGGTGAGGAGGCTGAGCCCGACCACCACTGAGCAAGACCCAGAAGTACAAAGTGCTCAGAGACACAGCCGAGGCGAGGAGGCTGAGCCCGACCACCACTGAGCAAGACACAGAAGTACAAAGTGCTCAGAGACACAGCCGAGGTGAGGAGGCTGAGCCCGACCACCACTGAGCAAGACACAGAAGTACAAAGTGCTCAGAGACACGGCCGAGGTGAGGAGGCTGAGCCCGACTACCACTGAGCAAGACACAGAAGTACAAAGGGCTCAGAGACACGGCCGAGGTGAGGAGGCTGAGCCCGACCACCACTGAGCAAGACCCAGAAGTACAAAGTGCTCAGAGACACGGCCGAGGTGAGGAGGCTGAGCCCGACTACCACTGAGCAAGACACAGAAGTACAAAGGGCTCAGAGACACGGCCGAGGTGAGGAGGCTGAGCCCGACCACCACTGAGCAAGACCCAGAAGTACAAAGGGCTCAGAGACACGGCCGAGGTGAGGAGGCTGAGCCCGACCACCACTGAGCAAGACCCAGAAGTACAAAGTGCTCAGAGACACGGCCGAGGTGAGGAGGCTGAGCCCGACCACCACTGAGCAAGACACTGAAGTACAAAGGGCTCAGAGACACGGCCGAGGTGAGGAGGCTGAACCCGACCACCACTGAGCAAGACACAGAAGTACAAGGTGTTCAGTGCTCAGAGACACGGCTGAGGTGAGGAGGCTGAGCCCGACCACCACTGAGCAAGACACAGAAGTACAAGGTGCTCAGAGACACAGCCGAGGTGAGGAGGCTGAGCCCGACCACCACTGAGAAAGACCCAGAAGTACCAGGTGTTCAGTGCTCAGAGACACGGCCGAGGTGAGGAGGCTGAGCCCGACCACCACTGAGAAAGACCCAGAAGTACCAGGTGTTCAGTGCTCAGAGACACGGCCCAGGTGAGGAGGCCGAGCCTGACCACCACTGAGAAAGACCCAGAAGTACAAAGTGCTCAGAGACACGGCCAAGGTGAGGAGGCTGAGCCTGACCACCACTGAGCGAGACACAGAAATACAAGGTGTTCAGTGCTCAGAGACACAGCCGAGGTGAGGAGGCCGAGCCCGACCACCACTGAGCAAGACCCAGAAGTACAAAGGGCTCAGAGACACGGCCGAGGTGAGGAGGCTGAGCCTGACCACCACTGAGCAAGACCCAGAAGTACAAAGTGCTCAGCGACACAGCCGAGGTGAGGAGGCCGAGCCCGACCACCACTGAGAAAGACCCAAAAGTGCAAAGGGCTCAGAGACACGGCCCAGGTGAGGAGGCTGAGCCCGACCACCACTGAGAAAGACCCAGAAGTACAAAGGGCTCAGAGACACGGCCGAGGTGAGGAGGCCGAGCCCGACCACCACTGAGCAAGACCCAGAAGTACAAAGGGCTCAGAGACACGGCCGAGGTGAGGAGGCTGAGCCTGACCACCACTGAGCAAGACCCAGAAGTACAAAGTGCTCAGCGACACAGCTGAGGTGAGGAGGCCGAGCCCGACCACCACTGAGAAAGACCCAGAAGTGCAAAGGGCTCAGAGACACGGCCCAGGTGAGGAGGCTGAGCCCGACCACCACTGAGAAAGACCCAGAAGTACAAAGGGCTCAGAGACACGGCCGAGGTGAGGAGGCTGAGCCTGACCACCACTGAGAAGACCCAGAAGTACAAGGTTTCAGTGCTCAGCGACACAGCCGAGGTGAGGAGGCTGAGCCCGACCACCACTGAGCAAGACCCAGAAGTACAAAGGGCTCAGAGACACGGCCGAGGTGAGGAGGCCGAGCCCGACCACCACTGAGCAAGACACAGAAGTACAAGGTGATCAGTGCTCAGAGACACGGCCGAGGTGAGGAGGCTGAGCCCGACCACCACTGAGCAAGACACAGAAGTACAAGGTGTTCAGTGCTCAGAGACACGGCCGAGGTGAGGAGGCTGAGCCCGACCACCACTGAGCAAGACACAGAAATACAAGGTGTTCAGTGCTCAGAGACACGGCCGAGGTGAGGAGGCCGAGCCCGACCACCACTGAGCAAGACCCAGAAGTACAAGGTGTTCAGTGCTCAGAGACACGGCCGAGGTGAGGAGGCCGAGCCCGACCACCACTGAGCAAGACCCAGAAGTACAAGGTGTTCAGTGCTCAGAGACACGGCCGAGGTGAGGAGGCCGAGCCCGACCACCACTGCGAAAGACCCAGAAGTACAAAGTGCTCAGAGACACGGCCGAGGTGAGGAGGCTGAGCCCGACCACCACTGAGAAAGACCCAGAGGTACAAGGTGTTCAGTGCTCAGAGACACGGCCGAGGTGAGGAGGCTGAGCCCGACCACCACTGAGAAAGACCCAGAAGTACAAGGTGTTCAGTGCTCAGAGACACGGCCGAGGTGAGGAGGCTGAGCCCGACCACCACTGAGCAAGACACAGAAGTACAAAGGGCTCAGAGACACAGCCGAGGTGAGGAGGCCGAGCCCGACCACCACTGAGCAAGACCCAGAAGTACAAAGTGCTCAGAGACACGGCCGAGGTGAGGAGGCTGAGCCCGACCACCACTGAGCAAGACACAGAAGTACAAAGTGCTCAGAGACACGGCCGAGGTGAGGAGGCCGAGCCCGACCACCACTGAGCAAGACACAGAAGTACAAAGTGTTCAGTGCTCAGAGACACGGCCGAGGTGAGGAGGCCGAGCCCGACCACCACTGAGCAAGACCCAGAAGTACAAGGTGTTCAGTGCTCAGAGACACGGCCGAGGTGAGGAGGCCGAGCCCGACCACCACTGCGAAAGACCCAGAAGTACAAAGTGCTCAGAGACACGGCCGAGGTGAGGAGGCTGAGCCCGACCACCACTGAGAAAGACCCAGAGGTACAAGGTGTTCAGTGCTCAGAGACACGGCCGAGGTGAGGAGGCTGAGCCCGACCACCACTGAGAAAGACCCAGAAGTACAAGGTGTTCAGTGCTCAGAGACACGGCCGAGGTGAGGAGGCTGAGCCCGACCACCACTGAGCAAGACACAGAAGTACAAAGGGCTCAGAGACACAGCCGAGGTGAGGAGGCCGAGCCCGACCACCACTGAGCAAGACCCAGAAGTACAAAGTGCTCAGAGACACGGCCGAGGTGAGGAGGCTGAGCCCGACCACCACTGAGCAAGACACAGAAGTACAAAGTGCTCAGAGACACGGCCGAGGTGAGGAGGCCGAGCCCGACCACCACTGAGCAAGACACAGAAGTACAAAGTGCTCAGCGACACAGCTGAGGTGAGGAGGCCGAGCCCGACCACCACTGAGAAAGACCCAGAAGTGCAAAGGGCTCAGAGACACGGCCCAGGTGAGGAGGCTGAGCCCGACCACCACTGAGAAAGACCCAGAAGTACAAAGGGCTCAGAGACACGGCCGAGGTGAGGAGGCTGAGCCTGACCACCACTGAGAAGACCCAGAAGTACAAGGTTTCAGTGCTCAGCGACACAGCCGAGGTGAGGAGGCTGAGCCCGACCACCACTGAGCAAGACCCAGAAGTACAAAGGGCTCAGAGACACGGCCGAGGTGAGGAGGCCGAGCCCGACCACCACTGAGCAAGACACAGAAGTACAAGGTGATCAGTGCTCAGAGACACGGCCGAGGTGAGGAGGCTGAGCCCGACCACCACTGAGCAAGACACAGAAGTACAAGGTGTTCAGTGCTCAGAGACACGGCCGAGGTGAGGAGGCTGAGCCCGACCACCACTGAGCAAGACCCAGAAGTACAAGGTGTTCAGAGACACGGCCGAGGTGAGGAGGCCGAGCCCGACCACCACTGAGCAAGACCCAGAAGTACAAGGTGTTCAGTGCTCAGAGACACGGCCGAGGTGAGGAGGCCGAGCCCGACCACCACTGAGCAAGACCCAGAAGTACAAGGTGTTCAGTGCTCAGAGACACGGCCGAGGTGAGGAGGCTGAGCCCGACCACCACTGAGAAAGACCCAGAAGTACAAGGTGTTCAGTGCTCAGAGACACGGCCGAGGTGAGGAGGCTGAGCCCGACCACCACTGAGCAAGACACAGAAGTACAAAGGGCTCAGAGACACAGCCGAGGTGAGGAGGCCGAGCCCGACCACCACTGAGCAAGACCCAGAAGTACAAAGTGCTCAGAGACACGGCCGAGGTGAGGAGGCTGAGCCCGACCACCACTGAGCAAGACACAGAAGTACAAAGTGCTCAGAGACACGGCCGAGGTGAGGAGGCCGAGCCCGACCACCACTGAGCAAGACACAGAAGTACAAAGTGTTCAGTGCTCAGAGACACGGCCGAGGTGAGGAGGCCGAGCCCGACCACCACTGAGCAAGACCCAGAAGTACAAGGTGTTCAGTGCTCAGAGACACGGCCGAGGTGAGGAGGCCGAGCCCGACCACCACTGCGAAAGACCCAGAAGTACAAAGTGCTCAGAGACACGGCCGAGGTGAGGAGGCTGAGCCCGACCACCACTGAGAAAGACCCAGAGGTACAAGGTGTTCAGTGCTCAGAGACACGGCCGAGGTGAGGAGGCTGAGCCCGACCACCACTGAGAAAGACCCAGAAGTACAAGGTGTTCAGTGCTCAGAGACACGGCCGAGGTGAGGAGGCTGAGCCCGACCACCACTGAGCAAGACACAGAAGTACAAAGGGCTCAGAGACACAGCCGAGGTGAGGAGGCCGAGCCCGACCACCACTGAGCAAGACCCAGAAGTACAAAGTGCTCAGAGACACGGCCGAGGTGAGGAGGCTGAGCCCGACCACCACTGAGCAAGACACAGAAGTACAAAGTGCTCAGAGACACGGCCGAGGTGAGGAGGCCGAGCCCGACCACCACTGAGCAAGACACAGAAGTACAAAGTGCTCAGCGACACAGCTGAGGTGAGGAGGCCGAGCCCGACCACCACTGAGAAAGACCCAGAAGTGCAAAGGGCTCAGAGATACGGCCCAGGTGAGGAGGCTGAGCCCGACCACCACTGAGAAAGACCCAGAAGTACAAAGGGCTCAGAGACACGGCCGAGGTGAGGAGGCTGAGCCTGACCACCACTGAGAAGACCCAGAAGTACAAGGTTTCAGTGCTCAGCGACACAGCCGAGGTGAGGAGGCTGAGCCCGACCACCACTGAGCAAGACCCAGAAGTACAAAGGGCTCAGAGACACGGCCGAGGTGAGGAGGCCGAGCCCGACCACCACTGAGCAAGACACAGAAGTACAAGGTGATCAGTGCTCAGAGACACGGCCGAGGTGAGGAGGCTGAGCCCGACCACCACTGAGCAAGACACAGAAGTACAAGGTGTTCAGTGCTCAGAGACACGGCCGAGGTGAGGAGGCTGAGCCCGACCACCACTGAGCAAGACACAGAAATACAAGGTGTTCAGTGCTCAGAGACACGGCCGAGGTGAGGAGGCCGAGCCCGACCACCACTGAGCAAGACCCAGAAGTACAAGGTGTTCAGTGCTCAGAGACACGGCCGAGGTGAGGAGGCCGAGCCCGACCACCACTGAGCAAGACCCAGAAGTACAAGGTGTTCAGTGCTCAGAGACACGGCCGAGGTGAGGAGGCCGAGCCCGACCACCACTGCGAAAGACCCAGAAGTACAAAGTGCTCAGAGACACGGCCGAGGTGAGGAGGCTGAGCCCGACCACCACTGAGAAAGACCCAGAGGTACAAGGTGTTCAGTGCTCAGAGACACGGCCGAGGTGAGGAGGCTGAGCCCGACCACCACTGAGAAAGACCCAGAAGTACAAGGTGTTCAGTGCTCAGAGACACGGCCGAGGTGAGGAGGCTGAGCCCGACCACCACTGAGCAAGACACAGAAGTACAAAGGGCTCAGAGACACAGCCGAGGTGAGGAGGCCGAGCCCGACCACCACTGAGCAAGACCCAGAAGTACAAAGTGCTCAGAGACACGGCCGAGGTGAGGAGGCTGAGCCCGACCACCACTGAGCAAGACACAGAAGTACAAAGTGCTCAGAGACACGGCCGAGGTGAGGAGGCCGAGCCCGACCACCACTGAGCAAGACACAGAAGTACAAAGGGCTCAGAGACACAGCCGAGGTGAGGAGGCCGAGCCCGACCACCACTGAGCAAGACCCAGAAGTACAAAGTGCTCAGAGACACGGCCGAGGTGAGGAGGCCGAGCCCGACCACCACTGAGCAAGACACAGAAGTACAAGGTGCTCAGAGACACGGCCGAGGTGAGGAGGCTGAGCCCGACCACCACTGAGCAAGACCCAGAAGTACAAGGTGTTCAGTGCTCAGAGACACGGCTGAGGCGAGGAGGCTGAACGCGACCACCACTGAGTAGGCAGGAGGAGGTACATCTACGTCTCATATATAAGATGTCCTTTTTGGGGGGAACATTAATCTCAATGTGATCTTTGTATCCAGACAATTCTCTTCTTCTCCACAGTAATAATCCTGGATTTCTCCTCGGGATTATTAGTCACTTCATGTGTCAGTCACACTGTTCTGCTCTGTGGAACGTGGATTACAGCAGCACAGAGGATTTCAGGAGTGCAGCGTGGTCATGTGAGGTGTCAGTGAGGACAGGACAGCGATGACCTTGTGAGACGTGATGTGCGGAGGCATGAGCGGAGCATGTGTGATACTGACTGCTGAGCCGTGTATCTAATCCTCTCCTGTGTGATACTGTCTGCTGAGCCGTGTATCTAATCCTATCCTGTGTGATACTGACTGCTGAGCCGTGTATCTAATCCTCTCCTGTGTGATACTGACTGCTGAGCCGTGTATCTAATCCTCTCCTGTGTGATACTAACTGCTGAGCCGTGTATCTAATCCTCTCCTGTGTGATACTGTCTGCTGAGCCGTGTATCTAATCCTCTCCTGTGTGATACTGACTGCTGAGCCGTGTATCTAATCCTATCCTGTGTGATACTGTCTGCTGAGCTGTATCTAATCCTATCCTGTGTGATACTGACTGCTGAGCCGTGTATCTAATCCTCTCCTGTGTGATACTGACTGCTGAGCCGTGTATCTAATCCTCTCCTGTGTGATACTGTCTGCTGAGCTGTATCTAATCCTATCCTGTGTGATACTGACTGCTGAGCCGTGTATCTAATCCTCTCCTGTGTGATACTGACTGCTGAGCCGTGTATCTAATCCTCTCCTGTGTGATACTGTCTGCTGAGCCGTGTATCTAATCCTCTCCTGTGTGATACTGTCTGCTGAGCCGTGTATCTAATCCTATCCTGTGTGATACTGACTGCTGAGCCGTGTATCTAATCCTCTCCTGTGTGATACTGACTGCTGAGCCGTGTATCTAATCCTCTCCTGTGTGATACTAACTGCTGAGCCGTGTATCTAATCCTCTCCTGTGTGATACTGTCTGCTGAGCCGTGTATCTAATCCTCTCCTGTGTGATACTGACTGCTGAGCCGTGTATCTAATCCTATCCTGTGTGATACTGTCTGCTGAGCTGTATCTAATCCTATCCTGTGTGATACTGACTGCTGAGCCGTGTATCTAATCCTCTCCTGTGTGATACTGACTGCTGAGCCGTGTATCTAATCCTCTCCTGTGTGATACTGTCTGCTGAGCTGTATCTAATCCTATCCTGTGTGATACTGACTGCTGAGCCGTGTATCTAATCCTCTCCTGTGTGATACTGACTGCTGAGCCGTGTATCTAATCCTCTCCTGTGTGATACTGTCTGCTGAGCCGTGTATCTAATCCTCTCCTGTGTGATACTGTCTGCTGAGCCGTGTATCTAATCCTATCCTGTGTGATACTGACTGCTGAGCCGTGTATCTAATCCTCTCCTGTGTGATACTGTCTGCTGAGCCGTGTATCTAATCCTCTCCTGTGTGATACTGTCTGCTGAGCCGTGTATCTAATCCTATCCTGTGTGATACTGTCTGCTGAGCCGTGTATCTAATCCTCTCCTGTGTGATACTGTCTGCTGAGCCGTGTATCTAATCCTCTCCTGTGTGATACTGTCTGCTGAGCCGTGTATCTAATCCTCTCCTGTGTGATACTGTCTGCTGAGCCGTGTATCTAATCCTATCCTGTGTGATACTGACTGCTGAGCCGTGTATCTAATCCTCTCCTGTGTGATACTGTCTGCTGAGCCGTGTATCTAATCCTCTCCTGTGTGATACTGACTGCTGAGCCGTGTATCTAATCCTCTCCTGTGTGATACCGACTGCTGAGCCGTGTATCTGATCCTCTCCTGTGTGATACTGACTGCTGAGTCGTGTATCTAATCCTCTCCTGTGTGATACTGTCTGCTGAGCCGTGTATCTAATCCTATCCTGTGTGATACTGACTGCTGAGCCGTGTATCTAATCCTATCCTGTGTGATACTGACTGCTGAGCCGTGTATCTAATCCTCTCCTGTGTGATACAGTCTGCTGAGCCGTGTATCTAATCCTCTCCTGTGTGATACTGACTGCTGGGCCGTGTATCTAATCCTATCCTGTGTGATACTGACTGCTGAGCCGTGTATCTAATCCTATCCTGTGTGATACTGTCTGCTGAGCCGTGTATCTAATCCTATCCTGTGTGATACTGTCTGCTGAGCCGTGTATCTAATCCTATCCTGTGTGATACTGTCTTCTGAGCCGTGTATCTAATCCTCTCCTGTGTGATACTGACTGCTGAGCCGTGTATCTAATCCTCTCCTGTGTGATACTGTCTGCTGAGCCGTGTATCTAATCCTCTCCTGTGTGATACTGTCTGCTGAGCCGTGTATCTAATCCTCTCCTGTGTGATACTGTCTGCTGAGCCGTGTATCTAATCCTATCCTGTGTGATACTGACTGCTGAGCCGTGTATCTAATCCTCTCCTGTGTGATACTGTCTGCTGAGCCGTGTATCTAATCCTCTCCTGTGTGATACTGACTGCTGAGCCGTGTATCTAATCCTCTCCTGTGTGATACCGACTGCTGAGCCGTGTATCTGATCCTCTCCTGTGTGATACCGACTGCTGAGTCGTGTATCTAATCCTCTCCTGTGTGATACTGTCTGCTGAGCCATGTATCTAATCCTCTCCTGTGTGATACTGTCTGCTGAGCCGTGTATCTAATCCTCTCCTGTGTGATACTGTCTGCTGAGCCGTGTATCTAATCCTATCCTGTGTGATACTGACTGCTGAGCCGTGTATCTAATCCTATCCTGTGTGATACTGTCTGCTGAGCCGTGTATCTGATCCTCTCCTGTGTGATACCGACTGCTGAGCCGTGTATCTAATCCTCTCCTGTGTGATACTGTCTGCTGAGCCGTGTATCTGATCCTATCCTGTGTGATACTGTCAGCTGAGCCGTGTATCTAATCCTCTCCTGTGTAATACTGTCTGCTGAGCCGTGTATCTGATCCTATCCTGTGTGATACTGTCTGCTGAGCCGTGTATCTAATCCTCTCCTGTGTGATACTGTCTTCTGAGCCGTGTATCTAATCCTATCCTGTGTGATACTGTCTGCTGAGCCGTGTATCTAATCCTATCCTGTGTGATAGTCTGCTGAGCCGTGTATCTAATCCTATCCTGTGTGATAGTCTGCTGAGCCGTGTATCTAATCCTCTCCTGTGTGATACTGACTGCTGAGCTGTGTATCTAATCCTCTCCTGTGTTTTACTGTCTGCTGAGCCCTGTATCTAATCCTCTCCTGTGTGATACTGTCTGCTGAGCCGTGTATCTAATCCTCTCCTGTGTGATACTGACTGCTGAGCCGTGTATCTAATCCTCTCCTGTGTTTTACTGTCTGCTGAGCCCTGTATCTAATCCTCTCCTGTGTGATACTGACTGCTGAGCCGTGTATCTAATCCTATCCTGTGTGATACTGACTGCTGAGCCGTGTATCTAATCCTATCCTGTGTGATACTGACTGCTGAGCCGTGTATCTAATCCTCTCCTGTGTGATACTGTCTGCTGAGCCGTGTATCTAATCCTCTCCTGTGTGATACTGACTGCTGAGCCGTGTATCTAATCCTATCCTGTGTGATACTGTCTGCTGAGCCGTGTATCTAATCCTATCCTGTGTGATACTGACTGCTGAGCCGTGTATCTAATCCTCTCCTGTGTGATACTGTCTTCTGAGCCGTGTATCTAATCCTCTCCTGTGTGATACTGTCTGCTGAGCCGTGTATCTGATCCTATCCTGTGTGATACTGTCTGCTGAGCCGTGTATCTAATCCTATCCTGTGTGATACTGTCTGCTGAGCCGTGTATCTAATCCTATCCTGTGTGATAGTCTGCTGAGCCGTGTGTCTAATCCTATCCTGTGTGATACTGACTGCTGAGCTGTGTATCTAATCCTCTCCTGTGTTTTACTGTCTGCTGAGCCGTGTATCTAATCCTCTCCTGTGTGATACTGACTGCTGAGCTGTGTATCTAATCCTCTCCTGTGTTTTACTGTCTGCTGAGCCGTGTATCTAATCCTCTCCTGTGTGATACTGACTGCTGAGCCGTGTATCTAATCCTCTCCTGTGTGATACTGTCTGCTGAGCCGTGTATCTAATCCTCTCCTGTGTGATACTGACTGCTGAGCCGTGTATCTAATCCTCTCCTGTGTTTTACTGTCTGCTGAGCCCTGTATCTAATCCTCTCCTGTGTGATACTGACTGCTGAGCCGTGTATCTAATCCTATCCTGTGTGATACTGACTGCTGAGCCGTGTATCTAATCCTATCCTGTGTGATACTGACTGCTGAGCCGTGTATCTAATCCTCTCCTGTGTGATACTGACTGCTGAGCCGTGTATCTAATCCTCTCCTGTGTGATACTGACTGCTGAGCCGTGTATCTAATCCTCTCCTGTGTGATACTGACTGCTGAGCCGTGTATCTAATCATCTCCTGTGTGATACTGTCTGCTGAGCCGTGTATCTAATCCTCTCCTGTGTGATACTGTCTGCTGAGCCGTGTATCTAATCATCTCCTGTGATACTGTCTGCTGAGCCGTGTATCTAATCCTCTCCTGTGTGATACTGTCTGCTGAGCCGTGTATCTAATCCTATCCTGTGTGATACTGTCTGCTGAGCCGTGTATCTAATCCTCTCCTGTGTGACACTGTCTGCTGAGCCGTGTATCTAATCCTCTCCTGTGTGATACTGTCTTCTGAGCCGTGTATCTAATCCTCTCCTGTGTGATACTGTCTTCTGAGCCGTGTATCTAATCCTATCCTGTGTGATACTGTCTGCTGAGCCGTGTATCTAATCCTCTCCTGTGTGATACTGACATCTGAGCCGTGTACCTAACTCTATCCTATGTGATACTGTCTGCTGCGCTGTGCATCTGATCTTATACTGTGTACTTGTGGTACCGCCATTTACAATGCCCGTGGCTCGGATACTTGTGGTACCGTGGGGCAGCACGGTGGCGCAGTGGTTAGCACTGTTGCGTTGCAGTGCTGGAGTCCTGGGTTCAAATCCCACCAAGGACAACATCTGCAAGGAGTTTGTATGTTCTCTCCGTGTTTACATGGGTTTCCTGTGGGTTCTCCGGTTTCCTCCCACATTCCAAAGACATACTGTTAGGGAATTTAGATTGTAAAGCCCATCGGGGACAGCGATGATAATGTGTGCAAACTGTAAAGCGCTGCGGAGTATGTTAGCGCTATATAAAAATAAAGATTATTATAAAAAATAGTGAGGAAAGAATGGTTGTAGATGACGAGGAAAAAGCTAACATATTAAACACCTTCTTCTCCACGGTATTCACGGTGGAAAATGAAATGCTAGGTGAAATCCCAAGAAACAATGAAAACCCTATATTAAGGGTCACCAATCTAACCCAAGAAGAGGTGCGAAACCGGCTAAATAAGATTAAAATAGATAAATCTCCGGGTCCGGATGGCATACACCCACGAGTACTAAGAGAACTAAGTAATGTAATAGATAAACCATTATTTCTTATTTTTAGTGACTCTATAGCGACAGGGTCTGTTCCGCAGGACTGGCGCATAGCAAATGTGGTGCCAATATTCAAAAAGGGCTCTAAAAGTGAACCTGGAAATTATAGGCCAGTAAGTCTAACCTCTATTGTTGGTAAAATATTTGAAGGGTTTCTGAGGGATGTTATTCTGGATTATCTCAATGAGAATAACTGTTTAACTCCATATCAGCATGGGTTTATGAGAAATCGCTCCTGTCAAACCAATCTAATCAGTTTTTATGAAGAGGTAAGCTATAGGCTGGACCACGGTGAGTCATTGGACGTGGTATATCTCGATTTTTCCAAAGCGTTTGATACCGTGCCGCACAAGAGGTTGGTACACAAAATGAGAATGCTTGGTCTGGGGGAAAATGTGTGTAAATGGGTTAGTAACTGGCTTAGTGATAGAAAGCAGAGGGTGGTTATAAATGGTATAGTCTCTAACTGGGTCGCTGTGACCAGTGGGTACCGCAGGGGTCAGTATTGGGACCTGTTCTCTTCAACATATTCATTAATGATCTGGTAGAAGGTTTACACAGTAAAATATCGATATTTGCAGATGATACAAAACTATGTAAAGCAGTTAATACAAGAGAAGATAGTATTCTGCTACAGATGGATCTGGATAAGTTGGAAACTTGGGCTGAAAGGTGGCAGATGAGGTTTAACAATGATAAATGTAAGGTTATACACATGGGAAGAAGGAATCAATGTCACCATTACACACTGAATGGGAAACCACTGGGTAAATCTGACAGGGAGAAGGACTTGGGGATCCTAGTTAATGATAAACTTACCTGGAGCAGCCAGTGCCAGGCAGCAGCTGCCAAGGCAAACAGGATCATGGGGTGCATTAAAAGAGGTCTGGATACACATGATGAGAGCATTATACTGCCTCTGTACAAATCCCTAGTTAGACCGCACATGGAGTACTGTGTCCAGTTTTGGGCACCGGTGCTCAGGAAGGATATAATGGAACTAGAGAGAGTACAAAGGAGGGCAACAAAATTAATAAAGGGGATGGGAGAACTACAATACCCAGATAGATTAGCGAAATTAGGATTATTTAGTCTAGAAAAAAGACGACTGAGGGGCGATCTAATAACCATGTATAAGTATATAAGGGGACAATACAAATATCTCGCTGAGGATCTGTTTATACCAAGGAAGGTGACGGGCACAAGGGGGCATTCTTTGCGTCTGGAGGAGAGAAGGTTTTTCCACCAACATAGAAGAGGATTCTTTACTGTTAGGGCAGTGAGAATCTGGAATTGCTTGCCTGAGGAGGTGGTGATGGCGAACTCAGTCGAGGGGTTCAAGAGAGGCCTGGATGTCTTCCTGGAGCAGAACAATATTGTATCATACAATTATTAGGTTCTGTAGAAGGACGTAGATCTGGGGATTTATTATGATGGAATATAGGCTGAACTGGATGGACAAATGTCTTTTTTTGGCCTTACTAACTATGTTACTATGTTACCGCCATTTACAATGCCCCGAGGCTCGGATACTTGTGGTACCGCCATTTACAATGCCCCGAGGCTCGGATACTTGTGGTACCGCCATTTACAATGCCCCGTGGCTCGGATACTTGTGGTACCGCCATTTACAATGCCCAGTGGCTCGGATACTTGTGGTACCGCCATTTACAATGCCCCGTGGCTCAGATACTTGTGGTACCGCCATTTACAATGCCCCGTGGCTCAGATACTTGTGGTACCGCCATTTACAATGCCCCGTGGCTCAGATACTTGTGGTACCACCATTTACAATGCCCCGTGGCTCGGATACTTGTGGTACCGCCATTTACAATGCCCCGTGGCTCAGATACTTGTGGTACCGCCATTTACAATGCCCCGTGGCTCAGATACTTGTGGTGCCGCCATTTACAATGCCCCGTGGCTCAGATACTTGTGGTACCACC
Organism: Ranitomeya imitator; assembly: GCF_032444005.1. Lineage (NCBI taxonomy): Eukaryota > Metazoa > Chordata > Amphibia > Anura > Dendrobatidae > Ranitomeya > Ranitomeya imitator. The sequence continues at coordinate 1,218,667,020 of NC_091282.1, read as the reverse complement.
ATTTACAATGCCCCGTGGCTCGGATACTTGTGGTACTGCCATTTACAATGCCCCGTGGCTCAGATACTTGTGGTACCACCATTTACAATGCCCCGTGGCTCGGATACTTGTGGTACCGCCATTTACAATGCCCCGTGGCTCGGATACTTGTGGTACCGCCATTTACAATGCCCCGTGGCTCGGATACTTGTGGTACCGCCATTTACAATGCCCCGTGGCTCGGATACTTGTGGTACCGCCATTTACAATGCCCCGTGGCTCGGATACTTGTGGTACCGCCATTTACAATGCCCCGTGGCTCGGATACTTGTGGTACCGCCATTTACAATGCCCCGTGGCTCAGATACTTGTGGTACCGCCATTTACAATGCCCCGTGGCTCGGATACTTGTGGTACTGCCATTTACAATGCCCCGTGGCTCGGATACTTGTGGTACCGCCATTTACAATGCCCCGTGGCTCGGATACTTGTGGTACCGCCATTTACAATGCCCCGTGGCTCGGATACTTGTGATACGACTTCCTCTGCTGGATTTTCTGACTTTCCCTTCCACTAATGTGCGACAGATGTGAGAATCCTCGGCCACTTCTGGGGTCACACGTGTCTGACATTAACCATTGCACAACGTCCCCCACCGTTGGATGCTCTTTGGAGCGGTGGTCCGGACAGGGAGGATGGGGGGCTGCTGGGATCACACTGAGGCGTCATCGGTGTCTCCTGAAGATTCCGGGGACCCCTGTATGAAGAGATCTACCGTACAGATGAGGGGCCGTCCAGGGGGTCCGCAATCATAACCCCCATCATCTGCCAGGAATGGTGAGATCTAGTAAATGCTGGACGTGAGGAAATCGCTGCGTAGGTAGATGAGAGCGAAGGATCACGGCGGGGTCTGACCGCTGCGATGTCACCAGGAAAACCTCTCCCGTGCTGCCCCTCTCCTCCGGAATGCTCTTCCTCAGGCAGGCGCTTCTTTTGTTCTTGTCCTTTATTTCACCTTTTCACTACACCTTGAAAAAGTCTTCATACCCCGTGAATTTTTTAACATTAGACCCACAAATTTAAATCTATTTTATTTTCTGTGACACCAAATAAGAGATTTAATACAAAAATATAAATCTGAGACCTCTGCTGAGCATTTTGGGGTCTGTCTCTCCTCCTTTCTCTGCAGTCTTTTGGGGTCTGTCTCTCCACCTTTCTCTGCTGAGCATTTTGGGGTCTGTCTCTCCTCCCTTCTCTGCAGTCTTTTGGGGTCTGTCTCTCCTCCTTTCTCTGCAGTCTTTTGGGGTCTGTCTCTCCTCCTTTCTCTGCAGTCTTTTGGGGTCTGTCTCTCCTCCTTTCTCTGCAGTCTTTTGGGGTCTGTCTCTCCTCCTTTCTCTGCAGTCTTTTGGGGTCTGTCTCTCCACCTTTCTCTGCAGTCTTTTGGGGTCTGTCTCTCCTCCTTTCTCTGCAGTCTTTTGGGGTCTGTCTCTCCTCCTTTCTCTGCAGTCTTTTGGGGTCTGTCTCTCCTCCTTTCTCTGCAGTCTTTTGGGGTCTGTCTCTCCTCCTTTCTCTGCAGTCTTTTGGGGTCTGTCTCTCCTCCTTTCTCTGCAGTCTTTTGGGGTCTGTCTCTCCTCCTTTCTCTGCAGTCTTTTGGGGTCTGTCTCTCCACCTTTCTCTGCAGTCTTTTGGGTTCTGTCTCTCCTCCTTTCTCTGTAGTCTTTTGGGGTCTGTCTCTCCACCTTTCTCTGCAGTCTTTTGGGGTCTGTCTCTCCACCTTTCTCTGCAGTCTTTTGGGGTCTGTCTCTGCTCCTTTCTCTGCAGTCTTTTGGGGTCTGTCTCTCCTCCTTTCTCTGCAGTCTTTTGGGGTCTGTCTCTCCACCTTTCTCTGCTGTCTTTTGGGGTCTGTCTCCTCCTTTCTCTGCAGTCTTTTGGGGTCTGTCTCTCCACCTTTCTCTGCAGTCTTTTGGGGTCTGTCTCTCCCACCTTTCTCTGCAGTCTTTTGGGGTCTGTCTCTCCTTTCTCTGCAGTCTTTTGGGGTCTGTCTCTCCTTTCTCTGCAGTCTTTTGGGGTCTGTCTCTCCTCCTTTCTCTGCAGTCTTTTGGGGTCTGTCTCTCCACCTTTCTCTGCAGTCTTTTGGGGTCTGTCTCTCCACCTTTCTCTGCAGTCTTTTGGGGTCTGTCTCTCCACCTTTCTCTGCAGTCTTTTGGGGTCTGTCTCTCCCACCTTTCTCTGCAGTCTTTTGGGGTCTGTCTCTCCTTTCTCTGCAGTCTTTTGGGGTCTGTCTCTCCTTTCTCTGCAGTCTTTTGGGGTCTGTCTCTCCTCCTTTCTCTGCAGTCTTTTGGGGTCTGTCTCTCCTCCTTTCTCTGCTGTCTTTTGGGGTCTGTCTCTCCACCTTTCTCTGCAGTCTTTTGGGGTCTGTCTCTCCTTTCTCTGCAGTCTTTTGGGGTCTGTCTCTCCTTTCTCTGCAGTCTTTTGGGGTCTGTCTCTCCTCCTTTCTCTGCAGTCTTTTGGGGTCTGTCTCTCCACCTTTCTCTGCAGTCTTTTGGGGTCTGTCTCTCCACCTTTCTCTGCAGTCTTTTGGGATCTGTCTCTCCACCTTTCTCTGCAGTCTTTTGGGGTCTGTCTCTCCTCCTTTCTCTGCAGTCTTTTGGGTTCTGTCTCTCCACCTTTCTCTGCAGTCTTTTGGGGTCTGTCTCTCCTCCTTTCTCTGCAGTCTTTTGGGGTCTGTCTCTCCTCCTTTCTCTGCAGTCTTTTGGGGTCTGTCTCTCCACCTTTCTCTGCAGTCTTTTGGGGTCTGTCTCTCCTCCTTTCTCTGCAGTCTTTTGGGTTCTGTCTCTCCACCTTTCTCTGCAGTCTTTTGGGGTCTGTCTCTCCACCTTTCTCTGCAGTCTTTTGGGGTCTGTCTCTCCTCCTTTCTCTGCAGTCTTTTGGGGTCTGTCTCTCCTCCTTTCTCTGCAGTCTTTTGGGGTCTGTCTCTCCCACCTTTCTCTGCAGTCTTTTGGGGTCTGTCTCTCCTCCTTTCTCTGCAGTCTTTTGGGGTCTGTCTCTCCTCCTTTCTCTGCAGTCTTTTGGGGTCTGTCTCCTCCTTTCTCTGCAGTCTTTTGGGGTCTGTCTCTCCACCTTTCTCTGCAGTCTTTTGGGGTCTGTCTCTCCTCCTTTCTCTGCAGTCTTTTGGGGTCTGTCTCTCCATCTTTCTCTGCAGTCTTTTGGGGTCTGTCTCTCCCACCTTTCTCTGCAGTCTTTTGGGGTCTGTCTCCTCCTTTCTCTGCAGTCTTTTGGGGTCTGTCTCTCCTCCTTTCTCTGCAGTCTTTTGGGGTCTGTCTCCTCCTTTCTCTGCAGTCTTTTGGGGTCTGTCTCTCCTCCTTTCTCTGCAGTCTTTTGGGGTCTGTCTCCTCCTTTCTCTGCAGTCTTTTGGGGTCTGTCTCTCCCACCTTTCTCTGCAGTCTTTTGGGGTCTGTCTCTCCTCCTTTCTCTGCAGTCTTTTGGGGTCTGTCTCTCCTCCTTTCTCTGCAGTCTTTTGGGGTCTGTCTCCTCCTTTCTCTGCAGTCTTTTGGGGTCTGTCTCTCCACCTTTCTCTGCAGTCTTTTGGGGTCTTTCCCACATTTCTCTGCAGTCTTTTGGGGTCTGTCTCTCCTCCTTTCTCTGCAGTCTTTTGGGGTTTGTCTCTCCCACTTTCTCTGCAGTCTTTTGGGGTCTGTCTCTCCACCTTTCTCTGCAGTCTTTTGGGGTCTGTCTCTCCTCCTTTCTCTGCAGTCTTTTGGGGTCTGTCTCTCCACCTTTCTCTGCAGTCTTTTGGGGTCTGTCTCTCCTCCTTTCTCTGCAGTCTTTTGGGGTCTGTCTCTCCACCTTTCTCTGCAGTCTTTTGGGGTCTGTCTCTCCACCTTTCTCTGCAGTCTTTTGGGGTCTGTCTCTCCACCTTTCTCTGCAGTCTTTTGGGGTCTGTCTCTCCCCCTTTCTCTGCAGTCTTTTGGGGTCTGTCTCTCCTCCTTTCTCTGCAGTCTTTTGGGGTCTGTCTCTCCTCCTTTCTCTCCAGTCTTTTGGGGTCTGTCTCTCCACCTTTCTCTGCAGTCTTTTGGGGTCTGTCTCTCCACCTTTCTCTGCAGTCTTTTGGCGTCTGTTTCTCCACCTTTCTCTGCAGTCTTTTGGGGTCTGTCTCTCCACCTTTCTCTGCAGTCTTTTGGGGTCTGTCTCTCCTCCTTTCTCTGCAGTCTTTTGGGGTCTGTCTCTCCTCCTTTCTCTGCAGTCTTTTGGGTTCTGTCTCTCCTCCTTTCTCTGCAGTCTTTTGGGTTCTGTCTCTCCACCTTTCTCTGCAGTCTTTTGGGTTCTGTCTCTCCTCCTTTCTCTGCAGTCTTTTGGGGTCTGTCTCTCCTCCTTTCTCTGCAGTCTTTTGGGGTCTGTCTCTCCACCTTTCTCTGCAGTCTTTTGGGGTCTGTCTCTCCACCTTTCTCTGCAGTCTTTTGGGGTCTGTCTCTCCACCTTTCTCTGCATACTTTTGGGGTCTGTCTCTCCACATTTCTCTGCAGTCTTTTGGGGTCTGTCTCTCCACCTTTCTCTGTAGTCTTTTGGGGTCTGTCTCTCCACCTTTCTCTGCAGTCTTTTGGGGTCTGTCTCTCCACCTTTCTCTGCAGTCTTTTGGGGTCTGTCTCTCCACCTTTCTCTGCAGTCTTTTGGGGTCTGTCTCTCCTCCTTTCTCTGCAGTCTTTTGGGGTCTGTCTCTCCTCCTTTCTCTGTAGTCTTTTGGGGTCTGTCTCTCCCACCTTTCTCTGCAGTCTTTTGGGGTCTGTCTCTCCTCCTTTCTCTGCAGTCTTTTGGGGTCTGTCTCTCCCACCTTTCTCTGCAGTCTTTTGGGGTCTGTCTCTCCTCCTTTCTCTGCAGTCTTTTGGGGTCTGTCTCTCCCACCTTTCTCTGCAGTCTTTTGGGGTCTGTCTCTCCTCCTTTCTCTGCAGTCTTTTGGGGTCTGTCTCTCCACCTTTCTCTGCATACTTTTGGGGTCTGTCTCTCCACATTTCTCTGCAGTCTTTTGGGGTCTGTCTCTCCACCTTTCTCTGCAGTCTTTTGGGGTCTGTCTCTCCACCTTTCTCTGCAGACTTTTGGGGTCTGTCTCTCCACCTTTCTCTGCAGTCTTTTGGGGTCTGTCTCTCCAGCTTTCTCTGCAGTCTTTTGGGGTCTGTCTCTCCACCTTTCTCTGCAGTCTTTTGGGATCTGTCTCTCCTCCTTTCTCTGCAGTTTTTTGGGGTCTGTCTCTCCCACCTTTCTCTGCAGTCTTTTGGGGTCTGTCTCTCCCACCTTTCTCTGCAGTCTTTTGGGGTCTGTCTCTTGCTGCGCCGCTCACACACAGGAATATGCTGTGCTCTAACCCTCCATTGTGGCTCTGGCAGGATGTTGAGGGTCGTTGTCTTGCTGGAAGGTGAACCGGCGCCCCAGTCTCAGGTCTTCTGCAGCCTCTAACAGGATTGTCCTGTATTTAGCTCCGTCCATCTTCCCATCACCTCCCAGCTTCCCTGCCTCTGCTGAAGAAAAGCCTTCCCACAGCATCATTCTACCACCACCATATCTGACGGTGGGGATGGTGTTTTCAGGGTGATGTGCAGTGTTCGTTTTCTACCACACACAGTTTTCTTTTAGATCAAAAAGTTCTCCTTTGGTCCCATCTGAGCAGAGCCCCTTCCTCCATATGCTCGCTGTGTCCCCTACAAGGGACTTCTTATGGCTTTCAACAATGGTTGCTTCTTCCCAACACAAAGGTCAGGAGTGTATATCACTACGGCCGGGGTCACATTAAACATATGGAAAATCGGTCCGGGTCTCCCTGCCAAGAGTCACGGGACTGTTCTCCGTATGGTCATCAGTGTGTAATGCGTTTGCAATGCGTTGATGTGATTTTCTCGCACCTATGTGTCCGTATGACATGTGTATGGCTTTACATTTCTCACTGCTTTTCCCCATTGAATTTAATGGCTCCATGGGCTGAAATGAGGAAAATGTGTGCGTATTTCTCGCAAGTCACACGGATGGTCTGTGTGGTGTCCGATTTTTTTTCTCGCACCCATAAGCTTGCATTGGCGAGTCTCGGATGATATACGTGTACACTCACAGCGTGCTGCCATTTTACACGCACTTTGAATATGCCTGAGAAAACACACGGTGATATGAGCTGCCCCATAGATTAACACTGGGCCGAGTGCTATACGATGTTTTCTCACATGGCACTCGTCCGTATTTTATGGTATTGTGACTCTGGCCTAATAGTTGTTCCGTGGACAGATTCTTCCCTTACCTTGTGGATCCTCCAGTGACCATGGGCCTCTCGGCTGCTTCTCTCATTAGTGCTCTCCTTGCTGGGGATGTCAGGTTCGGTGGATGGCCATGTCCTGGGAGGTTTGCAGTTGGGCCATAATCCTTACATGTTTGGATGATGGACTGATGCTCCATGAGATGTTCAGAGCTTGGGCTATTTTCTATAACCTAACCCTGCTTTCCTCTCCTCCACTTTATCCCTGACCTGTCTGGTGAGCTCCTTGGTTTTCTTGATGCTGTTTGATCCTGAATGTTCTCACACAAATCTGAGGCCTTCACAGAACAGCTGTCGTAATACTGAGAAGAAATCACACCGGGGGGCACAATGTACTGATTATGTGACTTCTCGGGGCGATTGGCCACTCAGGATGTTATTTAGCAGCATCAAGCTACAGGGGGCTGAATACTAATGCACAGAACAAATTTTAGATTTAGAATTGTAAAATAATTAGAAAACCTTGTATCTTTTTTTTTTTCTTTTCTTTTACACTTTACAAATACTTTGTGGAGACACAGCTTTGTATCTCAATTAACCAGATGACTACTTTTAGCAAACCAAGAATAATAGACTGTTATCTGTATATTGGCTTTTGAATTTATGTCTGGGTCAAGAAAGCATACTTTTGCTTGTGTAAGCCTGTAATATTGGCATTTCATATAACATATTGTGCTCTTACTCTTGATGACTAGTGATTAGTGATGAGCGAGTGTACTCATTGCTCGGGTGTCCTCCGAGTATTTAGTTTTTATCCCGGCAGCTGAATGATTTACAGCTAGTAGCCAACCTGAGTACATGTGGGGGTTGCCTGGTTGCTAAGGTATCCCCACATGTAATCAAGCTGGCTAGTAGCTGTAAATCATTCAGCTGCCAGGATGAAAACTAAATCTCCGAGCAGTCATAAATACTCGGAGGTCACCCGAGCGTGCTCGGGAAAACCTGAGCAACGAGTACACTCGCTCATCACTACTAGTGATGTTTACTGAGATGCTAATTATGCAAGATAGTTTGGTGGCTAGATAGTTTGGTGGCTTCAAGAACAGAGGAGGAAAAACTATGCAAATAGATTAAATAATCAAGTAATGCTTCTTGATCTCATATCCATGCTTCCCCTTTATGTCAATACTGAATGAGGGACACTTGTTAAGTTTAAAAAAAGGTTACATGCCTCTATAGAGAGAGAGACAGCCAGAGATTCTGCCAGGACTGCTGCAAATACATCATGGTTCCATCACGAGGGACACGGATCTATCATTCTACAAACAACCTAGGGGACCTCAGGGCAGGGTGAAATAATAGAGATCTGCTCCATTGATCCATTTAGAGAAAGCCAGGATTGGGATCCACCGGTCACCTGACTCCATGGAGATGTTTGTACCTGAGTGGACTGTCATTTTACTATGCTTGTCTTGCCTCTTATCTGTGTGTGCCACAGGTGCGGTAGTCGGCCATGGAAGCTCTGAACTCGACACTGTTGACCACCCTCCCCTACTCTCTAGGGTCCAGTCACTAGGCATTAAGGACACTGCTCTCTCCTGGTTCTCCTCCTATCTTTCTGACCGCTCCTTCAATGTTCTGTTCTCTGGCTCCACTTCATCTCCTCTTCCTCTCACTGTCGGGGTACCTCAGGGCTCAGTTCTTGGCCCCCTTCTCTTCTCTCTCTACCCGGTCCCAATTGGACAGACCATCAGCGGATTTGGCTTTCAGTACCATCTTTATGCCGATGACACACAACTATACACATCCTCCCCTGACCTTACTCCCGCTGTACTACAGAACGCCACTGACTGTCTGTCTGCAGTCTCCAACATCATGTCCGCTCTCTATCTGAAACTCAACCTCTCCAAAACTGAACTTCTTCTGCTCCCACCATCTACCAACCTCCCTACCAACCTGACGTTTCCCTCTCCGTGGGTGGCACCATAATAACACCCCGGCAGCAGGCGCGCTGTCTGGGTGTTATGTTTGACTCCGATCTCTCCTTCACCTCCCATATGCAATCTCTTGCCCGCTCGTGCCGCTTACACCTAAAGAACATCTCTAGAATCCGCCCTTTTCTCACCATGGAGACAGCTAAAACCCTCATTGTCGCCCTGATCTACTCCCGCCTGGACTACTGCAACGCTCTACTAATTGGTCTCCCCCTCACTCGACTTTCCCCTCTCCAGTCTATCCTTAATGCAGCAGCCAGTGTCGTCCATCTGGCTAATCGTTACTCGGACGCGTCCGCTCTTCGCCAGTCGTTACACTGGCTGCCGATTAATTACAGGATACAATTCATAGTACTTGTTCTCACCCACAAAGCTCTCCACAGTGCGGCACCCCCTTACATCTCCTCCCTCATTTCTGTCTATCGGCCTAACAGACCACTGCGCTCTGCAAATGACTTTCGACTAACCTCTGCACTAATCCGTACCTCCCACTCCCGACTCCAAGACTTCTCCCGCGCTGCGCCAATCCTCTGGAATGCTCTACCCCAAGATATTAGGCCCATCCACAATTTGCATAGTTTTAGGCGCTCGCTCAAAACACATTTGTTCAGAGCGGCCTATCACGTTCACTAATCAAAGTTATGTTATGTTTGTGTGTGTGTAGCCCATTCACTATCCCCATCTATCCCCCACCCCCTGAAGATGGCCGGACCCTCATTGTAAATACATCATTGTAAATACAAACCTGTGCTTTGTATCTCCCCCTCCTCATTGTAGATTGTAAGCTCTCACCAGCAGGGGCGGCTTATTGTGCTTTAATTATTGTATTGTTAACGTTGTTACTTATGACTTTTGTGTTTGAAACTGTTAAACTGTAAAGCGCTGCGGAATATGTTGGCGCTATATAAAGATTATTATTATTATTATTAACTCACAGTAGCTCTTATCCCAGCGAGTCGGGGGAAGGGTGAGAGTCTGTAATTTGCACCATCTTGGGGTATTTGCTGGGACGGTTCTGTTGGCTATTGTGTGTTGTGGTTCTTTATTGCTCCACTGTTTTACCCTCACCCTGTGTTGTCGGAGTGCTGTTCTGCCCCCGGGGAGAGCGCGGGTGTTCAGTGGTTCGAGCCCTGGTCCTGCAGTCTTTCTGGGGGCAGCCGGCGCATCGGACGAGACCACCCACTGACCCCGTGTCTCCACATACTTGTGTATAAAGTATATTTACATTTGTGAGTGTAACATGAGAAAAAATGTGGAAATGTTCGCCGGGTATGAAAACTTATTCAAGGCTCTGTATCTGCTTTATGTATTGCCCCCCTTATATTAGAATTAGGCCAGACCGGGGCGGCTGTTGACACACGAGTGAGAACCTTCAGGGGTGAAACGTGAAGGTCCAAAGCCCCCGGGAGAGATCTGCCAGGGCTAGTCTGTTATACGGGGGGATATCGGACCTGGGTGAGACCCCCACGCTCTCTGCTGCCCCTGCTGGTGACTATTGCTGGACGCCGCTGCTTGTGATGACTCCTCACATCGGGGGAGAAGATTGGAAGAAGATGTTGGCAGAGATGGAAGCGCCTCGTACCACGACTGTGCGAACCTCTAATGCTGGGAACCAATCCACTGCTCCCCTAACAGAAACAAATCCTAAATAGTTTTTGTTCTTTAGGCACCGATCGCCTCACACGGATGTGGAAATGTATTTTTAGTTCCTGGAACTTTCCCGTTTAGGACGGATGCAGGACGAGGAAGTGAGAAGAAGCTGATTTAGCAATGGAGAATCAGAAAAGAGGAAGACGCAGCCCCAAGATCCTGCTGGACCGTGACTCCGACCGGGCAATGGAGGCAGATGATGGATCCAAGAACGCAGGTCACCGAGAACATCAGGCCAAGTCATGTGCAGACACTGAACAAGCAGAGGATGCTGGGAGATCTCACCTCTGAAGCCTGCAGAATAGGAAGTGCAGCTCTGGAGAATAATACAGGATGTGACTCAGGCCATGAGGGACAGTCAGATCTGTAGGGTAGCTCATCTTATAGCTCTCGCTGTAGAGCTATAGATCTCACTTTGCAGGTATAGATCCCATTGTACAGTTAGATCTCTCTGAAGAGCTATAGATCCCATTGTACAGTTATAGATCTCTGTGTAGAGCTATGGATTCTATTGCACAGTTATAGATCTCCGTAGAGCTGAAGATCCCACTGTACAGTTAAATCTCTGTGTAGAGCTATAGATCCCATTGTAAAGTTATAGATCTCTGTGCAGAGCTATAGATCCCATGTGCGGTTATAGAACTCTGTAGCGCTTTAGATCCCATTGTACAGTTATAGATCTCTGTAGATCCCATTGTACAATTCACATGCCCCATCCACATCAGTCCCCCTATCCTCCCCCATGTACAGCTAACATGCTCCATCCACATCAGTCCCTCTCTTCTCCCCTCATATACAGCTCACATGCTCCATCCACATCAGTACAACTTTTCTCTCTTTCCACATGTACAGCTCACATGACCCATTTACATCAGTCCCCCTCCTCTCCTACCCCATGTACAGCTCACATGCTTCATCAACATCAGTCCCCTCTCATCTCCCCATGTACAGCTCACATGCCCCATCCACATCAGTCCCTCTCTCCTCCCCTACCCCCAGTACAGCTGACATGCCCCATCCACATCAGTCCCTCTCCTCCCCATGTACAGCTGACATGCCCCATTCACACCAGTCCCCCTATCCTCTCCCATTTACAGCTCACATGCTCCATCCACAACAGTCCCTCTCCTCCCCATGTACAAGTTACTTGCTACATCCACATCAGTCCCACTATCCTCCCCTCCCCCAGTACAGCTGACATGCTCCATCCACAAGTCTACCTATCCTCTCCCATGTACAGCTCACATGCTCCATCCACATCAGTTCCCCTCTCCTCCCCATGTACAGCTCACATGCTCCATACACATCAGTCCCTCTCCTCCCCATGTACAGCTCACATGCTCCATACACATCAGTCCCTCTCCTCCCCATGTACAGCTCACATGCTCCATCCACATCAGTTCCCCTCTCCTCCCCATGTACAGCTCACATGCTCCATACACATCAGTCCCTCTCCTCCCCATGTACAGCTCACATGCTCCATACACATCAGTCCCTCTCCTCCCCATGTACAGCTCACATGCTCCATTCACATCAGTCCCTCTCTTCTATCCCATGTACAGGTCACATGCTCCATCCACATCGGTCTCCCTCTCCTCCTCATGTACAGTTCACATGCTCCATACACATCAGTCCCTCTCCTCTCCACCCCCATGTGCAGCTCACATGCTCCATCCACATCAGTCCCTCTCTCCTCTCCCATATGCAGCTCACATGCTCCATCCACATCAGTACCCCTCTCCTCCCCATATACAGCTCACATGCTCCATCCACATCAGTCCCTCTCTCCTCTCCCATATACAGTTCACATGCTCCATCCACATCAGTACCCCTCTCCTCCCCATATACAGCTCACATGCTCCATCCACATCAGTCCCTCTCTCCTCTCCCATATACAGCTCACAGGCTCCATCCACATCAGTCCCTCTCTCCTCTCCCATATACAGCTCACATGCTCCATCCACATCAGTCCCTCTCTCCTCTCCCATATACAGCTCACATGCTCCATCCACATCAGTCCCCCTCTCTTCTCCCCCATGTACAGCTCACATGCTCCATCCACATCAGTCCCTCTCTCCTCTCCCATATACAGCTCACATGCTCCATCCACATCAGTCCCTCTCTCCTCTCCCATATACAGCTCACATGCTCCATCCACATCAGTCCCCCTCTCTTCTCCCCCATGTACAGCTCACATGCTCCATCCACATCAGTCCCTCTCTCCTCTCCCATATACAGCTCACATGCTCCATCCACATCAGTCCCTCTCTCCTCTCCCATATACAGCTCACATGCTCCATCCACATCAGTCCCCCTCTCTTCTCCCCCATGTACAGCTCACATGCCCCACATGATGATCCGCTCTCCCCATCGGCCACTCTTCTTCTTTCTTTAACTTTCTCCTTCGTCCTTTCCCAGTTACTAACTCTCCTACATGTGGATGGGAATACTCTGGACCTGGTCTTCTCCTGACTCTGCTTAGTGCATAACTTTTAGTAACTCCCCTGCTCCGCTCTTTGGCCACAACATTCTTTCCTTCTCCGTAACTGTCACCCCACTCAGGACATCCCTACTTACAGGAATCTACATGCCATTGATACCCAGCAGCTTAGGAAGAATTTGCAGATATTGTTGGCCTCAATCTCCTCCCTCTCATGTCCAGACTGAGCTTTAATACATTACAATAAGACATCAGAACGTGCCCTGGATGAAGCTGCACCCAGAACACTGCGGCACAGAGGACAGCAACCCCGGCATGTGCTGCCGCCACGGTTTTTCCGGAGGTGCTCCACGTGCCGAGTGTTGTTGGAGAAAATCACATTCAGCAGAAGACTTCATCCACTATAAGTCTATAACTCTGCCCTTCACCTCCAGCAAGCCTAAACCACTTTGACTCTTTTCACTTCCCCCTAAGTCCTAAAGTGTCGGCCGCGATCACTAACCCCAGAGCTGACTATCTGGCCAATTATTTGTACATTAAAAAAAAAGAAGATTCACCACATCTGACAATCATTTCCCCATCCCGTAATATCATGGCTCAACTTTCATCTTGCACTTCAAGTTTACTTTTAATATATCTTTGAAGCCATTGCAGAAAACGAAGTTACCAGGCTCCGCGCTTCTTCTCGTCCTACTACCTGTAACAGTGACCCTGTTCCCTCACATCTCCTGTAGTCTCTTTCCCCAGCTGTCACAATCTTCTAAGTAAAATATTTAACATCTTTTTTTTCGGTATCTTTCCTCATTCAAACACTGTCATTTCCCGATTACTAAAAAAAAAAAAAAAACATATGTAGACCAGAACTGCGCTGCCAACTACAAACTGGTCTCTAGCATGCCCTTTATCTCTAAACTTCTGGCAATCCGCCATCTCGCAGATAACGTTATTCTTGATCCTTTACCATCTGGTTTCTGCTCTTTACACTCTACAGAAACTGCTCTCACGAAATCCTCTAATGATCTACTAACCACTAAATCTCGCCTACTGGACAAACTATCAGTAGATTTGCTTTCCAGTCCCATCTCTATGGTGATGATGACACCAATTATACGTCTCCTGACACCACCCGCCATTATTACAGATACCAGTGATTGTCTATCCGCTGTCTCTATCACCATGTCCTCCCGCTATCTGAAGCTGAGTCCATTGAGCTTTTATCCTAATTCATATTGCAAGACTCCTTAAAGGGTCCACAGCGACCTGTAGGATCGCTGCTTACCACAGGGGGCGCTCTACAGTTTAAGTCCTCTTCTTCTCTGAAGAGGCAATTTGCATCCTGAATCTGTCAGAAGCTGAACTCCTCAGCGGCATTCCCGCTGTCCCGGGGTTATGATTGACTCAACTCTTTCCTTCACTCCCCAGATCCAATCCCTCACTCGCTCGTGTCACCTCAAAAACATCTCCAGAGTATGATTTAAAAAAAAATTGATTCTGAGAAATCTTACTGCCGTTCTTATTCCTTTTTGTCTGTTCTATTGCAAATCTGTACTAATCAGTCTCCCTCTTACTAAACTCTCCTCTCTCCAATTTATCCAGAATCCAGGGTCATATTTCTGTGCAACTGCTACACTGATGCCTCTACCCTGTGCCAGTCATTGCACTGGTTGTCAAACAGCTACAGGGTCCAATATACACTTATCACCCTCACCCACAATTCTGTATTCTGAGAGAGAGAGAGCCCTACATGTCTTATTCATCTATCATCCTACCCGTCCTATTTGCAGTGCTACATGGCCTCATCTATGTCACTCTACCTGTCCTCTCCACAGTGCTGCACCGCCCTACATTCCCATCTGTATCTACCACCTATCCATCCTCTCCACAGTGCTGCACTGCCCTACATCTCCTCAACTGTCTACCACCTACCTGTCCTCTCCACAGTGCTGCACCATCCTACATCTCCTCAACTGTCTACCACCTACCTGTCCTCTCCACAGTGCTGCACCATCCTACATCTCCTCAACTGTCTACCACCTACCTGTCCTCTCCACAGTGCTGCACCGCCCTACATTCCCATCTGTATCTACCACCTATCCATCCTCTCCACAGTGCTGCACTGCCCTCCATCTCCTCAACTGTCTACCACCTACCTGTCCTCTCCACAGTGCTGCACCATCCTACATCTCCTCAACTGTCTACCACCTACCTGTCCTCTCCACAGTGCTGCACTGCCCTACATTCCCATCTGTTTCTACCACCTATCCATCCTCACCATAGTGCTGCACTGCCCTCCATCTCCTCAACTGTCTACCACCTACCTGTCCTCTCCACAGTGCTGCACCGCCCTACATTCCCATCTGTATCTACCACCTATCCATCCTCACCATAGTGCTGCACTGCCCTCCATCTCCTCAACTGTCTACCACCTACCCGTCCTCTCCACAGTGCTGCACCGCCGTACATTCCCATCTGTATCTACCACCTATCCATCCTCTCACAGTGCTGCACTGCCCTCCATCTCCTCAACTGTCTACCACCTACCTGTCCTCTCCACAGTGCTGCACCATCCTACATCTCCTCAACTGTCTACCACCTACCTGTCCTCTCCACAGTGCTGCACTGCCCTACATTCCCATCTGTATCTACCACCTATCCATCCTCACCATAGTGCTGCACTGCCCTCCATCTCCTCAACTGTCTACCACCTACCTGTCCTCTCCACAGTGCTGCACCGCCCTACATTCCCATCTGTATCTACCACCTATCCATCCTCTCCACAGTGCTGCACCATTCTACATCTCCTCATCTGTCTACATCCATTCTACATCTCCTCACAGTGGACCATTCCCTGCTGCTGCAGACCCTCTCATCCCTTGGAATCACAGAATTGGCCCTATCCTGGATCTCATCATACCTAACTGACCGTACATTCAGCGTCTCCCACTCACACACCACCTCCTCACCTCGCCCTCTATCTGTCGGAGTCCCACAAGGTTCAGTTCTAGGGCTCCTGCTCTTCTCCATTTATACCTTTGGCCTGGGACAGCTCATAGAATCTCACGGTTTTCAGTATCACCTCTATGCTGACGACACGCAGATCTACATCTCTGGACCAGATATCACCTCCCTCCTAACCAGAATCCCTCAATGTCGGTCCGCTATTTCATCCTTCTTCTCCACTAGATTTCTAAAACTTAACATGGACAAAACAGAATTCATCATCTTTCCCCCATCTCACACGACCCCCCCCCAACGAGCCTATCCATTACAGTAAACGGCTGCCCACTCTCCCCAGTCCCCCAAGCTCGCTGCCTCGGGGTAATCCTTGACGCTGATCTCTCCTTCAAACCACATATCCAAGCCCTTTCCACTTCCTGCCGACTTCAACTCAAAAATATTTCACAGATCCGTACATTCCTCGACCAAGAATCTGCAAAAACCCTAGTCCATGCCCTCATCATCTCCCGCCTCGACTACTGCAACCTCCTGCTCTGTGGCCTCCCCTCTAACACTCTCGCACCCCTCCAATCTATTCTAAACTCTGCTGCCCGACTAATCCACCTGTCCCCCTGCTATTCCCCGGCCTCTCCCCTCTGTCAATCCCTTCACTGGCTCCCCATTACCCAGAGACTCCATCACAAAACCCTAACCATGACGTACAAAGCCATCCACAACCTGTCTCCTCCATACATCTGTGACCTCGTCTCCTGGTACTTACCTACACGCAATCTCCGATCCTCACAAGATCTCCTTCTCTACTCCCCTCTTATCTCCTCTTCCCACAATCATATACAAGATTTCTCTCGCCCATCACCCCTACTCTGGAACCCTCTACCACAACACATCAGACTCTCGCCTACCATCAAAACCTTCAAAAAGAACCTGAAGACCCACCTCTTCCGACAAGCCTACAGCCTGCAGTAACCACCGATCGACCAAACCGCTGCATGACCAGCTCTACCCTCACCTACTGTATCCTCACCCATCCCTTGTAGATTGTGAGCCCTCGTGGGCAGGGTCCTCTCTCCTCCTGTATCCTCACCCATCCCTTGTAGATTGTGAGCCCTCGCGGGCAGGGTCCTCTCTTCTCCTGTATCCTCACCCATCCCTTGTAGATTGTGAGCCCTCGCGGGCAGGGTCCTCTCTCCTCCTGTATCCTCACCCATCCCTTGTAGATTGTGAGCCCTCGCGGGCAGGGTCCTCTCTCCTCCTGTATCCTCACCCATCCCTTGTAGATTGTGAGCCCTCGCGGGCAGGGTCCTCTCTCCTCCTGTATCCTCACCCATCCCTTGTAGATTGTGAGCCCTCGCGGGCAGGGTCCTCTCTCCTCCTGTATCCTCACCCATCCCTTGTAGATTGTGAGCCCTCGCGGGCAGGGTCCTCATTCCTCCTGTACCAGTTATGACTTGTATTGTTTAAGATTATTGTACCTGTTTTTATTATGTATACCCCTCCTCACATGTAAAGCGCCATGGAATAAATGGCGCTATAATAATAATAATAATAATAATCTGTCTACCACATACCCACCCACTCCACAGTGCAAGAGTGCTGCATGGTTCTATATCTCCTCCTCATCTCTGTCTACCACCTATCTGTCCTCTCCACAGTGCTGCACCACCCTACATCTCATCTGTCTACACCTACCTATCCTCTCCACAGTGCTGCACGACCCTACATCTCCTCATCGCTGACTACACCTACCTGTCCTCTCCACAGTGCTGCACCCCCCACATCTCATCTGTCTACACCTACCTATCCTCTCCACAGTGCTGCACCACCCTACATCTCCTCACCTGTCTTACCACCTACCCATCCTCTCCACAGTGCTGCACCATCCTACTACATCTCATCTCTGTCTACCACCTACCCATCCTCTCCACATCGTTGCACAGTTCTATATCTCGTACTCATCTCTGTTTACCACCTACCCTTCCTCTCCACAGTGCTGCACTGCCCGGCCCCTACATCTCCTTCTCATCGATCTACCACTTACCCGTCCTTTCCTGGACTGCCCTACATCTCCTCATCTTATCTATCACCCTTGTCCTTTCTACAATGTTGCAGAAACCTACACCTCCTCATCACAGCCTACCACCCTTGGGTCTGAGTGTTTCACATGGCACATCTGGAATTGATGATTTTTGATGGCTCCTCCTTACAGCAGCTCCACATCTGTCAGATTGCAGGGGCATCTCCACTGTACAGCGCCCTCCTCAGGTCACCACAGATTGACCCATGGGTTCAGGTCTGGGCTCAGGCTGGACCATTCTAGGATCCATCTTCTTCTGGTGAATCCATTATTATGACAATTGGGAGGTTGCTTAGGGTCGTTGTCGGCTGAAAGTTGAAATTTCTCTTCATCTTCAGCAATAACCGGAAGTTTTTGTTACAAAATAGCCTCACATTCTGGTCATAATTCCTTCCGCCTTGACTAAAGTCCCAGTTCTAGCTGCCAACAAACAGTCGCAAAGCACAATGCTGCCCCCACTGTGCCTTACTGTGGGGATGGTGATCTTCTAGTAATGCACAGTGCTAGCTTTACACCTTTTTCTAATTATGGCTACAAAGTTCCACCGTGGTCTCCTCAGACAGAACACGTTCACCGCTTGCTTCTGGCTGACGTGATGAAGGTTTTTGTAAGGCATATCTGAATGTTTTGTAAGAAAAGGTTTGTGTCTTGCTCCCACAGGCCGGACATATGAAAGATACTGAAGACGGTTGTCACATTCAGGACACAACCAAAACTTTACAGAAATTCCTGTAGCTCCGTTAACATTGCAGTCAGCCTCCTAGCAGCCTCCGGGACCAATTTTCTTATTTCTTAAAGACATCCAGTTCTAGGTACTGTCATGGTCTTAGCCACTTCTTGATGACGTCTTCACAGTATCCATGGTGGATCTGAGACCTGGGAAATATTTTTGGCCCTTCTCCTGACATAACTTTACACACTGAAATCCTTTGCTGTGTTGTCAGCTGTTTACAGCCAGAAAATGTCAGGAAAATCCTCCTAGTGCAGCAACACTTTCTCTGGGGTTAATCAGAGTCACTGAACCTGACGGCGGCCGAGCGATGACTATTATGTAACATGGGGAAATGTGATAGGCTGACTCTGGGCACAGTCACATCCCCCTCAAACTGATTCCAGTTTGATTCTCAAAAGATTTCTACAGATTATAAGCGACATTAAAGTAGGAAAGTTCTGAAATGATTCCTCTTGGTAAGATTTCTTTATATCACAATAACATGGCTTTTTAACAGGGACGTGTAGACTTCTGATATTCACCATCCATTCAGCACTCTGTACTACCCCCCACCTATATACATACAGCTCTGGTATATACACTATACTACCCCCCACCTATATACATACAGCTCTGGTATATACACTATACTACCCCCACCTATATACATACAGCTCTGGTATATACACTATACTACCCCCACCTATATACATACAGCGCTGGTATATACACTATACTACCCCCACCTATATACATACAGCTCTGGTATATACACTATACTACCCCCACCTATATACATACAGTGCTGGTATATACACTATACTACCCCCACCTATATACATACAGCGCTGGTATATACACTATACTACCCTCACCTATATACATACAGCGCTGGTATATACACTATACTACCCCCACCTATATACATACAGCTCTGGTATATACACTATACTACCCCCACCTATATACATACAGCTCTGGTATATACACTATACTACCCCCACCTATATACATACAGTGCTGGTATATACACTATACTACCCCCACCTATATACATACAGCGCTGGTATATACACTATACTACCCTCACCTATATACATACAGCGCTGGTATATACACTATACTACCCCCACCTATATACATACAGCTCTGGTATATACACTATACTACCCCCACCTATATACATACAGCTCTGGTATATACACTATACTACCCCCACCTATATACATACAGCTCTGGTATATACACTATACTACCCCCACCTATATACATACAGCGCTGGTATATACACTATACTACCCTCACCTATATACATACAGCGCTGGTATATACACTATACTACCCCCCACCTATATACATACAGCGCTGGTATATACACTATACTACCCCCACCTATATACATACAGCTCTGGTATATACACTATACTACCCCCACCTATATACATACAGCTCTGGTATATACACTATACTACCCCCACCTATATACATACAGCGCTGGTATATACACTATACTACCCTCACCTATATACATACAGCGCTGGTATATACACTATACTACCCCCCACCTATATACATACAGCGCTGGTATATACACTATACTACCCCCCACCTATATACATACAGCTCTGGTATATACACTATACTACCCCCACCTATATACATACAGCTCTGGTATATACACTATACTACCCCCACCTATATACATACAGCTCTGGTATATACACTATACTACCCCCACCTATATACATACAGCGCTGGTATATACACTATACTACCCCCCACCTATATACATACAGCGCTGGTATATACACTATACTACCCCCACCTATATACATACAGCGCTGGTATATACACTATACTACCCTCACCTATATACATACAGCGCTGGTATATACACTATACTACCCCCCACCTATATACATACAGCGCTGGTATATACACTATACTACCCTCACCTATATACATACAGCGCTGGTATATACACTATACTACCCCCACCTATATACATACAGCTCTGGTATATACACTATACTACCCCCCACCTACATACAGTGCTGGTATATACACTATACTACCCCCACCTATATACATACAGTGCTGGTATATACACTATACTACCCCCACCTATATACATACAGCGCTGGTATATACACTATACTACCCCCACCTATATACATACAGCGCTGGTATATACACTATACTACCCCCACCTATATACATACAGCGCTGGTATATACACTATACTACCCCCCACCTATATACATACAGCGCTGGTATATACACTATACTACCCCCCACCTATATACATACAGCGCTGGTATATGCACTATACTACCCCCACCTATATACATACAGCGCTGGTATATGCACTATACTACCCCCACCTATATACATACAGCGCTGGTATATACACTATACTACCCCCCACCTATATACATACAGCGCTGGTATATACACTATACTACCCCCCACCTATATACATACAGCGCTGGTATATACACTATACTACCCCCACCTATATACATACAGCGCTGGTATATACACTATACTACCCCCCACCTATATACATACAGCGCTGGTATATACACTATACTACCCCGCACCTATACACATACAGCGCTGGTATATACACTATACTACCCCGCACCTATATACATACAGCGCTGGTATATACACTATACTACCCCCCACCTATATACATACAGCGCTGGTATATACACTATACTACCCCCCACCTATATACATACAGTGCTGGTATATACACTATACTACCCCCACCTATATACATACAGCGCTGGTATATACACTATACTACCCCCCACCTATATACATACAGCGCTGGTATATACACTATAAACCCCCCACCTATATACATACAGCGCTGGTATATACACTATAAACCCCCCACCTATATACATACAGCGCTGGTATATACACTATACTACCCCGCACCTATACACATACAGCGCTGGTATATACACTATACTACCCCCCACCTATATACATACAGTGCTGGTATATACACTATACTACCCCCCACCTATATACATACAGCGCTGGTATATACACTATACTACCCCCCACCTATATACATACAGCGCTGGTATATACACTATACTACCCCCCACCTATACACATACAGCGCTGGTATATACACTATACTACCCCCCACCTATACACATACAGCGCTGGTATATACACTATACTACCCCCACCTATATACATACAGCGCTGGTATATACACTATACTACCCCCCACCTATATACATACAGCGCTGGTATATACACTATAAACCCCCCACCTATATACATACAGCGCTGGTATATACACTATACTACCCCGCACCTATACACATACAGCACTGGTATATACACTATACTACCCCCCACCTATACACATACAGCGCTGGTATATACACTATACTACCCCCCACCTATATACATACAGCGCTGGTATATACACTATACTACCCCCACCTATATACATACAGCGCTGGTATATACACTATACTACCCCCACCTATATACATACAGCGCTGGTATATACACTATACTACCCCCCACCTATATACATACAGCGCTGGTATATACACTATACTACCCCCCACCTATATACATACAGCGCTGGTATATACACTATGGTACCCCCCCACCTATATACATACAGCGCTGGTATATACACTATGGTACCCCCACCTATATACACACAGCACTGCTATATACACTATACTACCCCGCACCTATATACATTCAGCGCTTGAATATACTCTATATACATATTGCCCCCTGTCTTTCCAGCGTCTGCATTTTCTGTTACCAGCGCCTGAACTTCTGTGCAGGAAATGAGGGACAGTAATGGGGGTGGCATCCTACCCCTGAGCTGTGTAATCTACTCATCACTTAACCCCTGCGGTGCTGGGCGGCTCCACAGCTGGAATCCTGCACAGCTGCCGGCTGCTGAGGAGGGGCCGGTCACAGAATGGGGCTGGATGTGATTAGCAAAGGGGCCGGCGGACGAGGGGAGGAGAGCACAGAAATATATATATATATATACACAGGGGCTACGGAGCCGAGCTGGAAGATGAGGGAGAGAGTCACAGATCTGATATGAGAACACGCTGGGGGAGTAGTCCGCAAACGGCAGGTCTATGGCCTGGGATATGGATTGTCTACATCTGTCTTCTTCTGTCCCCTTTAACCTCCCCAGAAAAGACTCTTGGTGAGTAACCCCGACTTCTGCACTGTCCTCTTGTCTTCTGAGCAGGGGGAGGGGGCAGAAAAAGTCTTCATCCCCTGAACTGTCTCCGATACAGAGAAGGGCGGAAAGTAATAACGGTCACCGAACTGACACATCGTAACATCGCCAATACCAACACATCGTAACGTCACCAATACCGACACATCGTAACATCGCCAATACGACACATCGTAACATCGCCAATACCGACACGTCGTAACGTCGCCAATACCGACACATCGTAACATCACCAATTCCGACCCATCATAACGTCGCCAATACCGACACATCGTAACATCGCCAATACCGACACATCGTAACATCGCCAATACGACACGTCGTAACGTTGCCAATACCGACACGTCGTACCGTCGCCAATACCGACACATCGTACCATCGCCAATACCGACACATTGTAACGTCACTAAAAATGTCTTTCTTCCATAACGTTCAGATTTGTGGAGTTTGTGACTGAGGTTTTGCTCACATTAGTGTATAATATTTGGTTCTCTGCTCATTCAGGAGAGTAGGACTGTTTTTTTCTCACTTGCCATCCCTGTCTCTGTCCCGTCCCTGTCTTGTCCCGTCCCTGTCTCATCCCTGTCCCATCCCTGTCTCTGTTCCGTCCCTGTCTCATCCCTGTCCCATCCCTGTCTCTGTTCCGTCCCTGTCTCATCCCGTCGCTGTCTCATCCCTGTCCCATCCCTGTCCTGTCCCGTCCCTGTCCTGTCCCGTCCCTGTCTCTGTCCTGTCCCTGTCTCGTCACTGTCTCGTCCCTCTCCTGTCCCATCCCTGTCTGTCCTGTCCCTGTCTCTGACCCGTCCCTGTAATGTCCCATCCCTGTCTCGTCCCTCTCCTGTCTCTGTCCCGTCCCTGTCTGTCCTGTCTCTGTCCTGTCCCTGTCCTGTCCCTGTCTGGTCCCTCTCCTGTCTCTGTCCCGTCCCATCCCTGAGTGGTCCTTTTTTTTATTTAGCAGCCTTTCATCTTTTAGACGATCAGATTTCGGAGTGATATTCGCAGTCGAGAACAAACCCACAGGTCTGCACGGCCGCATAGAATAACATGGGTCCCAGTGCAGTCCGTTTTTCTCTTGCATTGTCTGATTTACATAGTTGTTCCTGGACAGATTCTCCCCTTGAGCTGCGGATCCTCCAGTGACCATGGGCCTCTCGGCTGCTTCTCTCATTAGTGCTCTCCTTGCTGGGGGTGTCAGGTTAGGTGGACGGCCATGTCCTGGGAGGTTTGCAGTTGGGCCATAATCCTTCCATGTTTGGATGATGGACTGATGCTCCATGATATGTTCAGAGCTTGGGCTATTTTCTATAACCTAACCCTGCTCTCCTCTCCTCCACCACTTTATCCCTGACCTGTCTGGTGAGCTCCTTGGATTTCATGATGCTGTTTGATCCTGAATGTTCTCACACAAACCTCTGAGGCCTTCACAGAACAGCTGTAGTTATACTGAGAAGAAATCACAGCGGGGGGGGGGGGGCACAATGTACTGATTATGTGACTTCTGGGGCCGATTGGTCAGTAGAGTGAAATGAAATCTTTGTGGATGTGACGATTTGTTACTGGATCTCTCCTCTGCGTATCGGTCACGTCTCATCTTCTTCGTAGATTGTCAGCTCGTTGCCCGGATGCCTGATGTTATCACAAGATTGTATATTAAAAAAAACAACATTTCTTTGGATGGTGGTTGAAGGGTTAATGAAATGATGGGGGTAGTTGTGGGGGGACATTTCCTGCTGTGAGTAGCTGATGATACATGAAATACTAGGACCCCTGAGTCTCCGAGCCCAGGAATGATCTAATCCCCTCTCACCCTGCAATCATCGGCTCCCTCCTCCGCATTCATTACCTCAATGTAACAACAGGTCCTGTAGATAAGAAAGTGAGACGCAGGAGAGGGTCTGTATCTGCTGCGGACTGACCAGTGGAGACCATCTTCATTGTGCGGTTTTCATGTATGAAATATGTTATGTTACACTGTAACCAGTGATCAAGAGCCGCGCGGCCCGAAACGCTTCTCACACATCGGCCCCGTCATCGCGGCTCCATCTGAGACGTCTGACTACGACCTTCAATGACCCAATAAACGTCAGATGAGCCGGAGCCATCGCGCCCATCGCATCACATGTCTGAGGTTAATGACCAGATGGATCTTCTGTACCTTCTACTGTATGATCGGCTCTTTACAAGGGAGCGACCCCAAGGAGTGACACAGCCGGCTCCGCTGTTAAGTGATGTCGCCCCGACGTTAGTGACGTCTTCACCGCCGTTAGTGACGTCCTCACCGCCGTTAGTGACGTCGTCCCCGCCGTTAGTGACGTCCTCACCGCCGTTAGTGACGACCTCCCCGCCGTTAGTGACTTCGTTCCCGCCGTTATTGACTTCGTCCCCGCCGTTAGTGGCGTCATCCTCGCCGTTAGTGACTTCGTCCCCGCCGTTAGTGGCGTCGTCCTCGCCGTTAGTGATGTCGCCCCGTCGTTAGTGGCGTCGTCCTCGCCGTTAGTGACTTCGTCCCCGCCGTTAGTGGCGTCGTCCTCGCCGTTAGTGACTTCGTCCCCGTCGTTAGTGGCGTCGTCCTCGCCGTTAGTGACTTCGTCCCCGCCGTTAGTGGCGTCGTCCTCGCCGTTAGTGATGTCGCCCCGTCGTTAGTGGCGTCGTCCTCGCCGTTAGTGACTTCGTCCCCGTCGTTAGTGGCGTCGTCCTCGCCGTTAGTGACTTCGTCCTCGCCGTTAGTGACTTCGTCCCCGCCGTTAGTGACTTGTCCCCGCCGTTAGTGACTTCGTCCCCGCCGTTAGTGACTTGTCCCCGCCGTTAGTGACTTCCTCCCCGCCTTTAGTGACTTCGTCCTCGCCGTTAGTGACTTCGTCCCCGCCTTTAGTGACTTCGTCCCCGCCGTTAGTGACTTCGTCCTCGCTGTTAGTGGTGTCGTCCTCGCCGTTAGTGACTTCTTCCTCGCCGTTAGTGGCGTCGTCCTCGCCGTTAGTGACTTCGTCCCCGCCGTTAGTGACTTCTTCCTCGCCGTTAGTGGTGTCGTCCTCGCCGTTAGTGACTTCGTCCCCGCCGTTAGTGACTTGTCCCCGCCGTTAGTGACTTCCTCCCCGCCTTTAGTGACTTCCTCCCCGCCTTTAGTGACTTCCTCCCCGCCTTTAGTGACTTCGTCCTCGCTGTTAGTGGCGTCGTCCTCGCCGTTAGTGACTTCTTCCTCGCCGTTAGTGGCGTCGTCCTCACCGTTAGTGACTTCGTCCCCGCCGTTAGTGACGTCGTCCCTGCCGTTAGTGGCGTCGCCCCCGCCGTTAGTGACTTCTTCCTCGTCATTAGTGACTTCTTCCTCGTCGTTAGTGGCGTCGTCCTCGCCGTTAGTGACGTCGTCCCTGCCGTTAGTGGCGTCGCCCCCGCCGTTAGTGACTTCTTCCTCGCCGTTAGTGACTTCTTCCTCGTCGTTAGTGGCGTCGCCCCCGCCGTTAGTGACTTCTTCCTTGCCGTTAGTGGCGTCGTCCTCGCCGTTAGTGACTTCTTCCTCGCCGTTAGTGGCGTCGTCCTCGCCGTTAGTGACTTCGTCCCCGCCGTTAGTGACTTCTTCCTCGCCGTTAGTGACGTCGTCCCTGCCGTTAGTGGCGTCGTCCCCGCCGTTAGTGACGTCGTCCCCGCCGTTAGTGACGTCGCCCCCGCCGTTAGTGACTTAGTCCTGCAGTTCAGATAGCCGTTGTCCTATCCTTTTAGTGAGCACAGTACCAGCATGCTGACTGTCTCCACCTGCAACTTAGATTTAGCCGTCTCCTCTTTTTAGTGAGCACAGTACCAGGATGCTGACTGTCTCCACCTTAGATTTAGCTGTCTCCTCCTTTTAGTGAGCACAGTACCAGCATGCTGAAAGTCTCCACCTTAGATTTAGCTGTCTCCTCTTTTTAGTGAGCACAGTACCAGCATGCTGACAGTCTCCACCTTAGATTTAGCTGTCTCCTCTTTTTAGTGAGCACAGTACCAGCATGCTGACAGTCTCCACCTTAGATTTAGCTGTCTCCTCTTTTTAGTGAGCACAGTACCAGCATGCTGACAGTCTCCACCTTAGATTTAGCTGTCTCCTCTTTTTAGTGAGCACAGTACCAGCATGCTGACTGTCTCCACCTTAGATTTAGCTGTCTCCTCTTTTTAGTGAGCACAGTACCAGCATGCTGACAGTCTCCACCTTAGATTTAGCTGTCTCCTCTTTTTAGTGAGCACAGTACCAGCATGCTGACAGTCTCCACCTTAGATTTAGCTGTCTCCTCTTTTTAGTGAGCACAGTACCAGCATGTTGACAGTCTCCACCTTAGATTTAGCTGTCTCCTCTTTTTAGTGAGCACAGTACCAGCATGCTGACAGTCTCCACCTTAGATTTAGCCGTCTCCTCTTTTTAGTGAGCACAGTACCAGCATGCTGACAGTCTCCACCTTAGATTTAGCCGTCTCCTCTTTTTAGTGAGGAGAGTACCAGCATGCTGACTGTGTCCACCTTAGATTTAGCTGTCTCCTCCTTTTAGTGAGGACAGTACCAGCATGCTGACTGTCTCCACCTTAGATCTAGCTGTCTCCTCTTTTTAGTGAGCACAGTACCAGCATGCTGACTGTCTCCACCTTAGATTTAGCCGTCTCCTCTTTTTAGTGAGGACAGTACCAGCATGCTGACTGTCTCCTTTCAGTGAGACTTTGTGTTTTCGCAGCACATCGCGCCCTGTTCTGCCTTATGACCGTGTCAGATATCAGCGGGGTCTTGGTTGCCCCCCGGGGTCCGGCTGCTCTATAACAATGTTATGTCTGTTAGCCCCGACAGCTGCTGGAGGCGACCCTGAGTCCTGGGAGGACCCCGCTCCTCATCTGGCACTACATGATGGTGGATACACGGGGTCATCGCAGCCCCATACACCATGTATGAGACCCCCACCACAAGCAGTGTCCGCGACACCCCACCGCTCAGCTGACTGCAGACCCCCTCACTACAGCGCCACACAGGCACCGTGGTCGTGTCTGGTACTGCAGCTCTTCGCTGCCCTGACCCATAGCAGTGGAGACTGAGCTGCAGTACCAGACACGACCACCCCACAGTATGGCGCTGTGCCGGGTAACTAGTGGGGGTCAGCACTGCCGCTGATCTCTCGTATAGACCCCTCTATGGGGCAAATAACAAGGGGACTCTGCAGAATTGATGGAGAGCTGGGGGTCGCACGGCTGGTGGTGTAAACAGCTGTGCAGCCTGGGACCCCGAGGTATATTGCTGCCCTGCCGGTCTGTGGTGGGCCTGGGGACACAGGACCCCCTGATCCTGTCCGCACAGGAAGCCCCTGCATTCCTTCCCATAAAGCAGCAATTATCCTCTGTTACCAGCCGGACCCCCGACGTGACCCCCTCATATGGAAGAACATAACCCCATCCCCCCAAGCTATTTATAGAGACCCTCTAATTTCAGGGCATGAGAGCGGCGCAGGAAGGGTTAACTGGAGCAGAATGAGGCCTGGGAATGGAGGGGGTGGTCGCTACATGGGGCCCGGGGCCCCCCGTGTTCAGTTGGTGGTCCAGGTCTTCAGAATCCGGACCTCTGCTTGCTGTCAGACTCCTTGTGAAGATTCAGCTGCAGGTTTGCTACATTGTGTCCGGTGTCTGACTCCTCCGCTATCAGGTGATGCGGGGTCGCCCGCACCCAAATGTTGCCACCCCAAAGAGACCAGCACCGCAAACAAAGGGTTCACGTTCTGCTGTTGTATCCTAGGGTCTTCCAGGACTTGTCCTGCTCACACAGCTGAGGATGTGTTACAATGTATCAGTGCAGACTCTGAGAGCTGCTCCTGTTTCCTGCCCTGATACATTGACACAGGCACTGCAGCTGTGAGAGCGCAGGGGGAAATGAGACAGCGACCAGACTACTGAAGACGGAGAGGAATCGGCAATAATTACTGACGGGACAAGTGAAAAGACAAGCGGCAATACAGCACACAGCCTGCAGGCCGAGGTGGCGCTGTTTAACTGAACTGAACTGAGCGTAAATGATGAGCAGCGCCTCTGTTCTCTAGTCTCCTTCCTGCATCGCAGAGACGAGTGCGGGCTGCTGGGACGAGTGCGGACAATAGAGAGGAGTGTGGACAATAGAGACGAGTGCGGACGATAGAGACGAGTGCGGACGATAGAGACGAGTGCGGACAATGGAGACGAGAGCGGACAATAGAGACGAGTGCGGACAATAGAGACGAGTGCGGGCTGCTGGGGACGAGTGCGGACAATAGAGACGAGTGCGGACAATAGAGACGAGTGCGGGCTGCTGGGGACGAGTGCGGACAATAGAGACGAGTGCGGACGATAGAGACGAGTGCGGACAATAGAGACGAGAGCGGACAATAGAGACGAGTGCGGACAATAGAGACGAGTGCGGACAATAGAGACGAGTGCGGACGATAGAGACGAGTGCGGACAATAGAGAGGAGTGTGGACAATAGAGACGAGTGCGGACAATAGAGACGAGTGCGGACAATAGAGACGAGTGCGGACAATAGAGACGAGTGCGGGCTGCTGGGGACGAGTGCGGACAATAGAGACGAGTGCGGACGATAGAGACGTGTGCGGACAATAGAGACGAGTGCGGACAATAGAGACGAGAGCGGACAATAGAGACGAGTGCGGACAATAGAGACGAGTGCGGACGATAGAGACGTGTGCGGACAATAGAGACGAGTGCGGA
Source organism: Ranitomeya imitator (assembly GCF_032444005.1). Classification (NCBI taxonomy): domain Eukaryota; kingdom Metazoa; phylum Chordata; class Amphibia; order Anura; family Dendrobatidae; genus Ranitomeya; species Ranitomeya imitator. The sequence continues at coordinate 1,218,638,027 of NC_091282.1, read as the reverse complement.
CAATAGAGACGAGAGCGGACAATAGAGACGAGTGCGGACAATAGAGACGAGTGCGGACAATAGAGACGAGTGCGGACAATAGAGACGAGAGCGGACAATAGAGACGAGTGCGGACAATAGAGACGAGTGCGGACAATAGAGAGGAGAACGGGTCACAGAGACGAGTGTGGGCCGCGGAGACAAGTGAGGACGATAAAGACGAGTGCGGACAATAGAGACAAGTGCGGACAATAGAGAGGAGTGCGGACAATAGAGAGGAGTGCGGACAATAGAGAGGAGTGCGGACAATAGAGAGGAGTGCGGACAATAGAGACGAGAGCGGACAATAGAGACGAGTGCGGACAATAGAGACGAGTGCGGACAATAAAGAGGAGAACGGGTCACAGAGACGAGTGTGGGCCGCGGAGACAAGTGAGGACGATAAATACGAGTGCGGACAATAGAGACAAGTGCGGACAATAGAGACGAGTGCGGACAATAGAGACGAGTGCGGACAATAGAGAGGAGAACGGGTCACAGAGACGAGTGTGGGCCGCGGAGACAAGTGAGGACGATAAAGACGAGTGCGGACGATAGAGACGAGTGCGGACAATAGAGACGAGTGCGGACAATAGAGACGAGTGCGGACAATAGAGACGAGTGCGGACAATAGAGACGAGTGCGGACAATAGAGATGAGAACAGGTCACAGAGATGAGTGCGGGCTGCTGGGATGAGTGCGGACAATAGAGACGAGTGCGGACAATAGAGACGAGTGCGGACAATAGAGACGAGTGCGGACGATAGAGACGAGTGCGGACGATAGAGACGAGTGCGGACAATAGAGACGAGTGCGGACAATAGAGACGAGTGCGGACAATAGAGACAAGTGCGGACAATAGAGATGAGAACGAGTTACAGAGACGAGTGCGGACAATAGAGACGAGTGCGGACAATAGAGACGAGTGCGGAGAATAGAGACGAGTGCGGATGATAGAGACAAGTGCGGACAATAGAGATGAGAACGAGTTACAGAGACGAGTGCGGACAATAGAGACGAGTGCGGACAATAGAGACGAGAGCGGACAATAGAGATGAGTGCGGACAATAGAGACGAGAGCGGACAATAGAGACGAGTGCAGACAATAGAGACGAGTGCGGACAATAGAGACGAGTGCGGACAATAGAGACGAGTGCGGACAATAGAGACGAGTGCGGACAATAGAGACGAGTGCGGACAATAGAGATGAGAACGGGTCACAGAGACGAGTGCGGACAATAGAGATGAGTGCGGACAATAGAGATGAATGCGGACAATAGAGATGAATGCGGACAATAGAGACGAGTGCGGACAATAGAGACGAGTGCGGACAATAGAGATGAGAACGGGTCACAGAGACGAGTGCGGACAATAGAGATGAATGCGGACAATAGAGATGAATGCGGACAATAGAGACGAGTGCGGACAATAGAGATGAGAACGGGTCACAGAGACGAGTGCGGACAATAGAGACGAGGGCGGGCCGCGGAGGCAAGTGAGGACGATAAAGAAGAGTGCGGGGCTGCTGGGACGAGTGCGGACAATAAAGACGAGTGCGGGCCGGGTATGAAGGTGAACGCTCTGTGCGCTGGATGACTGGATGTGGGATATTTTGGCTGCGGCTGATCAGACGCATAATACATGAGCAGAAAACATGCGGTCAGTCACACAATACCGCTATACACAGGATAATACCGCCACATGGAGACTGAATAAGGCTAGGTTCACATTAGCGTATTTGTGCGCATTGTATCACCTGCATGCCAAAACACATTTAAATGCATGCCTACGCTGTTTTTTATCTGCATCAGCTTACACATGACGCATAAAGAAATGCTGCGTGTGCATGCGCTTGTATGCTTTTTGCCTGCGTTTGCGTTGATTATGCGCATGCGTTCGATATTTCCAGGGGGCGTGTCTCAATCAGTTCCTGGACATATGCATGTCCTTGTGTACCAATGCATTCCCATAGACAGTAATTCGTTGTTTTGACGCACTCAACCGCATGTACATATTTGACGCGACAAAAAATGCAACATGTTGCATTCGGCGGGCATGGCGAAACAACACATGCATACGCATCCGCATGCAAACTGATGCCAACGCATGTCCCTGCGTACACCATGTTAAATATAGGTACGCAAGACGCATGCGGATCTGTACGCAAGCATACGCTGCGCACAGATATGCTAATGTGGACCCGGCCTAATACCACCATACTGATCATTCACCAAAAGCACTGCACCATGACAGATAATACCGCCATACAGTGAGCACATAGTGTACAGATCACCCCACAGAGGTGCAGGTAAAGCCAGAAACTCACAGATGACGACTCTGTCATTGGGGTCACTCTCCTTTTATCTCTGTCCTACCCGGACCACCATGACAGCTTCTTGCGTCCACGACTTGTCTCTGCAGGATGTGACGCACAGACGTCTTTGGTTCATCACTTTCCCAGCACAACATAGATTGCGCTAACCTTCCATAGTGCGCCAGACTCTGGAGGGGTGGGGTCCTCCATAGAGATACAGATTTCAGTCTAAGAGACTATACACATTTAGTTCCCATACAGATGAAAACTTTATTCTGAGAGGATTGGCATTATGTTAGGTCCTGGTAATGAGAATCGCCTTAACGTGGCTTCCAGGTACACATGAATTGGCCAATTTATGCGCTAATTTCTCAATTTTTCATAGTTCTAGTGCAGTAATGCAATTCAATTTTCATACTTCATGTTAGCATGCTATGGCGCTACAGTGTGTAACCTTATCTGTTTGGCCATATAGTAATAGTCCCCCTCTGTGCCTCCCTATAATAAGAGCGCATCGCAGCCAGAATAGAAAACAACCAGATCACTAGACTCTACAGAATGTGAGGGGTTAATCCACTGATGGAGACAATAAAGCTGTCATCACTGGACACTGCAAGTCCTGGAATCTACATCATCCTACACCCTGATCACCAGACAGCTGCATCCTGCCAGCACCTGCCACAGCCACATGACCTCCGCTTTCATCTTCCTTCCTCCTCTGCAGCGCTCCAACCATATTATTCTGCTGGTGCAGTCACTGTGTACATACATTACTGATCCTGAGTTACATCCTGTATTATACCCCAGAGCTGCACTCACTATTCTGCTGGTGCAGTCACTGTGTACATACATTACATTACTGATCCTGAGTTACATCCTGTATTATACTCCAGAGCTGCACTCACTATTCTGCTGGTGCATTCACTGTGTACATACATTAGTAACATAGTAACATAGTAACATAGTTAGTAAGGCCGAAAAAAGACATTTGTCCATCCAGTTCAGCCTATATTCCATCATAATAAATCCCCAGATCTACGTCCTTCTACAGAACCTAATAATTGTATGATACAATATTGTTCTGCTCCAGGAAGACATCCAGGCCTCTCTTGAACCCCTCGACTGAGTTCGCCATCACCACCTCCTCAGGCAAGCAATTCCAGATTCTCACTGCCCTAACAGTAAAGAATCCTCTTCTATGTTGGTGGAAAAACCTTCTCTCCTCCAGACGCAAAGAATGCCCCCTTGTGCCCGTCACCTTCCTTGGTATAAACAGATCCTCAGCGAGATATTTGTAGTGTCCCCTTATATACTTATACATGGTTATTAGATCGCCCCTCAGTCGTCTTTTTTCTAGACTAAATAATCCTAATTTCGCTAATCTATCTGGGTATTGTAGTTCTCCCATCCCCTTTATTAATTTTGTTGCCCTCCTTTGTACTCTCTCTAGTTCCATTATATCCTTCCTGAGCACCGGTGCCCAAAACTGGACACAGTACTCCATGTGCGGTCTAACTAGGGATTTGTACAGAGGCAGTATAATGCTCTCATCATGTGTATCCAGACCTCTTTTAATGCACCCCATGATCCTGTTTGCCTTGGCAGCTGCTGCCTGGCACTGGCTGCTCCAGGTAAGTTTGCATTACATTACATTTCCATTGCATTACTGATCCTGAGTTACATCCTGTATTATACTCCAGAGCTGTGCTCACTATTCTGCTGGTGCAGTCACTGTGTACATACATTACTGATCCTGAGTTACATCCTGTATCTCTTTTTATTATAAAAGTACCAAACAAAACTTACAGGCAAAGCTTACAGACAAACTCAAAACAAATTATTTACAATCCCCAAAAAGTCCAATGTCCAGCAGATTTATACAAACAAAATGTTCCTCCATTTCATTAATACCCCCAGCAAGGGAAGAGACCTCAACCTATATCCTTTTTCCCCCTCATACACACATACCCATGCATTCATCCCTAGAAAAATAAACAAGTCGGCCAACTGCCCTAAACAAAGTAAATAGGCCACCTGGCCGAAACTTAATCATATATTTTTATATATTTTTAAATTTTATATATATATATTATATATATATATATATATATATATATATTTTTATAATTTTTTTTTTTTTTTTTTTCCTCCTAAACTATACCACCACCATTCCCCCAAAGGTCCCACGAAAGTTTGTGGCCTATCACACCAGGTCCCACGAGAGTTTGTGGCCTATCACACCAGGTCCCACCAAAGTTTGTGGCCTTTCCTATACAGCAAGGTCCATAAAAGTTTATGGCCTTTTTTTCCTCTTCTTGGCATCCCGCCGGACGTCCATTCTCCAAAACCCATCCCCCCACCCCCCAAGAAACCCCCCACCCCACCTAAACTAAATCCCCCTACACGCATCATAATACACATGTAACATATATATACAACCTTATAATAACATATCAATAATAACATAATAATAATAACCACTACACACCTTAACCATGACCAAAGAACAGGCCCAAGTTCAATGCTTGCAAGCCCTATACCCAGGTTACCAATTACAAAACAAAAATCTGTAAGTGAGGGTTACAGCCCACCACCAGGAACTGGAGACCATAGAGGCTCTCTCCCTAATCTACCGCACATCACCCTGACCCTCCCTAACAACACAAAAGAGAAAATCCTGTCCCTATAGCCCTACCAATCTCTCCCTACCTGCCCCTATCTGTCCCTCACTGACCCTCACTACCAACCTAATACTAACTACCTGTCCCTAAAGACTGTCCCTATCTGTCCCTCCCTGTCCCTACACATCTATCTGACCCTACAAAATAAAGATAAAAGGATAAAACTCAACCCTATCACAGGCACACAGAACCTAATTCTCCCTAGGGCACATTAAAGGAGAAACCCCTCCATAGAAGAGAGGCCCTCCCTGCACCCAGCCTCTCAAACTCCAGCAAGCGCACTTTTGCCAGGTCACCCAGGATGTTCCTAATCACCTCTTCCCTGGGGAGGACTTTCCGCTGAGTAGACACTAGACACCGTGCATTCCACGTGTGGAACCTAGTTACTAAACTAACTAAGAAAACAGTGCCCCGATCTCGGCCACCAAGGGACCTGAATGCCCCATAGGCCCACTCCGCATAGGAAAGGCCTGCCAGCCTGGGCCAGCCAATGGAAGCACCCACCCTGCTATAGACCTCTGTATTAAAGGGACACCGAAGCAGGAAATGCTCCATGCTTTCAAGCATGCCGCCACACTCCTCGCGGGGACAATCCCGGTCATCAGAGCGTCTGCACTTCAGGTTGTCCCTCACATACAGCTTCCCATGGAAGCAGCGCCAAGCCAAGTCCCAAAACTTCAAGGGGATCCGCTTAGAGTTCAATAACCCGAGCCCCACCTCCAGATCCCAGCTTGGGCAATCCCTGAGCGCCAGGGGCTTCTGAAAGTGGGTCAACAGGACCCTATTGTCAAGAAACCTTCTCAACATGGTCCTGATCTCCCACACTCCCAGACCCCACCGACGGATCACCTTCAGAACTGGGGTAGCATAAGCCGGAAGATGCCCATGAGGTGTACGAAGGTCCTTCACCTGCCCTCCTGTCTCCCATTCCTGGAAGAAAGGCCGAAACCACCCCCTACAGGAGAATACCCACAGAGGAGCCCTCTCTAACCAGAGGTTGGCGATGTTTGCCTTAAGAAAGGTGTTTACTAGAAACACCACTGGGTTGACCATACCCAACCCTCCTAGTCTCCTCGTGCGGTACGTGACCTCCCTCTTGATTAGGTTCAGCCTATTTCCCCATAATAATTGGAAAAACAGGCTGTAAACCCGTGTCCAAAGAGGCTCTGGCAAGATGCAGACGCTGCCCAGATATATTAGCAAAGGAAGCAAATAGCCCTTGGCAAGACTAACCCTTTCCCTTAGGGTCAAAGACCAACCCTTCCACTGATTCACCTTCTGAGCGGCAATCTTAAGTCTGCCCTCCCAGTTTTGCTGGGGATAGTCCCCCGGGCCGAAACTGATGCCTAATAATTTTGCTGTGGCCTGAGGCCCTGGAAGGGTGTCCGGGAGATCAAAACTTGGATCTCCCCCTCCCAGCCAGAGACTCTCACACTTGTCCCGGTTGATCATGGATCCGGATGCCACCGAGTAGCGTTCAACCTCAGACATCACCCAATCTGCCTCCTCTCTCGAGGATACAAAAAGGGAAACATCGTCAGCGTACGCCACTACCCTCAAGGCGGCCTCAGGATCCGCCTGGTCCATCCTGACTCCCACCAACGGTCCACGCTCCACCCTCCTTAAAAGGGGGTCGATCGCAAACACGTATAACAGTGGGCTCAGAGGACAGCCCTGGCGGACACCAGACCTCACCTCAAAAGGGTGTCCGACCCAACCGTTCACGAGCGGAAAAGTCTCTGCCCCATTGTATAAAACTCTCAACCAATCAACAAACCTCCCAGGCAGACCATATCTCAGAAGGACGGACCAGAGGTACTCATGGTTAACCCGGTCAAAGGCCTTCGCCTGATCTAAGGACAGCAAGTACCCCTTCCAGTGACCCGCCCTGCCCTGCTCCACTGCCTCCCGGACACCGAGCACAGCACTAAATGTACTGCGGCCTGGAACAGAGCAGTGCTGGGCCCCCGAAAGGAGCCGGGGCGCAAACTGCACCAACCGATTAAAAAGCACCTTTGCCAGAACCTTTCGGTCCGTATTGAGAAGCGCTATGGGACGCCAATTCTCAATACGGGACGAGTCTTTACCCTTTGACAGGATAATCAGGGCTGACTTCCTCATTGAACTGGGCAGAATGTCCGAGGAGAGACACTCATTAAACATCTCAGTCAAGAGGGGGACCAAAGAGTCCCTAAAAGTCTTGTAGAACTCGGATGTTAAGCCATCCGGACCGGGCGACTTTTTGGGCCGGAGCCCATCAATCGCCCGTCTCACTTCCTCTTCCCTGATTGCTTCTGTCAAAACATGAAGAGAGGGGTCATCCCCTGGCTCAGGGATGGTTTCAGTCAGGAAAGCCGACATCTCATCTCGATCAGGATCCCTCCTCCCCAAGAGGTGCAAGTAGAAGGATCTGACCACCTCCAGAATCCCCGATTTGGATCTGTTCAGGGACCCCGTACTGTCAATCAGTCCTCTCACCATCTTACAATTCACTGACAACCTGCAGTTTCTGTAAGGGTCGGGTGAGCGGTACCTCCCGAAATCCCTCTCAAAAACCAAGGATGTGTGCCTATCATACTGGCACCCCTTGAGCAAGGTCTTCACCCTGGAGATTTCCTCTCGGTCCCCTCCAGTCGAGACGAGCTGCTCGAGTTTCCTCCCCAGCTCCCGATACAGGCGGTACCTGTTCAGGCCCCTGAGGCTCGAGAGCTGACGGAAGAACCCCGCGACCCTTCTTTTGAAGATCTCCCACCACTCAGACTTACTGCTACAAAGACCCAAGAGAGGTACCTGGCTCTGAAGAAATTCCTCAAAGGACTGTCTTACTTCCGCCTCTTCCAGAAGGGACGAATTCAGCTTCCATAGGCCTCTCCCCATGCGGGGGGTCTCTGTAACATTCAAAGTAAAGAAAATGAAACAGTGATCGGAGAACTCCACCTCAACAGCGGACACTGCAGAAGAGACGGCTTCCTCCTTTAAAAAAAACCTATCTATCCTAGACCTACTGCTTCCCCTAAAAAAGGTGAAACCCCCGTGACCTGGGGTGTGCCGGATGTGGACATCCACCAGGCGAGCTTCGCTTACTATGCTATTCAAGGCTACGCTATCATAAGCCAGCCGGTCTCCGGGGCCTCCCCTATCACGGAGTCTGGTTACAGTATTAAAATCCCCACCGAAGACCACCTGCCGGATTGTAAAAAGATAGGGCTTGATCCTCAGGAAGAGACATTTACGGTCCCACTTAGATTGCGGGCCATAGATATTGATGAGCCGAAGCTCCTGTCCCCTCATGAAGACGTCAAGGACCAAACATCTCCCCATTTCTACCTCAATCACCCGTCTGCATTCCACCTCCGCGGTCTTAAAAAGGACCGCTACCCCGCTATACGGCTCGGCCGCAAGAGACCAGTATGAGGGCCCACTCCTCCATTCCCTCTTTGCTTTGTAGATGGACCCCAGGTCCGTTAGTCTGGTCTCCTGCAAAAATAAAATATCAGCCTCAACCCGGGTGAAAAAATCAAAGGCCGTAAATCTAGCCGTATCTGACTTTATGCTGGCGACATTAATTGACGCCAGAGTCAACGGGGTAGGTTCCGCCATCATGGGTGATTGAGTTAGATGGCCTGTTTTTTAACCGTACCCCCTGATTTCCTCTTCCCCTCTGAGGAGGAGCCCGATTCACCCCTCCTCTTTAAAGACACCGAGGTGTCCATATCCTCCTTTACAGTACAGGACTTCCCAGAAATAGATTCCTCGCCCCTGGACCCCGAGGTAGTCCCCCCCCAGAGGAGTGTGAATCCCCCGGAGGACAGACCTCACCATTCCCCGAAGGCACCCCAGATGTTGCGTCCGGCCCCTCACCCCCGACCTCCGACACAGCAGAGTCATCGAGGGCTTGGAACCGATTGGAGAGGGGGATCAGAGGGGAGTCGGTGAGCCCTTCCGTAGGCACCCCAGTGGCCAGGGGGGGGGGCTTAGATTTTTTAGCCTTGTTCTTCTTCTTCTTCCGACTCTTACCGGTACGATTGTCACCCGTTTTTTTAGGCTGCTCCACCACCTCTTCATCCAGACTTTCATACTGGGAAGAGTTATCAGAAGCAGCCAACTCCTCCCTCTCCATCCTCCGGATCTCCTCGCTCACCGCCTTCTTCCCCAGGGCCTCAGAGGCTTCGGCTGCCGCGTCCAGGCTGGGGGCAGTCATCACCCCAGTTGCCTGAGGCTTATCCTGCCCCCTGCCCTTACGGCGCCTCACCTGTTGCCACTGGTGGGCAGATGTACCAGCCTCGCCTTTCCTCACTGACCCCTCAGCTCCCCTCAAGCCTCCACCCTCAGCCCCAGCAGAAGCTGCACCACCAGGGACCCCCCCGGGGCTCCCCCCTGCCGGGCCAGAGATGGTGCTGGAAAAGGAACGGGGGCAGCGGCTATACGGGTGACCTAGGTCACCACACAGGTGACACCTAATGTCACCACAGGCTGCGGCAAGATGGCCTACCCCGCCACACAAGGCACATTTCTGCACCTTGCAGCCTGCGCTGAAGTGGCGGGGATCACCGCACCTGTGGCAGACCTTCGGTTGCCCCTGGTAGAAGATCTGGATTCTGTCCCTCCCCAGAAATGCTGAGGAGGGGATGTGGGTGACCGTACCTCCTGAAACCTTCAACTTTACCATGAAGGTCCAGCCCCCTGACCAAATGCCAAACTCGTCCCTATTTTTCTTAGGGACCTCGGTGACTTCCCCATAACGGGAAAGCCACGTCATTATGTCGACCCCAGAGAGTGACTCGTTACCTGTCAGAACGGTCACCCTCTTTACACTATTTTGACGAGACACCGCCTGCACGGCAAAGTCTCGCCAGCCGGGCTCCCCCTTTGCCAGTTCAAAATTCGACCAGAAAA